>NC_041406.2:48782461-49113294 GCF_900747795.2 Erpetoichthys calabaricus | reverse complement strand
GCTGTTGTCCCATCTGAGGTTCCTATCTTGTTAGTAACTGAAGTTTGTGTCATAATGTTTGTAAGTGTTATACAGTGATGCCTTATTATGTTTAAATGTCCGTGCCCAGAGCTTTAACCTAGTGAACAACACTGCATTAGAATAAGTGTAATTAAACTGAACTGAGCCGACATGTTCAAATAACATTTTTCATGAATACTTGTTTACAGTGACCTTCCCTGAGGTACATGCAGAGGCACAGATGTCCTGGGTTTTAGTCAGTATCCGTGGCAGAGTTCTGTCTCAATCAATGCCCAGCACTGTGTGTCCATTTGGTGAAACACATCAGTTACTGCCCTTTCAGCTATTGCTCGGACTCCTTGAACGGCACATGGGACATTTGCGAATCAAGTATTTTGGATGAAAGCACATATTAGAGAACAGGCTCTTCCATTATTAAGGCATTTTAGGACCCTTGAGAAGTCAGTATTCCTGTTAGTTTAAAGCTATGTGACTCTAATCTAGACTGATTTAGAAAATGGATGAAGTGTGACTCCTAGAGGTTGGTAACATCTTTTGGCATGTATAGGCTGTGAGAAATGGGATCATATGTGAGTCTTTGTAAAGATAAGCATGCCAGAGCAGGGGCATCAGGAGATATGAATGTGCTGTGCCTTGTGGCCATTATATTTGGTCAATCCTTGCCCATTTCTTTAGCGTGTGTTCAGACTGACCACCTAGCCTTACCTTTTAACACAAATAACAGCACAAATCTGTGCTCACTTTTATTTAAAGCTTTACATGGTCAATTGGTTCAGGAATTGGTTCAGAGACCATTAAATGAAACATTTGAATCTGTATGAAAATTCAATCAAAATAAATAAAAAGCACTTTTGAAATCTACAGCACATTACAGACACCAGTAACTTGGTGGCACCAGCCAAAAAGAAAACAGTCCACAGTATTACTAATCCTGGACAAATACAAAGTTCTAGTATTTGATGGTGAAGGCATGAAGTAAGGGATTGGCAATAGAATGCAACCAGCTGGCAACTAGTCTTTCCATTGGCATTCTTCTAATGAATAGGCAAGGGCCTTTGACTATACTGATGACATGTGAAGTGACAAAGCTTGGGCTATAATGGATCACTCAAAAGGTGTCCTTGTACTTTTTAAATAATGGAAGTCTACAGTAACAACTGGGGCAGCCTGTAAGCAGCACTGAATGATGCCAACACGTCTTATGTTCACACTGGCACCATAACCCATATTGTAATGATTGAATTGGGCCCCAGCCCATTGGTTTCTGTGCGCCCTTTACTTCTTTGTAGTGTTTGTGAGTGACTGTGAGCCACCATGTCACAGACAGTGCTTCATTGCTTTAAATATGGTTGTAATTGTGCCTGCCAGTGGAAAACCTGTGCCACTAAGAGATGGCATATTTTGAACAGAATGAAGGCAAATTCTCTTGGTTGAGAGTACACTTGGATTCTTCCCGAGTAGGGTTTCTGATACTGGCTTGTCTATCTGGACCTTATTCTGAAAGTCACACCTAGATCTCTCCTGCAACCGTGTAGGATGACGAGTCGATGTATCAGTGATTACTACTCGACACCGAACTGAAGGTAAACGTCTGTAGTGCATGATTTGGTAGCTTGCAGTTCCTTCACTGGTGTTTAGTCTCCACTATCCAGTAATCACATTTCCACAAGTTTGTATTTGTTCACAAAGACACAAAGAGTGTCAAGCACTCTTACAACATGCTGTACTCTCATTTATTTTCTCTGAGTTGTTCCTTCCAACAGATTACTTCCAGTCTGTCACCCCGTCTAACATGTTTAGACTACAGCATTTTGTCTTTTGATGTGAAATGTCCTTTGGGACATGTTTTTTTATTGCTCATTTTCAGCTAGCCATGCATTTTGTGTAACAGTTGAGGTTTGCATATAGCCAATGCTGAATGAGAAAACTGTCAATAGCAATGTACATTTGAACAAAGCGCCTCTCTCACACTTGCACACAGTGAGATAATTTAGGATCACTATATTGTCTACCGGATGTGGTTGCAGAGTTCTTGAAGAAATCCCACGTAACAAAGACGAGAACAAGCTAACTCAAAAATATTGCCTAGTTCAGAATCAGGAAAGCTATTTACTGCAATAATTAGGACACTAACTGTTCTGCTTTCTGCTCTAAAGACATACATATCCATTTGCATTCATCTTTTTAAATATATGATATTATTTTGATGCAACTATTTTTGTGTTTAGAATGAACTGGATGAGAATACATATATACAGTGCCATTATTCACCCCTTGGAAATTTTCACATTTTATTGTTATACAATGTTGAATCACAGTGGATTTAATTTGGCTTTTTGGACATTAACAGAAAACTCTTTTATGTCAGAATGAAAACAGATCTTTGCAAAGTTTTCTAAAATAATTACAAATATAAAGCACAAAATAATTGATAACAATAAAATGTAAAAACTTCCAATGGGGTTAATATTTTTATGTGCATGGTATATAGATAGACAAAGCACCATTTTGGGGTAGCTCCAGGCCAGAATTAAACTATCAATAGACCTAGGGTCACGTCAAAAACAGTATTTTTTTTTAACCACCCACACAAAGGAAGGTGAACTTTAGAGGAACACAGAACTTAAAACTGCCCAGTCTGGTGGTTAGGGTGTCTGTCCCACTTGCCCACCTACCAATATCACTTCACAACACTGCTCCTCTCACTCCTTCAGAATCTCCCTTCCGACGTCATTGTAACACTTACTGGGAGAGCTCTTAGTCCCCTTCTGTTAATTCACTTTTCCATTGGGCTCTGGAGTGACTTCTGAGCTCAGAAGTGTATGTTTGTGGGATTACTGTATACAGAGTATTGTGAAATGTTTACTTATATGTGTTAATCAACATAATGCATTGTCCTACTCATGTCTCAGTAGATTAGTCTTTTATTACAGATAACCAGTGACTGCAGCAATCTTTTGAGCTGTCTTCTTTCTGTTATTAACATTAAGCCAAAATTCCCTTGCTGGGCTTATCTGCAGTCCTTGGCTATCACTGAGGATGTTCCTCATCAGTCTTCTCCCAGTCCATCATGCTATTTCTAATATACGGTAGGTACCCTCTAAAGCATCATTCAAGCTGGTAGAGCTTACTACCACAAACACAGACTTGAAACCATAAACCCTCAGCACCATCTTAAAGCCTCAGCTTTGCTTACAACTCTGCTTGGCTGTTATCAGTTAGTGTCGCAAATGGCCATTATAGCATATGGAATGCCTATACTCCATAATGGGTAATAAGATTTAATCTATCAACCTGTGAAACGTCAAGAAGCTTCTCCCTGCTCCCACTTGATCAGTGGAAGGCCATCTTCACCTGAATGCTATAATTTATCCATACCTCTGTGCAAAGAAATTCTGCATCTGCAAGTATGAATTTCCAGTTATGTATCAGGCCTCTATTGGCACATCTTTTTAGAGCTATGCTGGTGGCAAGCACCTTTGTTCTTGATCGTCCCTCACTGCTTGGACACATCTGTATAATACATGTTATTGATTTGCCTTCTAAGAACTCAAAGAGAGGGCGAGACTCAGTCAGATTCTCAATAATTTGTCTGTTTAGTAGAGCCTTACAATGTGGAACATTCCCATAATATATAATGAGACCCCAAAGGTGGATGGGGGGGGTGCACTATACATAAAGTGGAGTATTGGGGATCTTCAAGGAAGTCAATCTATGTCCCCTGGTTAGTAAAGAGAGTAAAGTGAGTGGTTTGGAAACTGGCAGGTTCTGCTGTCCGCTGGCAAGGGCAGGCATGAAAGTAATAAAATCAACTGGACTCTGGTCTGGTACCTCATCAAGGGTATCTATCTATCTATCTATCTATCTATCTATCTATCTATCTATCTATCTATCTATCTATCTATCTATTGCTGAGCACTTTGAGTAGTGAGAAAAGCGCTATATAAATGCAAAGAATTATTATTAAGAATTATTATCTATCTATCTTTAGTTTTTATATTATATTTAATAAATGATTTCCCACATCTCAGGGTCCTGACAGATTGCTTGTTTCTCTATTCAGGGACCCTGATTTACTTATTAATTTTCTGAAAATGGAATGGAGCGGAAATGTGAGCCATGATTTAAGTTATGCTGCTTTTACTGAGTTGTTATTCATCTGTGGGCAGTCACTTCTCTCTGCATTCTTTGTAATTTGTGTCACCAGCATACATGATGCAACTCACCATGCAGAAATGTAGTTTATGAAATAAGGGAATTTAGGTGAGTTACTGTCACTGCATTAGCTCAGTCGTTGACATGGAAAACATATCCAGCAGAATATAACTTTCACAATGTAAGGCTCCGTCAGTGAAGTTCTTAACCCTCTGTGTACTGTAAAAGCAGTACATGTTATCGCTCTGTTTCACTGTTGCTTTTTTGTCCCATATCTTACAAGATTGGAAAAATACATCTTATCCATATTCTATTATTTATTTCCTGGTCACGGAGAGATAGAGGGCAGTACAGGGGCACAGTGGTAATGCTTCTACCTTGCAGCAAGGAGATTACGGTTCAAGTACAGGGTGCTCCCATTGTGTAGTTTGCTTATTCCGCATATGTCCTCTGGGTGCACTAGTTTCCTCCCACAGTCCAAAGACATGCTGGTTAGATGGATTGATAATGATGGGTCCTGATGTGTATGTGTGTGTGGCTGCCCCTGAAGTGGGCTGGCACCCTGTCCAGGAGCTCTTCCTGCCTTGCACCTAATTCTTGCTGAGACAGTCTAGATCTTAATTGACCCTACTTTGGATACATGATTGTGGGATGGATGGATCCTCTATAAAGAAAATGCCTTATTGTGTTAACTCACAAAAACAAAAATTGAAAATATAATTATGTATATATATTGTAGCTAGAGACTCACAAAGGGAGAAAATGAGTCACGTATCTTAAAATAGTTTTTTTTATTCCTAAGCTTTCAACAACCTGCTAGGTGTCATCCAGCGGAAAATGATTAGACAATACAGGAATCAAAGGCAATATAGGGTGGGGATGGAGGGGGAGGTTGTAAGGGGGTTGGGGTGGATTAGTAAGGTGGGGTTCGGAAGGTGTTGATCATAAAGTCTTTATTTATTGTTTAGATGTTCTCCTTTTTAAGCCTGCATATATTGAGTTCAAGTCCAGGTGTCTATTAATGGCATTTTCATTAGAGAGCCACAACTCAGCCAGCTCTCTGGCACTTTTAGTACTGTCCATGAATTTTACTTTCACAGTGTCCAACTTAAACTTGTGTCCGGTGGAACTTATACAGTATGTGTGTAAATGAGTGGCTGTGGGTCTTTCTTTCTGACAGCATTACAGTGTTCCTGTATATGTGTTGTGAGTCTTTTAGGTGTTTGTCCTACATATACCACTGGGCATTCATTGCCTGGAATGCTATATACATGTTGTTTGCAGAACATATATCTACTGTATTTGTGATGTGAGTTGCCTACTTAAGAGATTCACAATGGGCAGATCTATGCTACGGCCCTTTTTTTACTAACCCCAAACCACATTTATCGTAAAAAATCGAGTATCTGTGAGTAAGGATCATGGGGGACCCTGAGGATGATGAAGCAATTGAGTCTAAAGCAGATTTCATGACTGAGAAATACTGTGCTGCATTACATGACCCTTTATCCATGCACTGCATTTTTAAAACTATGATCAACTCTTAGTTAATGAGCTAAGTAACCCAGGGGCCTGTAGGGGTATTAATCCGACCTTGGATGCACATCATAATTGACAGCATTCTCCATTGCTGATTTATTTTATATTCTGCAGTACCTTAGCAACACTGCAATGTTCAGCCAATAGTAGAATACTAACTAGACCTCTAGGATTATCACGGGTATTTCACACACTAATATCAAGCATTTGGCTTCAAGCTAAGCAAGTGAACTCGATGAGGTAAATGTCTACTTTCATTTCTGAACTTTATAATGATGTCATTCATGTGGACTTTTAATAGGAAAGAAATGCTGAATGATCATTGAAATGGGAACCCTTTCTGCACAGCTGTGAAATTTATACATCCTTCCACCTGAACCCACCACTTGCATTAGCATTTCTAAGGGCCTTGACTCATGCTGTGAAATGGCATATTCTTTGGGTGGTGTTTTCAGTTCTGCCATAGCTTACATGACCTTTCTCCATTTAAACGGTAATCCAGACCTGTTGCAGTTACAATTATGCCAGTAGAGATTTGTTATAAACCAGTACATGAATGTGCTGTAAAATGTGGCATTTGCTATTTTCAGTCTGCACAGTTCCCTCTATGTGAATTTGTTTCTCTGACCTTATTTGAAGCGTCATCTTCTCTTCTCTTTCCTAACAGCCAGCAGCTTCTATTTTTGTGCTTTGTCACTCTTCTCCCTCCATGGCTGATCTTGTGATCCATAATTAAGGGTTTATGATCGCATGTCTCTGTCTTTGTAGTTCTGCACGCATCACACCTCCTTCCCGCAGCTTCCAGCTGCAGCCGCACCACAGCAGAGCAGAGATGATGAGATATCTATCGTTGACTGGCTTTGAACAGCCGCCTGAGCATCTTGGTGAAAGCCTCTTTGCTGCTTTTTGAACAAATGTCATTTTATTTTCCAAATACTTAAGTTTTTTGGCAACTGTCTGAACTGCAGTTTCAAAGGCTAAAATTAACATAAATAACATTGCCTGAACATTTCTAAAAATAATTCATTAACATGAAAGGCAATGTTTTGAGAAAATATGTTTTTTATTTTTATTGAAAAATTTTTTCACAGGTTCTGTGTTTTAAATTCTTCTCTGATACTTTGCTGTTGCCAGGCTTGTAGCAATAAAAAACAGTTTAATGAGGAAAGAGCTGCATAAAATTATATTGAATTACATTAGCTTGAATCAAATTTCATGTGTAATATCCTCCAGTTTTGTGCCAATGTGCTCCTGTAGTTCTTTCCAACAATACCCATCTATTTTTTCAGCCTTTTTTTCCAGTTCTGGGTTGGGATGATAGATGCCCATCCTGGCAGTACTGGGAATACTTTTCCATTAAAAGTCGAATCTGCCTTCATTTTCAGTGCCACTAAAGTATCTGATAACTATTACCTTTAAGTTTTTAAAGATGTGGTGAAATAGCATCCTGCCATGTCTGGCTACTCTTTTTTAAGATAAGTTTAGGTGGATAAAGTGCACCTTGTAAATTCTACAGCTGCCTATCAATGTATTTTTGTCATGGTTTAGCTAGGGTTTTGTCCCTGATTCATCTATAATTTTCTTTAATGTAATATTTTTATTTTCTATTACGTTGCATATTTTGCTATTGGAAATATGCTTGTTCCTCTAATGTGTTATGTTTTGAATATTATTTTATCTATTAATTATTTATGAAGAATGTATTATGGTTATTTTTATGTGAATGTATTTGTGTTCATTTATGTGGCCTTTCCCATTGAAACAGAGTTTCCCCTTTTGTCCTTACGCCATGTTTTAATGTGAATTCTACACACAGTGTTATGCATGAGGCCCCAGGTTA
This sequence comes from Erpetoichthys calabaricus, assembly GCF_900747795.2. Taxonomy (NCBI): domain Eukaryota; kingdom Metazoa; phylum Chordata; class Cladistia; order Polypteriformes; family Polypteridae; genus Erpetoichthys; species Erpetoichthys calabaricus. Next base: position 49,105,739 of record NC_041406.2, on the reverse strand, counting down.
CTAGTGGTCTGGCCTAGGATTTTTTGAGGGCTACACTGTTTTACCTGTGTTTTTGTGGGGAACCTCTTAACAATTTTCATACCATGTTGAGTGCCTTTTGGGGCAATGGGGCTCCAGACACTTAGGCACACCTGCCATAGATCTACACACATTTACTTGACACCCTGTCTGTGTATTGTGGGACAGAAGACCAGAATCTGTGGTTGAACCCAAGTCTGTAAAGGAAGAACATGCAAACATCCCAAACATTGCACCTCTTGAAATATATCCTCTTTCCTCAACAATCAGTATGTGAGAGAGAGGATTGGCTAAATTTGTCTAATGATCTGATTTTCTATTCACTTAAATAGCTGAGATGCAGTGAAGTTTACTTGATACATTTTATTTTTCATTTCTTCAATTTGCTCAGATTGGTGTAATAGCTTTTGAGGCACCATTATGTTAAAATGTTTATTCCAGTCACAATTTTAGAAAACGAAAATTGACCAGAAATGATGCATATTCTTCAGTGTTGCAGTGCTTTGACTAAATTAATAATGAGGGCTAAATGCCAGAATAATTTTTATAAGAGTTATAGTGGTGTTATTATTTTTCAGGGTAGCTTAGAGGAAAATTCATACCATAATGTGTGCCATGGTGAACTAATGCTCAAGGACATAATGAAGCCAAGGCTAGTGAGGGAATGGTTGTGGTTTCAGTTATGCAACAAGGAGCTCTTGAAGAAGGTAACTGATTAGCCTATCCATTCATATCTGAGAGTAGTAAAGTCATAGAAGCCCTAAGTGTGGAGTAATAAATTTTTAACTGTGATGAGATTGTCCAGCCTAGACACAGAGCAGGGGCCCAGCTGTTCTCCACATTCTGCTGTTCATCTTCTGAATGTACTCAGATTGGTGCAGTTTATGTAGGGTTTTTCTCCCAAAGAGGTTGGCTAGTACATTTGCCCTATCATAAAAATAAAGGCGACTGTATCGTTCCTTAGCTTATCTCATTTTTGATCTGCTTTTGTGGATGAGGGTCTCTGTGAGAGTAGACTGGACTTCCCTAACCCCAGCAATAGTTTCCAGCTCCTTCTGAGGATTTACCAGGTGTTCCTTGACCTGTTAACATTAGAATTGCCACAGTCAATGCCAATTGGCTTGTTTTTAAATCTTTATTTGTTCCTCAGTGTGCATATCACATTCCTGTCCCTCCTTGACTTTTTCTGATTTGTTGCACTGTAACAGCCTAAGTTGTTGTAACCCTGAAATTCTGTTCGGAAAAAGTGTTTGATAATATTTACACAAAGGGACCCCTATTAGTGCCACAAGTGATAGCATTGAACACTGACCACAATTACATATTCTTTTCATTTTAAAAATTTTAGCTATCACCTCCAGTTGGCTATATAATAATCACAGAAAAAATATCACTCTAGTACATGTCATAACAAAAAATAATAGGCTAATCTGAAAACTCCAGTTATTTTAGATTGGTGAAAGGATATAAACTCACTTGAAATTGTATTCCAAGATTTGTGAAAGCATTGCAATGCAAAGTACACTGCCAGCATCATTTTAATGTAGGGAAGGGAGAACATGCGAGATGGCGCATTGTTGGTGGAACGAGCCGTGAATGAACTAGCTTGCTTTGTGAGTTTTCATAGACATGGTAAACCTATTGATGCGTCCAAATGCAAAAATGAACAGTGGACCTTCTTTTTGTAATGTTCAAAGTTATAATGTCTCTTCCCAGAAGGCCCTTTCTGGTGGTGCCCAAACATCATCCTGATTAGATGCCAAATCACTTCATCAAGCTACTTTTCTGTACTCTGAGATCCACAGATAGAATAAGGCAAGCCTAAAAGGTAAATGAGGTGAAAAGGACAAGGAATTGAACTGTTAAGAATTGTCAAAGCCAAAAACTATTTAAACAGCAGCACAGAAGTAGCCAAAACCCAAAACAACAGCAAGAAAATAAAAGTAAACAAGGTAAAAGTTATCTCCCTAGATTGATTTTAAACAATAGCAAAATGGCCAATATCTATGTGCCAATTAACCTAACATGAAAGTTTTTAGGATAGGGGAAGAAAACCAAATGAAGACATTAGAAGAATATCCAAAATCTACACAGACAATGGTGTTCCTACTTTCCCTTGAAATACTTTTTAATTGAATGATCCTACATTACAGGAGTTGGAATAGGCAGCTGAAATTGAGCTTGAGCATTTTATATACATATACACTGTCACGCACACGCGCATAGGGAGCTGCGTAAAGTTATAATGTCTTTTCCCAGAAGGCCCTTTCTGGTGGTGCCCAAACATCATCCTGATTAGATGCCAAATCACTTCATCAAGCTACTTTTCTGTACTCTGAGATCCACAGATACAATAAGGCAAGCCTAAAAGGTAAATAAGGTGAAAAGGACAAGGAAATGAACTGTTAAGAATTGTCAAAGCCAAAAACTGTTTAAACAGCAGCACAGAAGTAGCCAAAACCCAAAACAACAGCAAGAAAATAAAAGTAAACAAGGTAAAAGTTATCTCCCTAGATTGATTTTAAAAAATAGCAAAATGTTCTGAGGTTCGTGATAACATCCAGAAACTTGGACAACAGGAGTAGAAAGCCACCATCCTAAACAGCATCTTAAACACCATCTTAAAATAGCAGCATGTAAATGTCATAAAAATAATGATAAAAAATAATAATAACCTTAAAATGAAAGTACAAGTGCAAAATATGTTCTGAAACGGACTCTGCAGGCTCCAGGACCTCAAACTGAATTATACAAAATGCTTCAAAGTGTATTGTAACCTTAATACGCCCTCACTAATCAGCATGTTGCATAGTAATGTTAGAAGAGCTATTGCTTCATTAGCTCTCTAAATTAGGTGTAAAGTTTCTAATTTATGTATCTTCAAAATACTATCTGACCATCCCTCCAGTATAAGTCATAAACTGGAAAATGGCCTTACCAAAGCTGTGAATTAGAATCAGTCCTTCTGAAGACACTTGCTGCCTCATTGATTCTAATTTTCAACCTTCAGCACGTTTTCCCACATAAAACAGCTGCAAAGAATCTTTTATTTAATAGGCTCCCTGCAAAGCTGGTGCAAGTGAATGTGAATCTGTCTATAAAAGAAAATGATTTGCTGGGATGTTGATGAGTACCAGTGCCAGCATTCATTGCAAAATTACTTTGTGTGTGTTGCTTACATTGAAGAAAGTAAAAAAAAATCAAAGTCTGACCAAAATTATAAGAACAAGATGGAATTAGTGTTCTGAAGTGGTTTAGTATAAGTGCCTTTTAATGCATAGACATCCCATTCAGGGTCACTTTCTGCTTATTTTATATAGTACCTTTCTCTAGGGAATACCTTGAGTGTGCAACAAACATAAATTAAAGCACAGTTGTTAGAATACAACTTGAATAGCTGCAGGCCTGGCAGATTAAGTGACTAGGGATGGGGACTGAATCTGTATCCTTGTGACTTGCACTTCACTGGTATAACCACTGAGTCACTCTGAATATAATAATTAACTGCGTCACTTTTAACAACTGCCAATAGCAAACTGGATCTTCCTTTCTGTTTTCATAGCCTTAATATGTCAAAAAGAAAAAAGTCTAATGAAAATCCCAATTCATGAATTCATTAACTGTTATAAACTCTCCAGCTGTCACCTGCGCTCTCACCATCATTAGTATCACTCTGCAGGTTTGTTGTCCTGCATTTTGATTCTTTGCAATTACAGTCTGACTCATTTACATTCATATTTGTTGACGTTTTCAGAACCTGAGTTGTTTTAGCATCAGCGGGTAAAGTGCATGCAGTGCATTCGACTGTGGCATTTGGAGAAAAGGCAGTAGAAGTGGCAAAGTAAATAATAGATTAGATGGCAGAGTTTGCTTTATAAGCACTGTTGTGTGCATTTTGGAAATTATGCATCTACTGCAATAATTATGGTGAAAGCTGTGAAACTGCAAAAGGAGTTTCTGATTTGGGGTTCATGAATTCTTGCAATAGTTGATGATTTTTGACTGCAATAAGACGGCCTTCTTGTGCGGTGATTTCCACCTTACACTCAAATTAGCTGAAAAGGGCTCTGGCTTCCTTCAACTCTGAGTAAGAGCGTACAGAAAAAGAATGAACAGATATATAATGCCTAGAGTGTTGGAGGTGAAGCTGTTTCACAATTCCCAAACTGTTTTGTGGGGAGTTTGCATGTTTTCCTGGTGTTTGGTGTGGGATTAGTGCCAGTTTATCCCAAAATGCCAGCATAAGCATGTTAGGTTAATTGCTAATTCTGTAGTAAACTGACCCGATGTAAGTGTGGGTGTGCTGTGTGGTGGACTGAGGTACCATCCAGATAAATAGAGGTAAATACAGATGAATATATAAGTTACATATGTGTATATATGCATGCATTTATACAATGTTTTCCTTTTGATACTGTACCGACTGCCTTGTAATCGTGCCAAATAAAATCCATGTATGCATATGTGTGTGTATATATATATATATATATATATATACATGTATGTATGTAAATATATATATATATATATACAGTATATATATATACAGTGGAACCTCGAGATACGATCACCTCTGTATACGAGAAATTCAAAATACGAGGAAAGTATGAGCGAAAAATTCAGATCTAAATACGAGCATTGGCTCGCGTAACGAGCCACGAGCCAGGCTGTGGGTATAGCTCGCGGCTTAGCAAGGGGGCGTGGTAGCAGTTGCGAGCCGCGATCTGCGGTGTCTGCGTTTCTCACTTAAGTGCACAGGTGGGAAACTGCCCACATCCATGATTGTTCCTGTGGCTGATGGGCTGCAGCTGCCATGTCCTCCCCGCATATATAGAGAAGCGCGAGCCGGTTAAGGGGGAGAAAAAGTAAAAGAAAAGAGAGGAGAGAGAGAGAGAGAGAGAGAGAGAGCGAGCGCAGGCAGGCAGGCAGGCAGGCGAGTGAGTGCAGGCTCGCGTGTAGCTGAACAGTGAGCTGAACAGGCGAGCCAAACAGCTGAAGCAGGACGGTGTAGAGAAGGTCAGCTGCATTAAGAGTGTCTCGCCTGTTGCAGAGCCCGCAGGTGAGACGCTAACAGAGAAGAAGCACCGGGGATTGTCATCTGTTTTTTAAAGACGGCATCCTTTTGACGTTTTAACCTCGTGTTAAAGGATTGTTATTCTTGTGTATTTTAAACCTCCACTTCACAACTGTTTTAAGGATTATTTATTTAAAGATTTATTGAATGCTCTACTGCACTTTGGACACCTGTTTTGATTCTTTTAATAATCAGTTATATTATTTACCAGTGTTATTTATTAAAGGTAGACTACAGTATATATAATTTATCAGTGTTATTTGTTAGGAAAATTGATTTTTATGTTAATATATTTGGGGTGCAGAACGGATTAACTGGATTTCCATTATTTTCAATGGGGAAGTTTGTTCTAGATACGAGAAATTCGCTATACAAGCTCAGTGCTGGAACGAATTAAACTCGTATCTAGAGTTTCCACTGTATATATATATACATATAATGATATTTGCCCGGACACCACCAGTCGGAGGCCACATCTTTATCCAGATTACACTCTTTATTGTCTTCCACACAACACAACTCACAGTCCCGCACAACAACACAGTGCCTCTAGCCCCAGTCTCCCTTCTCCTGGGCCTTCTCTCTCCTTGTCCCTGGGCCACCTGCACTCTCTCTCCAGGAGCTTCGTCCTGCTCCTGCTCCCGACTCCAGCTCGTTGATTGGAGGGAGGCGGCCCCCTTTATCCTCATCCGGATGAGCTCCAGGTGCTTTACCTGACGTCACGTCCTGGTGTGGCGGAAGCGTCAGGAGACCACCCATCCATGAAGCTCGGGGCGCCCCCTGGCAGTGACCAGAGGCCCCAACGGTCTTGAGCCTCCGTGCTCCCCTTCCGTGGGCCTCTTCTACTCCAGGGCGGTTGCCCCCTCGTGGCCCGGAGGACAAATATGCCATGACCTAGTCCTTCCAGGCGTCCCGGCTGGGTCTGACCCCCAGCCATGTACGACAATATATATATATATATATATATATATGTATGTGTTGTAAATAAAAAGCAAACACAACATAAAGGTTTGGGGTCGTCCGGCCCCGTATACTGTACAGTTTGTTCTCAAGGTCATTGAATTTCAAAATACAACAGACAGTTTGTAATGGTGAATGGGGAACATTTATGATGTGGGACCGGAATTGACACAGACGGAATGCTGGGAAGGAACCGAGGTGGTGGATGGGAGCCATGACGTCATCAGAGGTAGACGGAAGGAAGGGAAAGAACACGGGAGTGGCAGTACATGGTTAGGGAGTCTGGGCACATTCATGGCGGCGCTGCTTCTTTCTTTCTGTAGGAAAAAAAAGAGAGAGGTTAGTACCCCGCTTTTCCCCCTTGGCAGGAGTTTTTGCATTGCACCTCGGGTCTTTATGCAACTCCCTATGCGCGTGTGCGTGACAGTGTATATGTATATAAAATGCTCAAGCTCAATTTCAGCTGCCTATTCCAACTCCTGTAATGTAGGATCATTCAAATAAAAAGTATTTCAAGGAAAGGTAGGAACACCATTGTCTGTGTAGATTTTGGATATTCTTCTAATGTCTTCATTTGGTTTACTTCCCCTATCCTAAAAACTTTCATGTCAGGTTAATTGGCACGTAGATATTGGCCATGTGTATTCCTGCAATTGACTAAAGCTCTCGCTAGGTCCGATACCTGCCTTACCTATCATGCTGCTGGAATGCACACTGGGTCTCCAAGACCTTGAACTGCATAAACAACTTTGAAAAATCAACACATTTTTCCTTTTCCATTTCATTCTGTACTGACTGCCTTGTTGTTGTGCCAAATAAAAACCTTTTTATTTTTTGCTCCGGCATCCTGTGCAAGATCCTGATAACAGGTATTACTTAGGGCAAAACTGATTAAAAGCAATCTACAACTTATAATTTAAGATAATTATTTTTTATAATTCTGGCCAATTAAAAGACTCTGGAGGAATCAATCCAGGTGTCACAATTAGTGATGTAAATGCCTCATGTTGCTGCCTGTCATCTAGCTGATGGCTGATTAGAGCGGCTGTCGATTAGTTACTAGGGTTTTTTATTTGTTTTTCAGAGGGAGGAATGCTAATAAGCTGTATGCCATTAATTATAAATATAATTATTACAAACATGGAGTGCAAGAACAAAAAATCTGGTATTTATTTTTCAATAAATGGTAAATACTTAAATAAATTCTCACTGTGTCTTGCATTAATTCCTCTAGTTACTAGAAGCAACTTTAATTTCTCATTTGCTTTTGAATTCTTCCATAGTGGTTGTTTCTTGTCTGAAATTCCAGAATATATTATTCCATTTATTTCTAGAGCCCAGTTCATTCATGTGAACAATGAGATTCTATTCTGTCTCATAACAGCATTGTGCAAGAGGTAAGAATGAACCCTGGATGGAGGGTCAGTCGAACACATTTCACACACTCATACATACTCTGCCAGGTTAGAATCACCAATAAATCGGATCTACACATGAGTGGAAGGTGTAAGCTGTAATGTGGTTTTTTTTTTCTGTTTTTGGTCTTTTGTACTGGAAAAAAGGCAACCCACAAATCATGGAGTGCATGCTGACATGACCTTTGTGACATAAGCATCTGTTGTGATATTTGGCGAATCAGCTTATGAGTTCTTTCTTTCTGAGTTTCATGGTTTCAATGCATTGTGCACAGGACTAGTAGTACGTCACATTTTCATCAGCTGCTGAACTGTGTGTTTTGGAGGAGCATTCCCAACAGACTATTGTTTCAGGAATCTCACACAACATTAAGGAGTGTATAAAGTACTTACCAGACTGGGATGAATTATGATTGTTTATGTGTTTTTCTTTTTTCTTTTATAACTGGGCATAGATGGTGTAAAAAAGGAACAAAAGACAGAAAAAGGTCTAGGGTAGCTACCCTGTATATTGTGCTATAAATAAAGCAATGAGTAGTTACTAGGGACTGAGCCAAATCAGAACTTACTTGTATATTGAGAATAGGTAGGCTTTTATAGAGGGTAGACAGGAAGGCGTGTACTTATAGAACTGGAACCGGAAGTGATGTCAGGCTGGTCCTTTGGAGGGTCTGGAGAAGAGGGAAAAGAGACAGAGTTAGTACACACAGCCACCCCCTGGCCCAGCGTAGAAGTCCAATCACTTAAGCCCTTCAACTGCCTCCCATGTGCACATGTGTGACAATGGGTTTAGTAAAATTATGTGGTAGTTAGAAGTGGATATTAAGCTGGAAATGCTGTGCTTGAAAGCCCAAAGCCTCAGCTAACAGCCCACAGTGCCTGCTGTTTTAAAAACCAGGTATCCGTGACTGTCCATGGGCTACTCACCTAAGCTAATAGGAAGCAGTCTCTTAGATTCTCTATTGCCATCTTGAGATTTTGCGTATGCAGCCTGCTTCCTTGATGTCTCCTAAACTGAGGTACTGACTAGAGATTATAAATCTACTGTCTCATGACCGCACAGTATAGTAAACCAACATGTGGTCAGGCTTTGTAGACACTTTGTCAGCTTAAACCACTCACTCCTTTATAGCCTCATCAGTTTCGTTCACCATAACTGCTTGTGGTGTTTTTTTCCTTTCTTAATGTAGACAGGATACCCTTCACTTACCCTATATAAAGAGAATCCAATATCTATCTATCCATCTCATCATTTAGTGGACCGATTTATCGATTACAGGTTCACGGAGGGCTGGGACTTATAGCAGCATTGGACATGCAATAAACTTTAGGAATTTTCACGTATCTTCTCTCACTCTGAAATAATTTAGAATTACTACTGATCAATATAATTTGAAAGTCTTTCCTGTGTAGGAGGAAACTGAACTCCCTGATGGAAACCTACTCTATTCAAACACAGGGAAGCCTTCACACAGAAGGGATTTAGCTGGAAATTGAACTGGGGATGCACAAACAGTTAAAGGTCAATACTACCCACCGTGCCATCCAGCTTCCTTGATTTTCTTGTAAATGTTCAGCCGTCTTATTTCTTTCAAATGTGTGTTTTAAAGTATCTTCTTGATGATTAAATTAGGGTGCAGCCAATATGGTATAAATTTCTTTGATTTTTGTTAGTCTGCTCTGTGCTAATTGTCACTCTTAAGGAATCTATTAAGAAACAATTAAAGCAGCGAAACACTTTACAAGGAATCAGATAGAAGTCATGTGAATTAAAAAGCAAGCAGACTGCTCTCATTTAGAAGCTATGCTAACATCATGCCTTTCTATAAAAAGTGTCCCCATTGTTAATCATGCTTCGCTGGGTATTTGAGACAATGAAAGAGGTCATGTATTGCAAATGTGTACTACAGTAATACAGTCTTTGTATCTTTTTTGATTTCTTCCATTTTGTGTGCTGGCTGTGAATTCAGAAGTTTTTTTTCATATGTTTTGAAACTATAGTATAATATGATCACAAAGAAGACGTTCATTTGTGGAGGTTTCTCTTGGTGTCTAAGATGTTCATTGGGAATATGCCTGAAAGCATGTGGCTTATGATGAGCATGGCTAAAGGTTGGGCGACATCTCTGGGGTAAACAAATCACATAACATTAAAGTTGTTTCCAATCCTATTAGGCTTTTCAGCATGAATAGGCTTTTAAAAAGATATGATGGTAGTATATTTTGAAAATTATACTTTACATCAATTTTTACAATGTAATTCCAGCCAGAGAAGTTTTATCCTCTTTTGAAAGTGGATTAGCTACAGTACCTTTGAAATGAGTGCAGTGATGTAGCAGCATCTCCGTGGAGCCTGACGTTTTTGTGGTCACAAACCACTTGAATGCTGCCTGAATCGGTGCAGGCTAAGCGGAGCTGATCCTGTGACATTATTGCCTGCTGTTCTCTTTTCATGTTTATAGGCAGAGAGATCTGAGGAGGATTGGAACCAATCTGTAAGCATCTCTTTGAAAATACGCTGCTGTTTATTAATTCTTTCAGCACACATCTGGGACTTGAAGGCAGCATTCCTGCTGGGCAGGCCTTTTTCATGGTGTTGACTACAAGAAAACTAGTATATCTAAAGATATCAAAACTTACCAATTTCAGAAGTAAATTTGTGTCTACCTGCTTTTATGTAATGTGGTCATCCATGTATAGAAAGACTGCAGCTGGATTACCGACGAGAGATGTGTGTGAAAATGACGTTGGTGAAACTAGAAAATGCACACTAGCTTCTCCATCCTAAATATAAGACAAATTTGGGCACAACAACCTGTCTGTGGATGGTTACTGCTTTGGATCCAGTTTTGGGGCTTGGTCATCTATACCTCTGAGCTGGACTGATGGACTAAAACATTTTAGTCAGGGAATCAATGAATGTTTTTGGTTGTTTAATCCTTGCCTGAGGGTTGAATTCTGAAATGTCATTTAACACTTAGAGCATCAACTCCCAGCCAATATATTAGAATCCTCAAATTTCTATACATCTGTCTGCCTGCCGCACCATTTTAAGACACCCCCTTATTGTACTAAACAGAATGATGGGTAGATTTTATGAGATAGATCAAGAGAAGAAAAATGTGTCGAAAGTCAAAACCAGGAGATCAAAAAATCTTTGATGGAAGTACCAAGACATGGACCAAAAAGCGTAAGTCAAGCATTTTAGAGCAATGGTCAAAGCTGGAGAATACCATAAGAAGGATAATAAGACTAAAACAGCACTGAAAAAGGTTGTCTTCTGTCCTCAAAATCAAATGAGGAAGCTCTCTGATTTCTGACCTTTTAACCCATTGCATGATTAACATTGGTGTTGCAATTTGTGACCCTTCCCTTCACAATGCAGTAAAATGAAATTCTGATGCTTGAATCAAAATTCTGTGTTAAGAAAACCCTAATTGAACATTTTTATAAAACACAAATCCGAAGAAAAACATATTAAAATTCAATAAACAGGCATATTATACAGGGCTGAACTTTCTGAACCTTTTAAATAGATCTGACACAGTGATCAGTTTCTGAGATAAATGTAAAAGACACAACATACACAACTGGGGATTTTGGGGGGTGGTTTGTTATTTTAGATATTGTTTCCCAAAATAATTAAAAATAACTTGTTACATATAGAAATATCCATCCATCCATCCATCCATTTTCCAACCCGCTGAATCCGAACACAGGGTCACGGGGGTCTGCTGGAGCCAATCCCAGCCAACACAGGGCACAAGGCAGGAACCAATCCCGGGCAGGGTGCCAACCCACCGCAGATATAGAAATATACATTTAGAAAATCTTTCTTATTATCTTTTAAAGGCTTAGATAGAATTGACTTGGAAATGCGGGCTCTTTAATAATGTAAAAAAAAGGTTAAATGTTATATTCACGCTGAAAACAAACAAAGGTTGAAGATGCAACATATCAGCTGTTTAGCCTTCATCTGATGTGCACCTGATAAAGACAGAGCAGGTAACATATATAGAAGGGAGAGGATGGAACAAAGCCAGGGCAGATGAGAGGAGAAAAGGTGGGAAAAAGCTGCCATTAAAGAAGATGAAGGGATGGATTAAAAAATTAGTTGGTCACTAAGACCTGGAGAAATACTGTATGTAATCCCAAGCTGAAAGACCAGCGTCTTCTGTCATTCTCTGAAAAGTGTCTGTGAAGTCCAGTGAAAGAACAAGGGATTTGAAGTGTTCTATGGCAGGCCTTGTATGAACTTTGATTTTAATGGCTCATATATTTAGTGTATCCTAGAGAAAGTAGGCCAATTAAAAGCATGTCAGTAGTGATGGTGAACTTTGTTATAGGACATTACTAAGAAACCTGACCAGTCCTGAAAGTATTGGGCCTTAAAGTTAGTATGAGAAAATTTTGTAACGGTACATCTTTAAAATATGGTTTCATTATTGGCATCTTAGCAAATTATATCATTTCAGCAATAGCATTACTCTAACATTATACAAAAATAAATATAGAAAGAATTACATAGAAGAGAAAAGCTACCCATTGACATATATCATGAATTCATCATAATAATTGGTCAATAAACACAAATAATAACCAGTTTAACAATTATTTTCAATCCATAACTCAGAAGTTGACATCAGTATGTATGTTTCTGGGTGAACTATATTTCTGTAATTTGGAAAGACGATAGATCAATTGGTACAAAATACGGCAAATTTTTAAATTAGAGATTGGTGTAAACAGTGCACAATTAGTCCTCTTTATGTTCTTAAATTTCAATTTATTTTTATGATAGGAGAAAAATTGCAATCAAAAGTATTGGTTAAATATGCATTAAGTTTAGTTTTTAGTCAAAATTTTAAAATTTCATAGAAGAACATTCTTTCCATCATGAAAATAATATTCATACCAGCAGTAGTATTTATGATGAACTTGTGAAACACACCAATATAAATATATCTATCTGTCTGTCTGTCAAGTTATGTCAGTTATTAGTGATGACAAATACATTCTTATCCAAGATAGATAACTTGATCAAAATATCAATGACTTCAAGTTTTACCACAATATGAAAACAGCAATAAAAACTGACTCAATAACAGCTAATCCAGGCACACATGCATAGACTATAAATACTTAACCCCCTGCAATAATAAAAGCTTATTTCTGCCTTTTGTACCCTTCAGAATTTTTTATCTGAGACATTCTGTACAAAATCCATAATGAAAAAGCACACCTAAACTTAATAGCAACGGCCTAGCCAGCATTGTTGTACTACACATAACTCACAGGACCCATGCTGACTAGCAGTCATGTAAGATGTGCCCTCACAGACAGTGTCCTAGACCTCATTGAAGATTAGAAGTAAGCAATAAATTGACTGATCTAAAATTAGTTACACATATACTATATGATTTATGCATATAAATTTAACCTGCAAGCAACATGAGGGGATCAATCAAGATGTTCCATATTTCCCTGGCACTGACAAAAAAAATCAGGCAAATAACTAAACACGAGATATGGTGATAGCAGCCGACTGAAGAGCTTCCCCACCTGCATTCTGTGCATGTGACAAAAGTGATCAAGACTAGGATAAGAGCAAATATGAGGTCTCTGCCAAAAAGGTGCTAACTGATACAGTTCGAGGGTGACAAGACCACCTTTAAGTTTGTTAGCAACGTTAGTCAAAGACAAAAAACATAATACAGTTGCTAGTCCTTTAAAGAAAAGTACAAGATTATTCATGTACATGTTTAAAGATCATAATGCACTATAGGCCATCCATCCACTGATTATTCAACTGTCTTAATCGAGTTCAGGGTTGTAGGGGCAGGGCCTATCCTAACAGTATTAAGTGCAAGGTCAGAGCAAATCCTACCCAGCGTAGGAGAGCTACAGACTCTCATCAGTCCTTTGCAGGGCACACTCACGATCATATGGACTGTTGTCAGTTCAAAGTCCTCAGTTAATCTAGGACAACCAATGCAGACCTGAGGAAAAGGCACACATTTAAAATGATAGTGGACCAGGACTCAAATTCAAGACTCTTAGGTATGGTACAACAATTCAGCCAGTGTGCTGAGAATTTATAACAAGTCCCTTATTATGTAATCACAGTGACTACCTGTACTCACAAATTACCAGTTACTGTATCTATTGCTATACCTTTGTCATTCTTCAGAAGTACTTGCAGCATTTCAGGATTCCTGAATCATTAGAGCTGGTGATTGTTGTTTGTCTTCTCTGCAAATGTAAAATACAGAATACTTCAGATTATTTAGCATATCTTTTCAGCTTCACACACAAAGGACTAAATAAGCCGTCGATCCCAAAAAAAATAATATTATCACAAAATCGAGTAAGTATGCTCATACTGTATATTCATTTGTGAGCACTTGCATAGGGTCTGAGGTTTTGCAGCAAAAGTCATAAGCCGTTGTGTAAGGAGGTAGCTCTCAGCCACCTAAATATGTAATGATGGAGAACTATTGCGTTTGAACAGTATGAGCTAGTCTCACCCACTGTGTTCTTATAAGTCTATGTCAAAAGTGTTCTGTGGTATGTATGAGTTATATATGCCACCTGACAATTGGACAGTATCATTTGAGAAATGATACTGATGGACTAAAAATTATAGACTCTCAGTACATTCAGATTCATTTAATGGCAGTGTCTTTAAGGTGCTATTAGGTCTCAATCACATTTATTATATTGGTAAATCCCATAATGTGTGAAATATGGGAAACATATCTTAGATTCTAGTCAGCTGATGGGAAATGATAACAGTCCTGAAGTGCTAACAGTCTCAGACATGTGTCCACGTCCTAGGGTTGACAGCATTGCAGGATATGGTTCCGATTGGTTAGCTGTCCTTTACAGATTAGCTGTCAGCTCTTTACAAAATTGCAATAATGTTTCTTGGCTAAAGCAGTAATGATGAATGAGCAATGCCTTACTTTCTGTGAAAAGGTCAGCTCTGTCATGGAATACCCTCTCTGGTCTCACTGCATTAGCCAGCTCCTCTAACAAGGCAAGATTGGCAATTTTCATGCCTGCTTACTCATGTAAGGATACCCTTTTGAATTTATCTTTATAGAATCGTCAAACTGGTAACATGAGCTACTGTTTGTTGTTTAATGTAACTGAGTTTTGCAGGCAGCACTTCTTTCAAAAAATTTTCAAGGACTATGATCATGTAATAATCTTAAACGTTTTAAAATTCACCTGTATTGAAGTTAATAGCATTACACAAAAACTGTAAATTGTTGAGATGTACCATTTTACCAGAGACATCTCCACATGTATCGGTGGACATTGTGCTATTTGTACAGCATTGTCAAGTGATAACAAGTTAAGCTGTGGTATCTCATTCTCACAACTGAAAGCTTGCTAGTTTAAGACTGGGCATACTGCACAATCATCTTCATAGTGATAAATTCTGAAAAAATCTTTAAAATAAACATTTGGTCAAATCTGAGTATACAGTTTCTTTTTCAATGAGAGCAATTATGACCAGCAATTGTGAGCTACAAATCTTTCAATCCGTCTTTAGCAGCTTTAAGATTTATCACAGATTGACATTCCCTCATAAGAATTATTTAAATCACTTCCGTCTTGGGATGAGGTGGTAAATTTATTGACTACACAGGTTACACTGCTGTATATACGTACAATTCTCAAACCTGCTTAATTCAATTTAGGATGACGGGAGGTCAGAAACTGTCTTGGACAAGGTACCCGTCCATTGCAGTGCCTACTCGTATTTGGTTAGTTTAGAATCACCATTGTGCATGTCTTTGGTGATGTAACGACTGTATCTTTGTTTATAGTCTGCTTTACTTTGTTTTTGTACACATTTTGTACTTTTCTTCCACTCCTTTGATTGGCTTGTCTCTGCTTACATTTTTTATATATTTGTAAGTTTGCTTCAGTCCCTTTTGCCATAATTCTGTAATTTTTAAAGCACCTGCTGCCTTAGCCTTGTTGCTGAGGCATTGACAAGGTTTTGCTGTGTTGTTGGATCCCTTTTGTGTTTTCAGACCAAAGATTGTTGATCTTTTGATTAATTAAGTTTTGATTTCTTTGCTTTTTGACTATTGTTCTCAGAACTGTTATTAAGCTGCTTATTCCCATCTTTATATTTTTGGCTTTCTTTTGAACTTGTTTGTGTCTAGTTTGGTTTCTTTATTTGCTTTTTGAAACTTCTGAGTTTGTTTTGTAATCTTTGGATTGCATTTCAGAATTATTAGTTGTTGAATATATTTGTAAATTTGTGGAATATTTGTCATTTTTGATATATTTGTTCAAGACACATTAAAGTGCCTAAAAATGATCATGAACAAAAGAATGGCTAAAAGGTGAAAACAGAGCTGAAAGATTTGATCAGGAAAAGCAAAGGTGGCAAAACCAGGAGAATAAATTGAACTAAGCAATCAGAGTCAAAGGACAGGATGAGTGCAAAACTCAAAACCAGAAACAAAGTCAAAACCAAAATACAGAATTCTAATGTCAGGGCATACTTGGAAAATCAATTGTGTAATGCAAAGTTTTTGGAGAGGAAGGAGGCCGTATGCAGTCACCACCATATTTATATTGTCACATCTACATGACAGGAACCAAAATAGTTTTGTGTAATTTATATTCCCGTCTGCAACTCTGCAATGAATCAACTGCACAACTGTCTTTTTGAACTAAGATCCTGGATGGCTAATAATTTTCTTGATCTGAATCAAAATAAAACGGAGGTGCTTATAGTGGGTCCATCAGCTAAAGGCCATGTTGGTCTTGGACTTTCTCTGTCTTTTTCAAACATCAAGTCCGCAACCTTGGTGTTATTTTTGACAGTAACCTCTCTTTTGAGAAAGAGATTAATTCTGTAGTTAAGAGTTGCTTTTTCCAGCTTCGTATTTTAGGTAAGATCAAGCCTTTTTTATCTTCTAGGGATCTTGAGAAAGCTACTCATGCTTTTAGCTTTTCTCGCCTTTATTACTGCAACTCGTTGTATTCTGGGATTAACAAATCTCTGATACACAGGTTACAGTTGGTCCAGAATGCTGCTGCTCGCTTCCTGGTTGGGGCAAGAAAGTCTGATTCTGTTTCTCCAATATTAGCTACTTTACACTGGCTGCCTGTCAGTTTTCAAATTGATTTTGAAATCTTGTTGCTAGTTTTTAAATCTTTACATGGGCTTGCTCCTGCCTATTTATCTGAATTGTGTGTTTTACACCAGCCATCCAGAGTGCTCAGATTTTCTGCTCAGTTGTCTCTTGTCCCTCGTACCAAGTGTAAAACTAAGGGGGACACGGCTTTTGCAGCTGCTGCTCCTCGCCTGTGGAACTCTTTACCTCATTACATAAAGGAGTCGTCTACAATTGAATTGTTGCAAAACAAGATTAAAAACTCATTTCTATTCACTTGTTTTCCGTGACCTTCAGTAATACTGATGGTTTCCTCATTGTGATTATGTAATCTTACTTCTATTTATTATTTATTTTATTTCTATTTATGTTTTTTATGTTAATTGCATGTTTTTTTCTTCTTTTATTGTAAAGCACTTTGGCCACAGCATTCCTATGTTGTTTTAAATGTGCTATATAAATAAATTGACATTGACATTAAACAATGAAACTGAAATTAACAAAATCTAACTTTGTAAATACAAATCAAAACTGACACTAAAAAAGGAATTCCTTGGGTTTAAAACCACAAACTAGACAGGAACCCAGGCATAAAATGAGTTAATACTACAATGTTTTTGTTTTTACACACCTCTTAAATTAAATTAAATAGTTTTTGTGTGTTTGACTAGAGATTTTTTTTTTGTTGACGGTTTACCCTACCTTTTTGGCATTTACAATTTAGAAATTTCCTAGTTTTGTGAGGCCTAAATCATAACAGAGTGTTATGGGAAGAAGACCAAAGCACTCAAATGAAAACATTGACACAGGGAGAAAGTGTAAACTCCTCACAGACAGTGCCTGAGCTCAGGGTTCAGACACAGGACGCTTGATCTGTGAGGTTGCATAACAACTCAACATCAGAGACAATAATGGAAGAATCTCAATGCTCAGTCATGAGAGGTTGCAAAAAAGTGACAACCATCCTTATTTCTTTCTAATGCAAAAGTGTACTGATTATTTTATAAATAAATCAGCTATTATTACAAATTAGCTATTGCATTGGTTCAAATGGTAAATCTTGACTGAATCCAAAGATTGCAAAGTGCATTTCACACCTCCACTTTTTATTTTTATGTTTCTCTTATTAACCATAGACGTAATATTAAAAGATGAGCTTTGGCCACAAGAATAGTGAGCATTGTGTAACTTCAACATGTTATCGTTCGATTTCAGTTTAGTCTGTGGAAAAAGTCTTTGCCTGTGCATGGTAGTTTTGTGGTGAAATGCATCACTAATTGATACATTTGTTTTCCCTTGAGAAGTATGATCTATCTGTGCATTATTACGTTTAAGAAGCGTAATGAGTGGAATATCAGATCAGCAAAAAAAAAACAAAAAAACTATTTAATCTTTCATTACAAATCTTAGTAATGATTAATGTTGAGAATTATTGTAAATTTGATTCACATCCAGGCTCTAGATAACTTTCTACAAACTTTGAGATGTATTGTTATCATTGAAGAGTAACAATTAGTAGTCAGATGATTTATATGCACACAATACTCAATAAACCCACAGGAAAAGATCAGGAAATACTTTTTATCATACAAGTTAGATGCTCAATTACAAAGTGCAGTAGGGTGGTCCTTTACTTACAGTACGAGCTACAAAATCTCCACATAATCTGGATACCATTCCATCACAGGCCCACTTATGCCCACACCAATACACACATTCACTCATAATGGTGCAATTTAGAGTTATCAGTTAAATTCACCTGCAATTCTTTGAGATGTGGGAGGAAATCTGGAGTTCATGGAGAAAATTTCCATGTATACCTACCTAAAGGAAAATTCAGAAAACACCAAGCAGTGATTTGTTGAAATTATTCTTCAAGTCATTTACATGATGACTTGTATTTATTGGGACTAGAGCAGCCTGTGATTTACTGGGCTAAAACATGTCACTTTAAGGGGAAACTAAAACATCAG
This sequence comes from Erpetoichthys calabaricus, assembly GCF_900747795.2. Classification (NCBI taxonomy): domain Eukaryota; kingdom Metazoa; phylum Chordata; class Cladistia; order Polypteriformes; family Polypteridae; genus Erpetoichthys; species Erpetoichthys calabaricus. The sequence goes on along the minus strand of NC_041406.2, from coordinate 49,087,153 downwards.
ACATATTGACTTCTTTATAGTGGTGAGATGGTCTTTGTGATCCTTGATTTAAATCAAGGAGTAGGTCATTGCATAATTATGAGAAGGATAATATTATATTATATCCATATTATATCATCCATATTATACATCAGAGGAATGTACCTGAGGATTGATCAAGATGATATATGCAGGAAATTTGATTATCACCAAAAGTACAGCTCATGTACAGTGGAGCTTGCTGTGTTCACAGCAGTCAAGTTATGTTGTTATGTTGATAAGAGCCCCTTTCTCTCTGCCATCTATTGTATATCCACATATTAGATGCACCTAGAAAGAAAATGGGCAGTGATGATGAAAAACAACTGCATTAACAATTCAGGTATGTGCTTTTCATACCTTTCTGTCCTTTCCTTCCATCTATTTTTGGGTCTTCTTCAATACACTTAAAAAGTCCTTTAAGGAGCAGATCCTATTCTTGTAGCAGTGGATGCCACAGAGGAGCCAAGCGTGGATAAGATGTCCGGTCACAGGACATACATGATCTCCCAACACTCACTCGCACTGGGCCAGTTTACAGTTATCACTAACATTCTTGTTCATGTTTCATTTTTTATATCTTTTTATGATAATCAAACTTTTAATACCTAAATACGTTTTACAACCAATTAAACCATATATATCTTTACCAAACTGTTTATGCTAGCAACGGAGTGAAGCATCAGAATGATTGAAACCCATGGCCATTAACAGTAACAGAATCACACCCCAGTTACTATATTGACACCGGGATTCGCCATACCTTATCCTGGTATCAATATCTGCCACTGCAGATACAGGTGGGATTGTGTACAGAGCAGTGGCTTACAGTATAATGAGACATACAGCTGTACATTTTCGAGTTCTGTGGTTAGATGCCAAATACACACCCATATTTTTCACTCACATCTTTCACCTACATTAAGGTGCTAACGTCTCCACAGAACTAGGAGACCCTACATAAGCATTCAGAACATAAAGGCCACATTATAAGTGCACTGTGGATAATGTGTTTTGCACATTAAATCAAAATTTTTATCAACTAGTGAAACACGCAGACCTATGGTCCTAAAATGAAATCATGCAAAAGGCTAGATATAAATAACAATAAATTCTCTGCTTGTTGTTTATAAACATAAAAACTTACACATGATTTTGAATTCTGAATACTTAGGTACTGGATCCTGGGAGATTATCAATAGGGACTTGCAGGGGGCATGTTTTAATTACAATAAACTTTTCTGTCCACCAGTAAAGTGCTCCTACCCAAAATTATTTAAATTTCCACAATATATCAGATCATGAGTTTTTGTTGAACACCAACATCAAGGTTCTAGCCTCGTTAATTTGAGAGTCATTGTGTGACAGACATTAGCATTTTATTTATATATATATATATATATATATATATAATATATATACATAAATGATGATAAAAGAAATAAAAGCAGATTGTAGTGATTCCTGCTGCCACAATTTCAAATATGGGTGCAGGCCTCCATAAAAAAAATAAAATCACAAAAAAGCCAGACCTACCTTTTTCACAGGTCTGAACTGTTATGTTTTAGATAGGGGGGGTATTTTTCGTACGTGGATTACTCGTTTAGCCGGATGTAATTGTTGACGATTTGGCCTGATCCTGGATCTGTCGGTTTTTCGAAACTCTTGTTGGAAGTGTTGTCATAGCAACACATCCTAATCCGCAAACCTGCTCAGAGCAGGTTTGTTCTACGTAAACAAGGATTAGCTCACACACATAATCAGTGTCCATGCGTGGAATTCATTCAGTCATGGCTTCGCCATTCATGAATGAGTGACCAATTGATATCGGTGCGCAAATTATAAGACGAGAATTTCATATAGAGAGGGTTTTGCGCGATCGGCAAGATCCTTTATTGCTCCTGGAGGAAATTCTTTTTGAAAGATACCGCTTTAGCCGAGGGGGAATATTGAACCTCAAAGTTTTATTAGCACCTTATATTCGAAGTCAAACTAGGCAAAGTCGGGCTCTCACAACCACACAGACAGTAGGCATTGTTTTGAGGTTTTTTTACAAGCGGCACTTTTTTATATACTGTAGGCGATGCGGAAAATCTAACTAAAAGTGCAGTTTGCCAGGCAATTCGTAAAGTCTGTTTGGCTCTGAAATATTTCCTTCGGGTTTTCATAGTGTTTCCTGGACACCTGCGTGTGCAGACAATAAAAGAGGCGTTTCATGCCATTGCAGGTAGGTAATACACAGGCTAAAACACCCACAGTTCCATGAAGAATCTCACAATCAGCCTAACATTCTCATTACCAGGATTTCCAAATGTGATTGGGGCACATGGGACTGATCACAGTGGAGTTTGATCAAACATTATTTGGAAAATGTACCTCTCCTCCTGATGAATAATCAGACACAGTGTCTTCATCAAATATTTGACCTTCGTCAATATCTCGTTGGTCAGACACAGGTTCAAGGGATATGACATTCCCTGCAACTGACCCAACAAAAAAGAGGGCTATAAGGAACATATATATGGCACACATGGAGGACAAATATATGCAATGACCATCCTTTACCTAAAATGAAGTGACCACTGCATCCTGCCACTGGTTCTGAGGAGGAGCTTCCCCCTGGAATGCCCTCAGAAACAGGGCGATGGGCATTTTGCTGGAGAGCCAACTCTTCTGCAGGGGTTAGGTCTGGACCGCATGGATCTCCAGCTGTTTTTTGCTTGTCTGCCTTCTTATTATCTTTAAAATTAATGTTTTTTATATATGATTATTTATGTCAACAATTCTTTAAATAGTTATATACCAATATTTACCAGTTTGAAGTATATTCTTGTACTTCACTTTAACCTGTTCCCATGTTCTCCTTGTGCTCACGTTTGATCTGGAATTATGACATATTAAATAATAATTAATCTGACACATAGGAAATGAAACGCTGCATTCAGTAAGTACAATGCACACTACTTAGCGTTTAATTTGTCGGCCACTTTTTGCCAGCTGTCTTTTCTGGTCTGGGCTGCTTTTGCAGTGTTACCCCTTGTGCATATTAAATCTTGAAATTCTTCATGTCCTTCGAATAAATGGTCTTGCGCTGCGTGTGTGGGAAAAAAATGCGCCCGTTCTTTTGTCATTTTGTTACAGCCTGTCAAAGACTTGCTGATCATGTTTTCCAGACTCAATATATATGGGCTTTTCACTCAGCGTGGGCGTGCGCTTTCATCTTGGATGATTAGATCCAGCTCGACTAATCTAATACACGGCTGCATTTGAAAAACCAACTTATCTGGACGAGTTTCACTGGCATTAACTTATCCAAGATGAGGCGCCTGATCTCGGATGATTTAAGCAACGTACGAAAAATACCCCCAGGGTCTCAACACTGGCTTAAGTGAAGTTTCATTTATTGTGTTTTTGTTGTCATTTAAATGTCTTTATTGTGTGTGTTTTTGTCTTTTTCTGAGTATTTTATTTATTAATTATTTATGTATGTGTTTAGTTATATGCCCTGTCTCCATAATTCAGAGTTTCAGGGTGCAGAGCCGCCACATCATCGAGCTGGAGAACCTTCATCTCTGTATTTATTCCAGGCAGAGGGTCAGGTCCTCTGGTTTTGAAAGTTATTGGAAACATTTGTGTGTACATGCTTTTGTGGATTCCTGGTTTCTGATTCATTGCTTTGTTTTGTAGTCTTTTGAAATTGGGTAGTGGACTGGATATTGTTGCTTGCCCTTTAGGCAAACCCTGTGATTCGACTTTTTATTCTTTTGTTTGAAGTTTTGTTTTTTCTTGATAATAAATCATATTTTCAAAGAGCCAAAGTTTTAATGATTTTTCTCTGTCTGTCTGAAGATTATAAGATTTGTTTTGGTGCTGGGCTTTTCCCTTTATGTGCCTGTGTAGTCCTCACCCTACTTCAAGTTGAGTGAAAGCACACATTTTGAACACTAGGTATTAGCAAGCCTGATACTTGATTTTGGGAGGCTAGGCCTCATTTTGACATAACGTGACAAAAAAATCATAACATGCACAACCATAGGGCAGCTTAGCCCCAGACCCAGAAGACCAGCCCAAAAATGGAGCTATGATTTTTACTCTCAAAGACTAAACAGTATCCTTAAAAGACGAGTGAAAAGTATTTTAAAAAACCTCTTCTCCCAAAGGGCAACAAAAACAAAATTAGTTCTAATTGAGTATTCATTAAAGCGTCCCCAAAATGATGATAAAAAGGCAAGGCAGAAAGGAACAAAATAGGTTTTGCCTATAATGGCAAAAACCTAAAGCAAGCAAATCCAGACATAGAACCAGACAAGACAGTACCTTAAACAAATTTGGGGTTGAAGCCAATTAATCCAAATAACAATGAAGCAAAATTTAAAAAAAAAACAGGAATTGAAAACAAGGGTGTAATGTCATTGGGTTAAGTACTCCCGACCACTGCCCCATCTGCCTAATCAGGCTCCACAGACAGGAAACTGTAAATATACTTTATACTTAACATAAACCAGAAAAGTAAAATTAAACGTCATACCAAAACAAATCATAATACTATATCAATACAACAAAGGTAAAAAAAAAACAGAATTAATAACATATTGTAAAAATAAAACCTTGAAAAGAATAAAAAGAACAAAGAAATAAAGACCATTATTGAGTCAGGTAAAATACCCTGGCTGAAACATGACACACCTCACTTCATAGGTTGCCAACCATTAGCCACAAACTAAAAATTGTATCAAAACCATTCAAGAATGCTATTGACCACTTCACTGCAAGGTGTGCAATTATTTACCAAACTTATGAAATTAAAAGTTGTTCTTAGGAGGTGGTGCTATTCTCTTTCTCTCACTCTGATGTGTACATTTGTCAGGAACATAAACCATGTTTAAATTTTGATTACTATTTGTTAATTTGAGAAGATTTTTAAATGTCTGCCATTTTGTTTACTGTGGGAATGCTTGTAACCAGTCATGTATGATGGATGTATGATGTCATCACCTCACTACTATTTTACATGAGGGCAAATATTTGGGTTAACACAGTAAAAAGCATGTTGAGTTCTAGCTAGACACAGAAAGGATAAAAGGCTAGGATCAGGATTTGTGTTTTACATTTCATACATATCATGGCTGCCATGATGTCATGGATTATATGTGCACCAGAGCATGTCACCTTCTTTTAAAGTGGCAGCAAGATGAAGAAACCCAGCGCTCAGTGCTGGAGACGTGCAAATAACAATGGCCTTTGTTCATATAAACAGTATGGTGGAATCCATAGAAAAGAGCCCATAAAACAACCACCCATTAGAGAGATAATCAAAATGGAACCACTAGAATCATCTATCCATCCATGCCCCAAACCTGGTTCATCCTGAGCAGTGTCAAGGGCCAATAGAATCATATTAAAAATATATACCAAAATAATAATTCATTTCTCAAAAAAATGTTCCAGTAAGACCAAAAATAAGCCTAACGCACCTACATCCTTAAAACCCCAGTAAGGTATGTACTGCAACATTTCCTTTAATGGTTCAACTGCTTGCTTAGACAGCTCATTACTAAAGGACTGTTCTTTCTGCCTTACTGCTCCTGTGACATGGAGGTGGCTTTCAATGTGGATGTCTTAATATAACTCATCTACTAAGACATCCTGTTACATTAAGCAAGCTACAAGCACAATTGATATAATGAAGAAGACCAAGTGGCTCAAATTCTATGTTTTTACTTAAGACCTTGAAAGCTTTTTTTGTGTCAGATATATGTGGTGTGCTTTCAAGTTAAATAGCCATCCGGTGAATGGACTAAAGTGTTGCAAAAATAGGAAGCTACTGACAGATGAGAAATTAAAAACTCTTCAAGGGGATACTTAGAAATAAATGGTAAATCAGATCTTGTCATGTACAAGATAATTACACATTCTCCTGTAGCTCCTTTTGTAAGCCTGTGGAATACTTTGCTTAAAGAGTATGAAGGATTATCTTAACTGGGCTGAAATTTCAAAGCTTTCTAGTGTTCTAAATTACTTGTATTTAGCTAATTACTCTGCCAACATTCAGGATTACCATAATGTGGGTCTTTGCTAAGTCTGTTAAATAATTTCAAATGAAGTGGCTCATTTTCTCAGACATGTTCTGCTAGCTTTCCAAAAGACTCCAGCATACTGCTCAGTAGGTGGTTGAGCTGCTGAATTCTGAATTTAAAAGGACTCTGAATTTAAAAAGAAAAAATGAGAAAAGGATGCCTTCATTACTGAGAAGCTGGAAATTATTGCACACTAATTTACTGCAACTGTTGCTCACATTGATTAGCATTTCCTACATGTAGTCTCTCTTTGTTCCAACTTATGGATGACAGGAGGAACAGTACCAAGTGCATGTCAATGTTCTCATGTTCACTGAAGCCCCTGGAACTGGATTGCAAGCCCTGGCTAGATGTTGGCTTCAAGGTAAAGAAGGAAATCATAAGGGGAAACTATTGAAACAGCCTTAACATCTGCAGTCTATGCCCAGAGTCTCTATAATGCTATGTGACTTATCTTATTGATAAGCCGTTACCAAACTATACCTAAGATAACATCTATGCCTAAATCGTCTGTGAAAGACAGAAAGAGGCATTGTCTCCTTGTCCTCCTTGCCCACCTCTTCAAATTCTTGATGACTATGAGCCTATTAATAAAGATGTGCAGAACAACCTGACATCCCCTGACCCAGGCAGAAATAACATTATGCTGTGTTTGAATAGAAATAAATAAATAACATTGGGGTTTCAAAATCTTTAATACATTAACTCCATATTAGTTTCCTCCCTGAACTGCAACAAACTGGCTTAGCATAGCATGGGTTTCATTTAATATGATATCTAAGAAATGATTTTTTTTGAATAGTAACTGACCTCAACGGAGAGTTTTCTAGAACACCCATGTAGCGTTTTTCTAGGGACTGACAACAAAAAAATGTGTTAAATAAGAAAACTGTCAGTGGTTTATCTGAATCTCATTAGTACAAATCTGGGTTTGCTGTGTTTTTGTTTTTTTACATCAATGTTTGTATGATTAATAGTTACGGTCAAGTTTAAAGCATCATAATTTAGTATGATTTAATTTATTGAGTTACTATTGTCATTTTTGACATTTCAGATTGTTATTCCTTTTCATGAACACCGCTGTGTTATTGATAGCAACTACACCGTTGTTAAACAACTGTGTACAACCTTGTGCTTAATTATTGAAAAAACAATTTAACCAAAAAGGTTAAATTCACCCTGCAACTCCATTCCCATTTTTTACTTCATATGTGACACAGATCAGATGTTTTTGGAGACCTGTGACTAGCCAAAAAAGATAAAGAATGTGGAATCAAAACTTTTCAGAAAGGATTTAAACTGGTCTCGTAACAACCATTCCGCAACCAACTCTCTCCTTCCGCACTCTCCCGAGTCCTTAGTGCCACTTGTTTCTATGTACAGAACACCAGCAGTGATAAAACACACAAACCAACAGCTATGATCTTTTTTCCATTTCCCGTTTCACCTCCTTGCCATCACAACCTTACAAATTCACAGACGTACTGCACTGAGACAATGTAAAGTAGAACAGCAACCAGGGTCCATCTGACAAAATTGTTTGGTTCATTTTGCGCTTGTGGAACACATTGAATATAGACTTCTGTACTCACATCAGATTTAGATTAGTCACAAAATTAATTGGAGCAGTCAAAAGAAAAAAAATCAGATATTAGACAAAAAAAAATATGAGAATGTTAAATCGGGGATGCTTTCTAAATACTTTATTTTCAGGGTGGAGACCCTACCTTCGCTTTTAAAGGGTAAGCCAACAAATTTTGTGCTATGCCAGTGGTAATATCTTATGCTGCTTTGTATTTCTGATAACTAGTGATTAGCGAACTCCATGGTGTTCGCTTCACCTCAAAACAAAGCAGAAATGCTGAAATCTTAGTTAAAAGTCAGAAAAAATATGTAGGCCTTTTAAAGGCAGAAAATTCAAATGTTGTGTCATGACTAAAGCTGCTGGCTTGTTCTGTTTTTTGAAGTTGTGCTGAAGGCTCTCCAAACTGTCTTTGCTGCAACTTTGTACTTTTTCTTCTATCAAAAAGATAGAAATGCTGTGTAAATAGTAATAAATCTTTCATTAATATTATTTCATATAGTCTTCTGTGTTAGGTGCGGGGGGTATGTGTCAGACTCATTCAAGGTTTGTTTTCACTTTCACCGCACCACGCATGTGGGTAATTATTATGGATGCATATGGTGTGCATATCCTTCACTTATATTGACGTGGAACTTGAAGATCAGCCTGCACATTTTGTTACAAGCACAGATAACTCATCCCACAGAGTCTGCAATGAAAATGATCAGCATTATATACTCGGGGGTGGTCCCATCAATGTTCAGCTCCGGAGGATGTTGCACTGGTCTCGCAAAGCATTATGGGGCACTTGTATAAAAAAAAACAAAAAACGAAAAAGACAAATAAGGGTGAATGTGAACACGGCAAATTCTCTGCAAATAACACTTTGCCGAAATTTGCTCTTCAGCACTACTGTTAACCGTCCAAGATACAAGGGTTTGAGTCATGACTTTTAGCATTTACAAGGACTTTCCTTTAATACCAAGTTACAAGAATTAATGTTTTATTCTTGTGTAGCATTACTCCATTTTGGGTACTACACGGCATCATTCCTGTTTGAGGGTATTTGTACAGTATGTTATACTATTCTCATTTGGTCACCAACACCTGACAGTATTATTCTCATTTGGGCAATGCACCAACATAAATGATCCAGAAATGGAGTTCTATTTCTCTTCATTCTTTCCTTCAACCTTCACTGTTTCACTTACCAGCCCACAGCAATGAATCTGCCTACCCTATCTCATCATCTTCTTCTTTCTCTATTTAATTGATGGGAGTGATTTTTTTGTTTACTTACAGTTACTGCTACTTTTTAAAGTTTAAAAGACCAGTACTATGCAAAGTATTATATTGTAACGGTGCCATACATAATAACAGCAACAGCAGTGAATTTGATGTTTGAACCAGGTAGGCCACATGTAAATCAACCATCAGCTTCCAGTGCTCATCACAGAGGGGATGTCATGTAAACCAGGCTGTCACCCCATTGCCACTTTTAGTCATCCACAGTGGCTGAGTGAGTGATCCTTTTTAGGAGTGTGAGCTAAAAATCTGTACACTGTGTTCTGTTTGATCATTCTGGGCTTGTGTAGTGCTTTTCTAGAACACATTTTCTTGTTTACAAATCTCAAATGTTTATAAATCTTAAGTTGTAATAAAATAGCTACAACAGAGCTTACTCAAACCAGGTAAAGAGACACATTATTGAGTCTTTAATGAAGTCAAAATGCCTCCTTAGAGTGTGTTTTGTTGACTTGTATTAACTATTGAAGCAATCATGTTTATTTTGATGGAAATTGCTAATAGGAGTGGGGCCACCATGTTAATTTTAGGATTTAGGAACACATTAATTTTTTTCACATTGAAATTAAAGGTTATTACATTTGTGAATTACGTGCTTTACCTTAGAGGTGTTTTTCAGGAATACATTATGCTTGCAAAGAGGGGAAAGACTGTATATTGTAATATTTTTAGGGCTTATTTCTTCATTCACCTGATTGAAGGATATCCATTAAACATAAAACTCTATACCATGATTGTCGTAGTATCTTTTCTCAGTTAGCCTGCTGTGGTTAGAACATAACAGACATTTCATGTTGAATCTAATATTTTTGGGTTTCTGTCATTTACTTTTCAGCCAGTCAGATTTAAGCTAACATCTGACTTCATAAAGAAGGAGCTGTGTGAAAAGACCAGCAAAATTTGAAGAACAAAAAGTTCTGCTTTTTATGAAACTCATGCAAAATCCTCCAAGATTGTCATTAGTTAAATTTCTAACATAAGCAGAATTTGTAAACCATAATTGTCTGCCTGCTTTATTATTTCAGAGGCTACATTTAATGCTGATTGGTTGATGGTGATTGGCTGTTCAGGGACAACCTTTGAAACATGACAATATCACTCAACACCCGCACATCTGTGTCGTGATGTAACCTGCAGCATTTTCATCTTCAGTCCGAAGCATGTGACTGTTTTCAGTTTGACTCCTTTTAAAGTAACCTGATGCAGTTAGAAGTGTGGTCTAATAAAAGGTGTACAACCATCAATTATTACATTTTGCAAGTTTAAACAAGACCACTTTATTAAACAATAAAAGTTCTTATTTAGCCAGATTTAAACATCTTTGCTGCATTTAATATCTTCTTACAGCAAATGGAGAATGGCACTGCAAAGTGTTGTACTTGGCCTGGTTTTAAACTAGAAAGTTATGTTTAGCAGTTCAGTTTAACAGATGGTGTACACCTGTAAAGATGAATAATGCCTTTTCGATACTGATTATTATTCATGTTTTTGGTATTTTTCCTTTATTCCATACCTATTACTTTCTATTCAAATTTGGATGTTTGTAGGGGTAGCCTGTGTCATTTACGGTGCATATCATATCATTGTGTTTTAGACCATTGAATTTAGCTTTTATATAGTCATTGGCACACAAATGTTCACTGAGTATCTCAGGCTGCATTTACAATATATGCTATGATAAATATTCCATGTTACCATTTGTAACATCACACCTTCCCACTTTTTTCCATTTACGTACATTTCTGTACATTTACAGTTAGAGGTTTGTAAGAAATACAATGTTTCTATTGACCTAATGGCCAATCTGCACAAAAATAATAACATAGCTCTAAGTTTTTTTTCAGGAAATGAATAGCAAAGGAACGGTATTAAGTGGATATCACATCACTTCATTGTGACAGAGAAATAGCATTTACAGTTGTTTTTTTAATTTATATAATGAAATGAGGAAGACTTCCATGTTATTACACAATACTACAATTTAGATTTACTAAGTTATGTCGGAATTGTTCTACTGGGTGCTGTTACTTGGAAATTCATTCAAGTAAAATTTCCCACAAGGAAGCTTCTGTTTCCCATATTTTCCATAGCATGTGAACACAGCAAATTGCGTTACACCTAACACTTATAAATGAAGTTACAATACGTGTTTGCACTGTTAAATAAATATTGATTTTTGGGTTACTGAAGGCATTGCTGTATCATGCCTACATAACCATCATATTAGGGTACTCATCTGGATAAAAAAATGTAAAATGCTCATCCTTTCAATCAAGTAAGCGTAATCCATCTGTTCATCCATTGTAGAACCTATGTAGATCTGCTTAAGTTTATAAGAAACTCAGTTACAGTAGGTGCAAGGAAGGAATTAGCCTGGTAGGAGCACTTAGTCCATCACAGGGCAATCAGCTGAAATTATTAATAATATAAAAATGTAGAAATACTATCATTAAGGAGTTTGCATATTCTCCCTGTAACTACATGCTGCTGTGATCCACTCACCCAAAATGGCCAAAGTAGTGTGAGGCCATCAAAAATAGCAAGTAAAACAGATTTAATTTTCACCTGCCACCTCACCACTTGAGTGGCAAGGCAGTCCTAAGCAAACAAATGCCAAAACATTATACAGAAATCATCAAAAAGAGTCAAAAAGCCAGTAAATACAAAGAAGCAGCAATACATTCCAAGCAAATACAATGTACCATGAGGGACTGCATTTCCCATGAGCCTTTTTAGGGCATGGTGTAGTCCCTCAACATTGATAGAAAGATCACACTTGCACTTCCTGTTTCAGTCACATCACCAAAGTCAGGCTGACCAATCACATCAAAGCCAAACTGATCAAACATATTGCTCTAATGGACAGGACACACACAGACCTTAGTGTTTTATTATATAGTACATGTATTTCTTTTTTAGATAGATAGATAGATAGATAGATAGATAGATAGATAGATAGATAGATAGATAGATAGATAGATAGATAGATAGATAGATAGATACTTTATTAATCCCAAGGGGAAATTCACAATTTAATCATAGTTATCATATGAGTTACCCAAGCTTTATGTCAGTATGTTCAGTTATTTGCCCTGTCCCCTTTATATAGAGCTTCAGGTGGATGGGGCCACCCTTGGCCTATTTATTTCAAGTAGAGAGCCAGGCCCTCAAGATTAGCAGTCAATATGGTAGTGGATGCATCTTAATTGTAAGTACTCTATGTGTATATGTTTTTTGTGCTCATTTTAGTAGTTTTTGAATTTGACTAGATTTTTTTACTTCAGGATGCTTTTAGGGAAACCCATGTTTTCAAGTTTTTTTGGCTCTGTTTAGTTTTTTTTTCGTTTGTTTCATGTTGCAAGAAATTTTTGACCCTAAAATATACTATTTTTAAAGATCCAGAGTTTTCACTGTTTCTTTATTCATTTTTGGGTTCTTAAGATTATCAAGGATTATTCTGATTGTCCCCTTTGTTTGTGCCTATGTAGGCACAAATGTTCATTTTTAATTCTAGCCCACAATTTAGCGTGGGGATTTATTTTGAGGGAAGCATAATTTTGGCATATTTGTTGTAAGAATTCAAATCAAGCTGCTGTGAATGAGTGTTGATGTGTGCCCTGGAATGGATCTGAGCCTTGTTCAGCTGTCATTCATGCTTTGCGCCCAAAGCTGCTGACAGTCCTGGACTCACCATAATACAGCGAATATAAAAAAACAACTTTTAAAAATGGATTGGTGTAGTTAAACCTATCTTTGTGTCTCTGCTGGTTTCACTAGCTATTTACCTAGTTCACTCAGGTTGCCTGGTCACCCTCCTCTATGGGAGTATGGCTGGAGAAATATTGGATTCTTTTCCTGACATCAGCCCCCTTTAGTTGTCTTTTATGACACTTAGGAGGAACGGTGTCCTTATTCTAATCCTAGGTCACATGGATAATGGATTTTATTTAATATACAGTGTTGATGAAAATAAAAAAATTAAAAAATTACTAATTTAGACACAGCTTCAAAGTGAAACTGCCTGATATCCCAGTCTTAATTTGTTTTGTAACTTCCTGTATATGTCAAAAGTAGTTAGTCAAGTTGTTTTTTTCTTTCAGTAATTTGGTAACAAACTGATTTGACTGATGTTTTAGGCATTAGAGGTCCCCCAAAGCAACTATGAAAAAATGGGCTTCTGGAATTGGATTAAGAATTAATATTAGAACATTAGAAAAGCTATGATAAGAACAGGTCATTCAGCCTGACAAGCTTGTCCATTCTATTCACCTAGAATGTCTGAAAATTATATTTGAAACTATAGGTGCAAATTCCTTCTTTCAATGATTCAGAGCAAGTCCACTGATCTATCACTGACATATAGAATGTGTGCTGCCATATGTTGTGTTATGAGTTACCCAAACACAGAAGGTCAAAACCATCTAAAGTACACTGCTCAGCTCAAACACTTTAATATTTAATTTGTTAAATTAAATAAAGAATTACAAAATAATTTCACACAAAAATGCAAAATTCAAATTTAAAAATGAGAAAGGCCAAAAAAAGAATAGCATTGTACATTAACTAAAAGTGAAATCTAAAATCCAACACTCAAGGTCCTAAAACAATAGTCAAGCCAAAAACTGAAAAACAGAACTGAAGTGTTTAAAAGGGCCAACAAATTGCAGAGAGGTTAAAGCACAACACCACTGCAAGAGCTAATGCCACAGCAATGTGGCTAAGGCAGAAGGAACCTTAAGCAGTGCTCTCTGGTAATCCCTGGTTAAACACACTAAACAAATGATCCTGGAGAACGGAACCGGGCAAAGTCACAAATGTGACAAGAAACTTAGATAGAGAACAAAAACAGAGCAAGGTTAAATTACAAAAAAATGACTAAAAAGCAGAAACACTGTCTAAACATGTTGTACTGTATATCAGATATTTGAAATGTTTTGGCTTGGTATACATAATGAATGGTGCTACAGTATATAAAATAATCAGTGACATTTGTGTAACTCATATCACAAATTATGCACATTGCTGTGACATTTCTTAAAGTTAACTGTGGTAACAAGTACTCCTAGAGTATAACACTCTTGTTGCTGGATATCACTAAATGCTGATATGAATTGTGGAGGCTGGTATACCTAATGACAAAAACTTTGGAACATTTGTTAGCGTAGATGTCCCATGAATCTGAAAGAAGGGATTCAATTCTTGGCACCTTCATTGTCATTTGTAAATAAAATATTGAAAATGTAAAACACTTGAACCAGCTAGGGAGAATTATTACAGCGACCATAACATCAGATAGGATTAAGAGAGCAGAGCCACCAAGCTACAAATAGTGCTTCGTCTACACACAGAAATCTTGTTTAGTGTTTGATGCACTAACTGTGTTTCCACTCTGCTGTGATTATATTCATTATATTCCATTAAAACAAATTGTGAATTAATAAAGCTTATTTTACCAGAAAGGCAACAACTGTTGTTTTTCTGCATGAGCAAAGCCTGGATGCCAGTTGCATTTAGAGATGGATTCTGTTTAAAATGCAGGGTCTGTTTGATGACATGTTTATGCTGCCCCTACGGGGGAAACTTAATGAGTTATAAAGTTGGAACCATTCCTTCAGGCTCCTTTAGAACCGTTGAGAGAACCGACAAGTGACAGAGCTGAATGCATTCTTTATAAGACAAGAAATGTAACTTTTAAGATATGATGTGTGAAAAATTGTCATTTACTTCTCAACAGAATGAGGATCCGTTTTATAAAGTTGCACTTTTTATTACCATTTATATTTTATTAGCTTAAAGAGTACTACAGCTTCAGATGAGGCTGCTGATTTGTTCAAGATAACTTACTACTTTGTACTGTTGTAGATATTAATTTCTCCCATAACCTAAAAAATGATGGTTAATCGTTATGTATAATATGCTACCGTGGCTGTTTGTTTGTTTGTCCAGGATTTTAAATCACCTGTAGCTCGCAAACTGTTTGAACTATTGACCTGAAATTTGGTACACGTATATTACATGATGTCTATTGTCCACTTTCGGGGTGATGATTGATCTCCAAGGTTATTCCTATTTTTATTTTTATTTTATTTTATTGTAGAATCAACTCTCGGCAGTGGCCAGCAGGGCGGCGTGCGGCACATGTGTATGAGCGCCGTTCTCATCCCCACCACCTTCGCTGTCACTTCCCCTACCTCTTCATATCTTAAATCATTCTTGAGGCAGATTGAAGACTTAAGTGCCAGCTTAAGTGAAAAATTAAGGAAAATGTAAAACAGCAAGCACATCAACCTCTGAGCAAACGAATGCTAAACGTACAGAGAAAGAGTATGAAAACTATGAATGCTCAAGTCAAGTGTATTCACTGCACGTTATCATGCAGTGTGCCGTTACTGGTTTGTATATAAATAAATTCTGTGGAATGTCTGCTGCACTATCGATGCTGAAATTCTATTTCATTTCACTTTTTGAAAGTCCAATCTGAACCCTAGATAAATACTCAAGAGTCATGACATGAGCATTCAAGTGGCTCATTAGTTAGCACCACTTTTCTGGAACTACACATTTGAATCCTGTGCTCCTTCACTGTCTGTGAGGAGTTTGCATGTTCTCCTAATGTGCAGGTAGGTTTCTTCAGGGTCCTCTGGCGTCTTCCCACATTCCAAAACCTGTTAGGTTGATCGATGACACTAATCTGGCCCAGCAAGGATTTTTTTCCTGCTAGGATAGAGTCCTGCTTTACATAAATCTCTAATTAATGAACACATTCCGAAAATGGATGGATGATTCACCTACTCTGAGTAATTGATCATCCACTTTAAAGTCTGCAAGTGAGCTCAATCCAATAGCTTTTATTAAAGGACACCTTTATTCTGATATAAATGTAAAAACATTCTGTTATTGATAAGAAGGTACTTTATTATATGTCATTGAAGTGTACACATGTAATTTTTGACACATTCCATTACTGATGATTTGTTTGCAGCAGTGTTTATGTTTTCTTTTATTAAAACCAATTGATTGAATGCATACAACAGTAATATAATTTACTTAGAATACCGTGCCCTTAATGAAATACACAGACCTGGTGACAGTTACGGCTCTTGTAATTGATATGTGTGTTCTTCTCCATTTTTGCTTGCTATGTGAGGTTTTTGCTACAGATCTATCTCTCAGTTGTTACTGCTGAATAGGACTTGTGTGGTTAAGCCTGTTTGTAACTGGTTTGAAGGTCACCTGCCTTGCACAGTTAAGTCATGGCCTGCAAATTTCAAGCAAATACGCTTCAGATTTTCATGAGATTCATCTTTTAGAGAAGGAGATTTTACCTTTTTGATATGGAATGGAACAGATGGGACTCAACTGAACTTTACCCTAGGGATTAAAAGTTTTCTTTTTTCATCCACTGGTTCCTTAACACTTATAGTTTAATTCTAAGCTACACTTCACAGCTACACATCCCCAGTTTATTTCACTATGGAAATGCAGTTTCATGTTTAATTTCTCCACCATAGTAGATATTGTCCTAATCAACCACCAGTACAGTTTAAGATAAAGGGTAGAGCAGCATGATGGTGCATAATCCCTCCTTCCTGGATTTGAGTTCCTTCACACTTGGAAGGTAGTTTTTAACTGACATTCCAAACTTTGAATAAATACCATAGAAATAAAAAGAAGCTTTTTTGTTGCTGTAATACAATTCAGTAATGAGCCATTTCCTTTTTGCTATTCTCAGATTCCGGGGTTAATTGCTTATGTTCCATAAGTTATGCTAAAACATGAAATGCATTAGAGTGCTGACATTTTAGCAATTCACGACTGGATATTTAAGTGATCATTGACTTGGGATCTTCATTGGTCTGACTAACACTCTCATTTTATTTGTACTATGAATTCTTAAAAGAGTGTATGTTAATAGATAGTTGATATGTGCGTATAGAAAGTAAAAGATTGTTAGTGTTGTGTGTTAGTCTGTTGACCCCACTGTAAAATTTCACTGTGAGCAATCATTTTGAACCTGGCAATAAAATATGTGTATATCATGTAGTGTGAAAGCAGCTTCTAATTGGAATTCCACCTAATGAAACATTTCAGTCCCTTGTTTTAAATAATGACACACTTCTGTGTACAGTCAGTTCTCCATTATCAGAGAGTGAATTAACAAGTTTGCATAATAAATAATAATAAACAACTCAGCCAGCCAGACATGTATCTGTTGTCGAGAGATACCTGTGAACTACATGTTTGAGAGCAATTAGTAACAGAGAGTTTATCAAATAGCAAGTCAAGTTTCTGTCAGACTTTTCCTTCTGTTGTTCTGACATTTATTTTCCTATAAAGCATGGCAGTTTTATAAGTTTTTTATTACACTCTAGAGGTATATACAATTCTCCATTGTTATTTTGTTCCATCTCAGGCATTTTTGCTGATGGTGATACAACAGAAAACAAAAACAAAGTGTGGAATTCTTTCACACCTGTCATGTCTTTTATCCTTCAACACCCTGTACCACATCTGACTTTGTCAACCCCATCTGCTGTTGCTTGGATATGACATTTACAGTGCTCTCACCTGTTGCTGCTTTGTCTGTTCAGCATGATATTTCAGCAGACTAGTGGAAAATAGTCACTGGTTAAATTTCCATTATTCTTTTATTTTCTCAGGTCAGATACTGTTGTAATTGGTTATGATCACCTGGCAGAAATTTGTTGTTTTGATTGAGTACACAAAAAATGTTGAAATGATTTTGAGGCTACAAAAAATGTCTCATAAACTAGGCCAACACCTGCCCTAGGCTACCCAGAAATAAGCCTCACCTCAGATGCCTAACCCCAAACTGTAAAGGCCTGCTTCATCCTATATTCGTCCAAAAAGTGAAAAAGGTTAAAAAATAACTTAATTATCCCAAAATATCTAAAATTCCCTTTAAGAGCTGGTAAATTGTTAAAAACCACAGGGTTAACTACAGTGCAAAATGCAAATTTTGATAAATAAGAATATTTATTTCAAAGTCATAAAGAAACCAAAAAAGTGAAAAGACAAAAAAAGTCATAATTTGCCTTAAAAGGTAATCCACAACAATCAAGTCCCAATACATAATCCAAATAATGCACTCAAGAACAACAATCAATAAACTAGTCAAAGACATGCTCCCCAGGGTCCCTTCAGCAGTGACATCAGGGTGGACCTGCCTCTAGGGGTTTAGCCCACAAAACACAAAAATCAAAGGAGGGTACATAATGGGTACAATATTTGTTTTTTGTTTCTACCTTGTTTCCTATGTGTTTTAACAAATTTGTATTTGGAATAATTTGGTTTTTAGTAATTAGTGTAACCTGTACTTGTATTTTAACTGAGAATTGTTCACAGCGCTCTGCAGCTGCACTCAAGAATTACAAGAATTGTACAAGAATTTTATTGAACTGTACATGCATAGTAAGTAAAAACAGAGAATGATAATAACAAAAATACATAAATGCAATAAACATCAGAAAAATATTTTTTAAAAAACAAGACACAGTAAAGGAAAGAAAATAAATGTAAGCCAGGGAATATGCCCTTGTTGAAACATGACATTCTTAACATTGTGACAAGAAAACAAACTGAATGGATCTGACGAAGACAAAGTCTAATAGCGGGTAGGAATCAGAAACCATAAAAACAAACAAGAACCAAATGAATAAAACCAGTATAATTACCAGAAATCAACAAAAGGCAAAGTAGGAGGCCCTAACACTAAAATATTCTTGGAAGTGCCAGTTAGCTTCCACCAAACTAACAAAACATTGTTAACACGTAGCTGGCAATGGTGACAGCATAGCCGTGGCCATGTAAACCAAACATAAAACCACAGCAGCGATCACGTGGTAGCAAAGGAGATCATCAGCATAAACAACATGGCCACTACCATGTCTGATCACTAAATTTTGAGAAACTACAAAATCAATTTCATGAACTTCAAAAGCATATACTGTAAATGAAAACTAGATGGTCAAAAACCCAGATTCACTCTAGACAGCGGGCACCACATGCCTGTTCAGTTTATCCTTTTATGACACATACGTAGTATTTTCTAACACTTTAAGTCCATTTTAACTTATTTTGCTCTTTTTCAGACACCATTTTTTTTTGTACCTGGGCACTGCCTTTTGCAAGACCCGTTACTAGGATTCGGCTTCTGGTTGTAGTGGCGAGAGTGATCTCTGAGGTTTGTGACTTGTGGCATCATTAGTGCAACAGGTTCAAAAACAGTGTTGGTGTCCATTTCTCATCCAAGATTACGGATAATAGACAACATTTGTAAATGGTTGTTTTCATACATGGCAGCTTTTCTGGTTACTGATCTTTAGTCTCTGAATTTTTGACTTTGCTTTTTGGTTTTGGTTTTAACAACATTTTAATTGGATTTCCTGATAATGACCTAGATTTGTTTTGACCGCATCTCTTCTTTTGATCCTTACCCCATCTGTACTTGTTTTCTATCTCTAAATACAAGTACAATACATTTTTAACATTCCACCTCAAAAAGCTACTTAGTGATACAATATTCAAAATGATAGAAATTGACCGTAGCAGATAGAAGCACTTCTTAGATGTATGGGGTCAAGTACCTGTGGTCTATGTTTGTGTGTGTGTGTGTGTGTGTGTGTATGGGTCTTCTGTTGCTGCGCTCATTGCAATATCCAAATTTATCATTAAGTTTCAGTAACCTCATGCTGCTGAACTCCTGAATTGATAACAGCAGTTTTAACTTTCTGTTATGTCTCCATTTCAAATCTTTTGGTCAGTTTCTTTTTCTCTTTCTCTCTCTCTTTCTCTCTCTCTCCCTCTCCCAGTTTTTCCTTAGGTAATATGAGAATTTTTCTAATGCATGAGTAGGAATGGGAAACTGCAATCCTGAAAGATTAAATTGTATGGACTCGGAGAAATTGGGGTCAGGCTGTTCAGAAGAAATGATGTGGACAGAGCCTTTTCAGGGCAGATTTTGCCAGTCTTCACTACAAACTTTTTAGCGTTATCCCCAGGCATGTGTTGTCTTTCGAAAATCACATCTAGCCCCACAAGACTATGGCATCATTGACAAAAGTATGTAACTGGCCTTGACTAGGGGGATGTCATCAGCACACAGGTCCCCAATCCACATTATTTTTAGCATTGGTTCTTTCACCCATTACTCAGCATTACTGTACATCCATTATAGTTATCCTTTTAGGAAAATTAAATAAGCTGGCATTAAATTCTGTTTTTTTTTTTTGAGTACTTTTGATTAAACTGTTTTTTGGGTTATCGGTGGCTTCTTTTGCCCAATTATCCTGTTCACTGAATCCTGCATTTATCTTCTTCCAACTCCCTTTCAGCTAATTAATGCTGTCTGGTTTCTTGCTTGCCCTGTTTAGCTCTTTCCAGATATCTGCTTTTGTCTGTGACGTGCATAGTAGGTACCTTGTGATGCATGGATCAGCAATTCAATAGACCTGTCTGTCATATTTACTGACAGCAGCATAATATTGTTTCCTCAGGTCAGTTGATGAACCTTTTTGTAGATCAGCATTGTTTAATCGCTTGAATGCCAGTATATTTTAGAGCAGGGCTGTCCTGCAGGGTCATAGTGGCTTCAGATTTTCTTTGCAGTCGATCCAAAAGATTAGCGTTTAGGTTACATTGTAAATTAACCCTTCATTAAACTGGCTCCTTACTTACTTTAATTTGTATTTTTGCACTCCAGCTGATATTCACACACTGGCCTGTGGGTGAATCTATTTTTTCTAACAGGTTCCTATAAAACTATATACATTTATAAACAGACACTAGTTTTAATGATGAAGAATTAGTCAGTTTACAGTATGTCATTCACACCACTGTATGCACGCAGAAGTAAATCATCTTTTATCAATTCTAATGGAAACCATGCAGAGTAAATTTGGGTGATCTCCAAAAACATTACAGATCTGCATTGATATGCTGGAGAAATTCACTCTGCCATGTTCTTATAACTACGCAAATAGGTGGATAAATAAGAAAAATTTGGGTAGAATGTAAAAAAATTATTAGACTGACCGTGACCATAATAGAACATGTTGCCCATTCATAATTTAGAAATATGGGGTCATTCCTATCCATTTCATTATTTGATGTGAAGTGATAAAACCTACAGTACCTGCTCACAGTTATGGAGAGTAAAATATCAGCTTTAAATCCACTAATCTATCAAGTGCTTTTTAAAAGCCAATCTGATTTCCTTTTTCATTTAGTGGAACAACAATAGACGGCTTTTCTGTTATTTGTGTGATGGATGGCCGGGGATCGTGCCCTACCGGGAGACCTGGAGGATCAAGGGACCAGGAGAAGGGCAATTTATACCCCAGGACATGAGAGGGCAGCCCCCCTGGATTGCATTGGGGCCACAGGCTTTGGGCTCTGAACCTCAAACCTGTTGGGGTCCGTGGCCACCACCAGGGGGCATCTGGAGAGCTCCAGAAACAAGATCTGCAGGCACTTCCGCCACACCCAGAAGTGCTGCCTGAAGAGGAACTGGATTCATGAACAGCGCTTCCACCACACCCGGAAGTTCTGCCGGAGGTTAATCGGGAAGCACCTGGAGCACTTCCGGGTGCACTATTAAAGGGGCCGCCTCACTCCATTCAAGGAGCCAGAGTCAGGTGGCAAAGGACGAAGCACGCCAGGCAGCCACAACAGCCCAACTAAAGACACTCTCGAAAGAAAACGTTGAGGGTGACTAGTAGTTGTAAATCTTTTACTGCAATAAACGTTTCTTTTTTAAAACATTCACTGTATTTTT
The DNA here is from genome assembly GCF_900747795.2 of Erpetoichthys calabaricus. NCBI lineage: Eukaryota > Metazoa > Chordata > Cladistia > Polypteriformes > Polypteridae > Erpetoichthys > Erpetoichthys calabaricus. Next base: position 49,065,393 of record NC_041406.2, on the reverse strand, counting down.
TGATCACAACTCGTATTATAGATTTTTTTCCTTTCCTTTCCAAGGATATCATCCGAACGATTTGTACCTGAAGCAGAGGAATAATTCTTAGTCATTCATTTTATCTCTTTAGTTTCCTTCCAGATATTTTATTAAACCAGGTAGTTTATTATGAATACACACCGGTGTAAATGGAAACAAGTTATATAGAGAGCTTCTGGCTCCTTTGTCATTTGCTTCTTATTACTAATAAGGAGCAAATGCAAACCTTGAATACAGCTGTTTAAGACAAAAATAAGCAATTAAGAGTGGGGAATTCTAATAATTGAGACAACTAAAATGAAGCATAAAAATGTTCCTTGAGCAATGAATATTTCTAACAGCAGTAATTGACTTCTCATTAAGAAATTGTGTTTGAACAAACATCTGCAGCCTCCAGGGCTGACTTTACCTGACCCCTGCCCTGGACCTGTGTAAGTCTGTCCATTGAGATAACCTGAAATCTCTTCAGCTAGATCAGCATTTGTTGTCCACTTCTTCATCTGACACTTTGAACATTGCTGAATTTGTGGTACTGCCTTAGATGTGATTAATGATATCAAACCATCAGAGAGCACAATCACAAAACAACAGGGAGGTTTCTTCTTGAGACAATACTAACCGAGCAAAGTTCATGGTACCCAAATTTCAATACTGATGGTCAGTGAGTTCTCCATTATTGGTATGTTGATGTGGAAGGGAGGGCATTTTCAGTGTCCCCTACAAATAATAAAAGGCTTTTTTGAAGCACACCACCATCTCTGTGACTGTAGCATTTAATAACTGACTTTGTGAGTGTGGCTTGTCATTAATAGCTTCAGTTTATAACAATGCAGGGATTAAAATGGGCCTAAATTTACAATAAAAATAAGAAACTGAGAAATTTACTTATAAAGCACAGGGCTAACCACAAATTCTCTGTTCATTCCTGAAAGACATGTCCCCTGAAATAGCTTTTATATGAAGAGATAAATTGATTTCAGCTATCAAAGCCTCAGAACATTAACTTTATCACATTGCAAACAGAGCCAGTGTTCAGAAGATTCGTATAAAAGATAAATCAGCAACAAAAACTATTAACACAAAGCCCAGCTGTCATTAGAGATGTGAATCAAGAATGTAAGCTTCTTGTCTCATAAATGTGCCCTGTTTGTTCTAGAGATTTACTGGTGACATCTGTAATAACCACAGCGAGTTTAATAAAACCTGAAGATGAAGGAATATATTTTTTTAAATATATGAATTTATTTCAAAGGTTATAAAAGTTTAAAAAAGTGGTGCCAGTCGTTCAACAAACTTACAGGCCATGTTGCTGAAAATTATTAATTGAAGCGTAATGGAAAAGTACATAATGGATTAATTAAAAGTGTAGTGTTAAATGAAACTACACCCCTTATATATTGTGTAATCCATCATGTGTGATTTTTCTCTGTTTGATATTCACATTAGGAAAGATGTAAGCCTGCCTGCCGGGGCAGGATATCTGTAGGGCACATAAAGCAGATGCTGTCAAACTGCATCTGAAACGGTGAAGAACGCATGGCTCCATCAGTCTTCTTCTCATGCATACCGATTTTATAGTCAGCTACCCAGTAAAAAAAAGAGTAGACTGCTCTAAATGTAGCTTGTCACTTGCAGTGGACCTGCTGTGTTATACTTAACTGGATGAAAAAGAGTTCATACACAGATTTCATTGTGAGAGCCATCTTAGGAACAGCTTGGACCATTATTAGAAGACTTTTGTGTAAAGAGTAAAGATGGGTAATTAGTGCAAGTTTTTACACTCAATGTTGTATTTGATCTGTCAATCATTTAACCCAGTTACTCCAGTTCACAACTGTACTGAATGGAACCTGTCCTAACAGTATCATGTGTAATGAAGGAACCTAACCCAGGTAAAGCACCAGTTCATCAGAGAGCATGGCTCAACATATAGGGCTAATTTAGAGTCACCCAGTGTGATATATGGCCGGCCGTTCATCCTGGCCAATACCCCCAGGCCGCCAGGTGGAGCTCTCCCTGCAGCATGGAGGTGCCACGAATACCAGCAGGGAATCATGGACAGTGGAGTTTTCTTTTACAGCCCTGCTGGATACCTTGTGGGCCAACAGAGGACACTGCAGGGAGGCCCAGAGACTCTTACGTGCCCTATAACCTGGAAGTACGTCTTAGTCACAGCGACAGGAGGAATGACGTACTTCCAGGATGAAGAAGAAGAGTTTTTATCTGACCCGGAAGTGTTCCTAGTCACATGGACAGAGAGAGTGAAACACTTCCGGGTCAAGGACTATAAAAGGACTGTGGGAGATCCCAGACATTGAGCTGAGCTGGGTGGAAGGGTGGCAACGCGTCTGGGAGAGTGGAGGATTATTGATTAGTGTATTGATTATTGTATGAGTATTGTGGAATGGAGGGTGCTTGGTGCACGTATTTATCTGAATAAAAATAATTATTGGACTTTTACCTGGTGTCTGGCATGGTGTCCGAGGGTTCAAGGGAGCGAGAGCGCCCCCTATCTGTCACACCAATTAATCAAAATCTACACACAGAGTACCTTGACTCAGATTTGAACCAAGGTGCTGTGAGATAGCAACGTTAACCACTGTGGCCAAGTGCCTCTTTATTATTTCAGTTCCATAAAAATATTTTTTTAATTGAAAAGATTACATTAAACTAGGAAGTTTTATGGCATTTCTCAAAATCATATAATTTTCCACATTAATTTTTAAAGGGCTTGCTTAAATAGTGAGGGCTTACCAATTTACTTAAATTTTACCACACTGGTAGAAAGAATTGATTGGTAATTGCTGTAAAATAATAAAAAATTAATGTCCTTCGGGGGTTTCTGCCAGGGTCACTGCTGTTTTTAGTATAAATAAATGATCAGGACAGGAAAATAACAAGCTGGTTAAGTTTGCAGCTGATACCAGGCTAAGTGAGATGGCTAATAATGTTGAAACAGTTGAACCTGAACAGCATTCAGGCTTGGGTGGATTTTGTGGCAGATGAAATTTAAAGTAGATAAATGTAAAGTATTACACGTAGGAAGTAAACTTATTAGATCTGAATGCATGGGTTAGGGTTGATTTCACCCTACAGTATTTTTAGTCGACCAATGAGAAACATGTACCAAGTTTCATGAAAATCACTCCAGCCTTTCAGAAGTGATGCTGGAACATACATACATACATACACATACATACATTGACTTTTTATGTATATACAGTAGATGATGTGTAGAGTACAAGTGAAAAGAGGTTATGCATAGGTTATATAATGTAATGGTAAGGCCTCATCTGGAGTACTGTGTCAGATTTGGTCTCCAAGCTACAAAAAAGACATAGTGATGCTACAGAAGAGCAACTATACTGATTCCGGGACTGAGAGGTATGAGTTATGAGGAGAATTTAAAATTATAAATGGAATTAGTACAGTGGATCCAAGCTGTTGTATTAAAATGAGTTCAACAAGAACACGGGGGAACAGTTAGAAACTTGTTAAGGGTAAACTTTGCACAAGCATTAGAAATTGTTTCTTCACACGGTGAACCACAGGCACAGGGAATCAATTACCAAATAGTGGGTTACACAGTAGGACTTTAGGGATCTTCAATCTCAATTTGATGTTATTTTGGTTAAATGAGGTAGACAGGACTGTCATGTTTTGTTGGACTGAATAACGTGTTTGTAAACATTTTCTGTGTCTATGGTTGCCCAGCACGAGTCAAAGATAGGTGGCGCAGTGGTAGTGCTGCTGCTTTGCAGTAAGGAGATTGTGGGTTTGCTTCCTGGGTCCTCCCTGTGTGGAGAGCGCTTTGAGTAGTGAGAAAAGCGCTATATAAATGTAAAGAATTATTATTATTAAAGAATTATTATTATTATTATAGGGAGAGAGGTGTCCTCTAGTGCTACGGAGCACACCCATTATTTTCTGCTGACTATTCCTGATCCTGTAAGTATAAGACAAAGTCCAGGGAAAGTTGTCAAGAAGCTAAAATGTCTCCCGAGTGATAGGAGAGAGGACACTATACAAAATGAGTAGAAGTAAGAAAATGTTCCCCTTTTAAGTGTGAGATCAGGCAGGTCTGTAAAGTCCAGTCATATTGTAGTCCTTTCTCAAAATAGGTGGCAGCACATGGCTTACAGACAGTGCAGAAGCTGCCCTGAGAGATCTGCCATTTTAAGTTCTGCTATTAAGGACTAAGGGTTGTAGGAGGGCGCTAACAATAGTCCTAACTTTGTTCCTCCATTTAGTGAAAGAGGGGCCACCACTGCCCTAGAAATAATCACAGGCTTAGTAAGAATCGACACTTTCTTTTTCAGGAGGCCCAATTAAGTCGAGAGCCAGCAAGAGAGACTGGCCCAGGTGTACTGCCAGGGTTTCAAAAGGAAGAGAAATGGGAGGTAAGAAAGAGAGTGTTTTGTGGTTGGTAGGTTGCCCTGTCTAGAATGGCCCATTCAGGTGGCAGGATTTTTTTTGTCTTTTCTTTTGTATGTTGTGTTCTGTCTGTTTTTTTCCTCTTCAGTGTTTTAGCATTTTTTATATTTTGTAGCATCTTTGGCATCATCCTCTTTGACGAAATTGAAAAAAGATCATTCTTTATGTATACTTCATTAGCAAATGATTTTTCAAAATATCTCTGCAAGCTCTTTACCCCTCTAGAACAGACCAAATTACCCCATGAGGTGATAATTATTCCCTTTATTTTATTGCAGTTATTCTTAGATCCATCATTTGGAACAGCTGGCAGAATTTATTTCTGCTGAATGTTTCACAAAATGAAAAATTAGGTGGAGGCAGTTGTCTTTGTGTTTTACATGTAGGTAAACAACAAAAAATAATGAAGTTCTTCATGCAATAGCCCAGAGGTATGAGGTGCTTACTGGACTAGCTATAGTTGAGACCTTCAGCCTATTCAGCACAAAACAGCAATGAATCTGTTCAATGAATCTGTTAACATGGAAGGAATCATCTCTGCCTCCCAGTTTCTTTACAGACACAGAATGACAGTTCATTGTCACATGACAGACAATATTTCTGGCAAACTTGTCAGTCTTGCTGCCACTAGCTAGAACAATAACATGCTAATGACAACAATGGCCCCTATGAGCATACCAATAACACATTCTCTACGGTTTGCTTTGGGCCATGTGGTCCAGAGCTTGGAAAACAAATGAGATATTTATCCTGTCCACAACTCCATGCATTAGTCTACATATACTGGATATACTGTACATATTAACACACATTTATCTTTTAGGTTATACAGTGTGCTTGTAGTTAGAGAACCAGGAACAGGAATCTTTGTTCAATACCATTCACTGTCTTTGTGAAGTTTTCATGGTATCTTTATACTTCAGCTTCCACCAACATGTCAATAATATACAATATACTGTATCTTATGTAAATTGTATATTTGCCTGGGACAAATGAGTTCTAGCTTGCCTTATGATGGACCTTCCAAGGTTAGTTCCTGCCTAGGATGAACTGCTGTTGAGACAGGTGTCAGCAACTCATTTTTCATTATTTAAATTGTTTGTTTCTAATTTTACCTTAATAATATGAAGTCATCATTAGTGCCATTGATTCTGAATACTTTTTCTTGGGTGATAGCATTTTGTATTCTATTTCTCTGGACTCTGCCATTTTGTGTTTATGGTTTTCATGTTTACCACTACTTTATGTGTCTTGTAGCAATGTTATGTATTGTTAGGCACATGATGTACATATTATGTAACCCATGATGTCATGGAGGCCATTTTATACAAGATGGTGGCTATGTAGTTACAGTAATATCTGAATTGAATAATAAAGGGAAGACCTCATGAAATAACTTATTTTTAAGCATCATATGACTTTCCAACTTTCTGCTTTTTACTTTGCTGTAGTTTTGTTTTTGAACACAAATTTAACCAACTCTCTTAAAGCTCACAATCGACTTTTTGACATGTAGTGCACTGACTTTGATGCTGTCTGACTCTCCTTCAGTAACATCTCTTAAATCTCTGCCACTCAATTTAATAATTTTAAGTTCATCATGACTTCTCTGGAAAAATCTCAATGGACACAATATTAAGATACATTTATCTTTCACAGAGACAGAATAAAGCATTAGCTGAGACCAACCATAACCCTGTTATAAACACAATGTAAAAAAAAATCTCTCTTCCAATAAAATAAAACATTTACAATTGACATATAACTATTCAGTGATAATAGTGAATATTCTCAAAAATGATTGTGTTTTTCTGTAGTAACACAAAAAGGAAAACTAAAATCCAGTTTCAATTTGTCATGTGAGTTCACTACATGAATAGTACTTCTGATATATTAAGGAGTTGTCAGAAGCTATCATTATCATGATCATTACCCTTCATGATGTTTCTTTGCAAACTGTGTTTCTCGCTCACTTGAAGCTCCTCTCTTGTGTGTACTCAAATCATAAATCAGGACTGAATGTTCTATTACTGTGTCATGTCATTGTATTTCCAAACCTCCATCCTTATCCTAACCAGGTAATGCAGTTAAGTGCCTTGCATGGGCGTGTTGTGTGAAGGACTGCCTCCTGGTCTAAGGGTGGATATGTCTTTCGCCTCCTGCTGGTAGTCTGGGTTCCTGACATCCTTGTATAACTTTCCTCTGTTTTCAAAGAAGTCAGTAACATGGTTAGGTAAGCACAAATGTGTCTATGGAGTGAGAAATTAATTAAACAATTTGTTCCCTTTCATACTTTTCTATTACCATTACCTTGTTTATTACATCATGCCATATGACTTTTAATATGCAGAATTCTATAATCTTAACCAATCGACTATAGCCACCATTAATTTCATATACATGTCGATTCTTCATTATTCTAAACATTGCTTTGTTAGTAGGGGTGTCTTATGAGTTTTCCCATTGATCTTATCACCGCTTCACAATAGTGGTGTTTGTGCTTTCTCACTAGTTTGTCCTCTCATTTTAAGGGGATGTTTATGACTCATTTACCTCATTTTAACTACTTTGGTGGCTCCTCTAAGATGAAGCTAAAGCTCCACATGCTCAAGCTTTAAAGCACATTTAGTTAACCCTTTAGTTACCTTCAGTAATCTTCCTTATGTTTTTAATAATCCATTGTTATAATTTCATTGAAGTATATACTTATATTACACTGTAAAAATGATCAAGTTATTGATTAAAAACATTTGATTAAAATTCTACATAACATAATGTAGAATCAGAAAATGGATAGGACCGTGCTTTTTTAAACATTCAGTAAAAAATATTAAAATGCTGTTATGGTTGTAGCACCAGATGTAAAGTGGGAACTAATCCTGGACAGAACACACACATGCAAACACAAACACACACATACACACCCAGCCATGCTCACATTTACCAGGCTGAGCCAATTTAGAGTTGTCAGTTATCCTAATACACCCCTAAACTGAAGTCATCGAGTAAAACCCATGGATGCATTGAAACAAACAGGCCTTGGGCTTGGATTCTGGCCTGCTTCTAACCTCTGCATCACCCTCACACCAAACAGAACTTTTTAAATTGTACTTGCAAATGAAGACCAGCACCCTGTTTATCAGTGCTCTGTCACAAACCAGGCCTGCTTGTCACAAATAATATGGAATCATAAATGTCACATTACCTTACGAAATGAGGGGCTGCATGTGTGTTTTTACCCCCATTTATAGTAATTATCAGTATACTGTTTTGGTGTCTTGATGGAAGACAGAGCAGATCTCTAGTTTAGATATGTAGCTTTTTCACACAACAATGTCCTCTGGTTCTTCTTCCCTAGTAGACTGAACACCTTTCAGGTGAAAATGAGAAATAAAAAGATAAAATTGTGATCAGTTAATATAGGTGAAGAATGATTAGATAAAATACATAAATGTCTGTGACTAACAGCTTTAAGAAACTGAGCTTGTTTCTGTCATGAGATTTTTTTTTAAATTACATTTTTATGGCTTTATTTTCTTTTCAATGTTTCTTTTTTCTGTTCAGGGTTTTGTTATCTGCTGAGTTCAATTCTACTGTTAGTTGTATGAGATTCTGTTTTAAGAGTCCTTAAAATATTTTGGGTTTTCCTACAATGCTATTTTAGTTTCTCACTGATGCTGGCCATTTTGTGTGGTATTGTTGTACTGGTTGCTAAGTCGCTGTTATGGGTGACGTCTAAGTTCGCACAACACGTGTCACTGGGGTCAGGGGTATAGCGGTCAGCTCCATACACATTCTGGCATCTGATACTAGGTAACAAACCTTTCCTTGTTGGTGGGCACTTTGCTATTTGATTTTTTGGCTTGATTGAATTCTTGCTTTGTTCTCTGACTTGGAGATTTATTTATGATCCTTGGCTTTGATGAAAGGTAGATCAAACTTTTAATTAAAGAATCTAGGTTTAACTTTCGATAACATTTCATTTTAAGGTTGCTCACTTGTTCTGAGATTTTTTGAAAGACTATGCAGGGACAAGCAAAAAAAGATTGTGTGAACAAAAGTGTCTCTGTTTCCTCCAGTTTCCTCCAGTACCCAATAGCACATGCATGTTAATCTATTATGTAAGTGTAAACACAGGATTGTGGGTGTGTGCACAGGCGCATTCTGTAAAGGACCAGCACCTGGTCAAAGGTTGGATGTGCCTTTCGCCTCCTGCTGCTAGACTGTACTACATAAGGAAGAATCAGAAATTGGATATGATGGATAGGAAAGTACTTATAAAAATATTCAATGAAATATATGATAATTTCATTTTTATTGCTGATTTTGAAAATTTGAATACATGGTTCTTACAATTTTAACTTTTTCAAAGAAACTTTGTAGTTATTGATATCAATTTTTTTTTTATATTAAACTCAATCATGTCAATTTGTAAGTAAATGAGATGGAATATAAACCTTAATCCTGAAAATATATTTAGGTGAGTTTTCTTTTGTGTTCCATGCCTATTCTTTGCCTTATAATTAAGTAAAAAGTAGATAAATGACATTGATTGATTCAAATCAGATTATTGGCTGGTTGTATTACCCATGAGTACTAATTGTTTGACTTAGACCTACCACCCTTATGTATTTGCTAACAAGTTGCTATAAATAATGACACGTATTTGTGTTGCCCTAAGGTGTGTTATATCGAGTCATGTGGGATAAGAATGAATACCTAAGAGGGAATCTGTAATATCCTGAGCCTGAGCAGAATCATCTACATCATTTGGATTGGTCAAACAAGGATGATTTCGACCCACCTTCTTTATAAATGCATTTCAGTTCATCAGTTCTCTTCCTAAGACATACATAACATGATGCTCTATGAAGAAGAAGTCTAGCAGTGGTGTTGTACTTGTTTAGATTTTGACAGTTGAACCATGCAGTTTTTGACAGCTATGATTGCAGTGTCTTTATTTGTGTTTGAAGTGGTTGACAGTCATATAAAACCATTTAACCTAATTTGCAAGTACTGACAGTACTTGCTGTGTTATCTGATCTCCTACATTATTGTTTATTTTTCACAGAGAATTTATTTCTGTTTGTCATGGGGTGTAGTAGCATATACTGTAAAAGAGTCAGCAGCAGGTTACTTGTGCAAGGTAATCAAGCATGCTGTTTTCAGATGTGAAAATGTTATTGGCAGCCTACTGAACTCAAGCCAATTAAAGGAATGAGTAAAGTTGTGAGTGTGAATATTTAGTTAATAATCAGGTACCATTTAAGACAGCCCAACCCATTATACAATCAACTGATTTTGCCACTTTACCTCAAAATGATATCCACATAATAATAATAATAATAATAATAATACATTTTATTTATATAGCGCCTTTCCCATGCTCAAGGCACTTACAGAATAAATAAAGAACGGCAGAATATACAGTATATAGCATTGTACAAACCAGATAAATAAACAAAGAAGATTAAGACAGTAAATTCTGAAAAAAAAAACAGACAACATAATTAATGGTCTCGCACACACATACAGGTTACATGAGCATCTTGACAGAGAAGTAAACTGAGAGAAAGGTAATAAAGTCAAGTAGAGCTAAAAGCCTTCCTGAACAGATGAGTTTTGAGTTGTTTTTTAAAAGAATTCATGGAGTCAGCTGACCTGATTAATTTTGGTAGGTCATTCCAGAGTCTGGGCGCTATACAGCTGAAGGCCCTGTCACCCATGGAGTGTAGATTAGTGAGGGGCACAACAAGATTACCAGAATCAGAGGACCTTAGTGGGCGGGCAGGCACATAGTGATGGAGAAGGTCACTGATGTAGTTTGGCGCGAGGTTATTTAAAGCTTTGTAGGTTATTAGTAGGATTTTATATTCGATTCTGTAGGACACAGGGAGCCAGTGGAGACGGAGCAGGATGGGTGTGATGTGCTCGCTGCTGCTGGCTCGAGTAAGGACTCTTGCAGCTGAGTTTTGAATAAGCTGGAGCTGTGATATAAGATTAGAAGGGGCACCTGCCAGTAGGGAATTACAATAATCGATGCGGGATGTGATAAAAGCATGGACAAGTTTCTCAGCATTAGAGAAGGAGAGGAAGGAGTGAACACGGGATATGTTACGGAGGTGAAAGTAAGAAAGTTTCTTAATGTGATTTATGTGGGCGGAATAAGTGAGGGAGGAGTCAAAAATGACACCAAGATTTTTTACAGTACAGGCAGGTCTGATGAGATCACTGCCAAGATGGACTGGGAAGGAGCTCATTTTATTAAGTTGCATTTTAGTCCCAATTTGCAGGAGTTCAGTTTTATTGCAATTTAATTTTAAAGAGTTCTGCTCCATCCAGGTTTTAATTTCACTAAGGCAGGTTGTGAGCTGAGAAAGCTTCCTGATTATGAAGGCAGATCATGGCATGAACAAAAGGAAATCCTACAAGCTTCTGGAAAAAGGTGTCATCCTCTGTCCTCTCTAATGTTGTGACAATTCCCCAAAATGCAGTCAGAGCTATGCTATACTAATAGAGAACAGTTGGGACAGTAGTTAGTCTTCCCAGAATTGGCTGTCTTCCAAAATCTCACCAGGGGAAAGGTATCAAGTTTACCTTGAAGTCATCAAGAACCATAAAACTGCAGTGGTGACTCCACTGTCTCAAAACTGCCTAATCTTCTTTACAATCACAGGAGGGGCATGATTCCATCTCAGCAGCATCAGGAACAAGGTAAAGGCAAGAACCAACCCCGGACAGAACACCATTGCAGGCCACACTCAGACACACACTCAGCTCATTCTTATTGGGCCAATTTAGAGTCCCCAGTCAATGTAAGAAGCATGTCTTTAATGTGGGGGGAAACTGGGAATATACAGAACAAAAACTCATCTTATACAGTATGTGGCATTTTTTAAAAATAAAATAATGTAGCAAATCAAATGGCGAAAATACTTTTCTCAGCACTGTTTATTCTGTAATTCATAATCTTAATTATTTTTTATTAGTGACACTTCATCTGTGTATAAAAACTCCATATCTGTCCTGAAACTCACCACATGGGGTTGATAGTCATTGATGAAATTCTACTTTGGTAACTTTTTATATGTAGAGTAATATGCAAAATAACATTTTTGTGTATCTCAAGTTTACTTTGCGTGCAGTATGGTGCAGTAGTTAGAGATGTTGCCACTGAATCCTTTCTTTGAATCTCATGCCAGTCCTCAGTCAGTGGGGAGTCTGCACGTTATCCTTATCTCTCTGTGGATTTTCTCCCCATCCCAAAGACATGTGTATGTTAGGTTAACTTGTTCTGTTAGTGCATGTAAGTTAGCCCCATAATAAACTGGCCATAGGTCCAGACCCTTGAAATTGGATTTGAGAATGTTATTTTGTGTTAAAGTAGACATCAACTGCATATAAACACACGGCAATAAATTAAACTTCCACTTTAATTTGGACCACTTAATTAAATTAACCCATAAAGGTGACATTATGTAGGTAAAGATTGGTTTCTACCATCTCCTATAGGAGTCTCAGTTTCTGCTTACATTTACCTTCCAGAGTTATGGAGCACTAGCTGTGCTCTAACTAGTCAATGTAGACCTCAGTGTTAACGTTTGCAGTGCACCATGCAACGCATATGTCTGTTATATGCCATTTAAAAGCAGTGTTAATGTTTGTGATGTGCCATCTGTTGGAATGACAAATGCAATGAGTTTTAATACTACAAATGTTTGTGATGCACTATTTATTGGAATGGCAGAGACACAGTAACCAGAAACTGGGATACAGAGACGCTTATGCTTTTATTAAGGTGAATTGTATGTGAGCTTCTGTTTTTAGTGCTCTTACTACGGTATGTATTTAGATTGTGCTACATCACTAAACTTCATATATATATATTTATAAATATGAGAGGCAGTGTTCTTGACATATTGCTTAACTCAAGGGGCTTTCATTGATCCATGAATGATTTTCCACACATTGGACCATTTTCTGTGTTTGCTCGGTGGTGCTGCAGGGTACAAAAAGATATGATGTGACATTTATTATTTTTGAAAGATGTACAAGTGCATTCATCTGTCAACTTTCCACAGTATTATTTATTTCCCAGATACTGTAAATGCATACATTTTTAATAGATACAAACAAAGAATCTACAGGAGCATCCAGCAAGAAACCTTTAGCAAGCAAATGAGATCTGATTGTCTTATGATGGGAATGGTGGTACATTTGCCACTTTTTATTACAGAAATAAGTGAATAGCATTGAAAAGACTCATCTTGCACAGGAAGTGGGAGAAAATGATGGATGGTAGGAGACATAAAAAGGAAAGGGAGGACTTTATGAATAAATTATTATAACTGATTGGAACTCACAGCAGTAAAGAATTTCATCATTCAAGTTGTATGACAAAAATGGAAAAGGAGCACCTCACCATTAACACCTTGTGCCATTCATCTGCTCTATTTATGACCCATGGCAGCTTCGTTCATATACACACTTTAAAACCTTGGCATAGCCCCACTTTAGATTTTAGCCACCGTCAGTTACATTCAGAAAGGACATACTAAGTTCCAGAAATAAACTGAACTTAAGATATAAATTGCATGTAAATTTCAGGTAATGGGTGGCACACTGGCATAGTGGTTAGAGCTGCTGCCTCAGCCACCCTGTCCATAAGATAGTAAATTGCATGTAAATTTCAGGTAATGGGTGGCACACTGGCATAGTGGTTAGAGCAGCTGCCTCTGCCACCCTGTCCATGGAGGTTACTCATTCTCAATGAGTCTGCATGGGTTTTCCCTAAGCGCTCCAGCTTTCATCCCAAAGACATGCAGGTAAGGTGGACTGGCAACTCTGTACTGGCACAGTGTGATTGTGCGCATAGGTAAGGCCTGTGGTGGACTGGCAGTCTGTCCATGGTTGGTTCCTGCCATTCACTTAATGTTGCCATGATAAGGTCCTGTGCCCCTCCCCCAACCTTATAATTTTTTTAAGCAGACTTAGAGTGGAAGGATGAGTGGAGAGAGGAATGAGTACAGTCTTAAAAATAAAGATGCCACGGTGGTTCTAAATAACAATGCTATAGGGCAGGCATGCGCAACCTTTCCGCTATTGACGGCCGCACTACAGACTTTTTACTTTAATAACGGCCGCACTACAGACTTTTTACTTTAATAACGGCCGCCAGTAAGTCCAAGTAAACTTAATAATGTTTTATGATTTATGTAAAAATTTACAGATTACACATTAAAACAGAGTATGATATATCTGACAATATTCAATTTACTGGTCTACATATGTAAAAAAATGTCTACGAAACGTCATATAGGACAAAAAACCTTTACAGCAATTGTTTCAGGAAGTTTGGAAAACATCGCCATTAATGGCTTCCTTGCTCTTGCATGTTTGCAGACAGACTTGCAAAGTCAGGGGACTCGCTGGAGACCATTAGCCGTATTCCAGACTCTATATTGCTGTCTACCAATCGGGTTCGGTACTTGTTTTTCAGATATTTCATTCTGGAAAACGCTGCTTCGCACATATGATGACCGTTTGCTAATGGCGATAGGCAGTGTATGGACTTAGCCACAAGGCCGTACAGGCGTACACTCCCATTTCCTTCTCAGTTCCATATTGGCTAGCCGCTAGTCACGTGACTTCAAATGTACTCCTGGGTGTCAGCCCATTTCAACCGAACTTAATATTCAAGTAAGCAAATCGGCTTTCGGCGTCACCATACCGACCCGGCCGACAAAGATTCCGCGGCGTTGAGACCCCTTACTCGCTGGAGTCCAGAGACCCTACACCTGCACGGCCGCCATTACGTACACTTTAATATACACGTCCACGGCCGCCAAAGTCCTTGCCCACGGCCGCATGCGGCCGTACGGCCGCAGGTTGCGCACAGCTGCTATAGGGGAACCAATTTTGATTCCCAAAAGAACCATCGACATGAAGTTTCCAGAAAGAACTTGTACATGTTTATATCCATAACTGGCTCCATAAATAACCAGAATTAGATGATAACAGATTTTTGAAATAAAAGTGGCTTCCTGATTTTTAAAAGGACTCCTGCTGTTGACAGTATCCCTGGCTAAGTTCAGGTTTTCTTGATCTGATAGTCTCTTACTAGGTTCCTACTATACATTACATATTTCTGTTTTGTCCACATTTTTTAAACCTTTTTCAAAGGGCCAAAGAACCGACCATATATGATAAGAACACTTTCCAGAATTAAATGGTTCTTTGTCTTTGTTCTATGATGATGTGCATAACTCAGTAAAGTGCCATTTTGGAAGCATTATTGTAAGAGTGTAATCATATGCCAATTCAGTGCCAGAGTGAATGTTATTATTGAATAAATTCTAAATTATTAAACCATTTTTTCATTTCAATTTACAACATACATGTTGTTTTACAACTTCCTGCCACCTGTCCAGAAGATCAGACGTTTCAGCAAACGAGTGTTTCATTGTTTAAAATATCCCAAATGGCATACAGCACCTAATGGTTGCTGGCATTGGCTACAGCTGCCCTACAACCCAGCCTGGGATAGTAGGCCTAGGAAGATGTGGCTAAATGGATGCCTATAGTATCTGTTTAGTTCTTATCACTTGATTGCATGATACATACACACACACTCTGTCACTGAAGCCCACGTGTGCATTATCTATCCAACAGCAGGTGCCAGTATCTTTGTGAAAAAAAATAAGCTTCCAAATATTGAAAGAATATAAGCAATTGTAAATGTGAGTTTTTCAGTTATTATTTTCTGGTTGTCCACAGAACAGAGACACCAGCATTCAGTAATGCCAATAATGGTGCTTGGCAGTGACTTTCCAAGGTGAATCCACAGCCCTAATGCTGAAAGGGTTCCACAGAGGAACAGGGTAGCTGGTGAACTGAAATGCACATTCTGTCTCCTTTTAAAATGGCTGAATCTCATGGCAATGGTTTGCTTTTTGATCTTATTAAACACTTTGAATATGCTATTTTGCAATATGCATGTAATGTAAAGACACGGATCATTACTCAGTAATATTTTTAGCTTGAAAAATTGACCTGTTGGGTAAGTTTTAAGATTTTTCTTTATAATGGGACCCTGGGCTAGTTATTTTTTAAAATTTATAAAATGTGCTTTAATTTAGAACACAGTTTCATGTGGCAAACTGTTATATACATAAGTGTGAAGAAATAACTTTGACTTGAAAAATACCAAACATATCCTTTCATTTCCAATTTCATACACTGTATTCTAACACAGATCTGTAGCCATTTTAGTGACAGAAATTGCCAAGTACCAATTAGGCCTAGTTGAAACTTAACTTAAACACATTTTCCTTTCTATTTTATACACATGTAGGAGTTTACAGCAGATATACTGTAAGCATAGCTGCTCCATTGACTAAGTTTCCTGGGTTTGAATCCTGTGCCTAATTGTTCTGATTGCATGGGACTTAATGTTTATATAACTTCTCCTCTTATAATGCATAGTTTTCTTTTCCTATATCACCAAAGACATATATATTATGTGGATTATTAAAACAGTGATCCCAAAAAGGCTCAGTGTTAGTGGGCCCCACAGTGGACTGTTACCCTACCCAGGGTTTGTTCTTGCCTTATGCTCAATGATGCCTATGGCCCTGAATTGGATTAGGTGGGTTTGAGAATATTTTGTTGTGTATTTGGATTTTATACTCTTCAAGAGGTTTTTTAATAATGTATTGTATTTAAAAAATGTCATTTATTTAACTTGGCAGGATATAAGGTGTGAATATAATTTGCACAGAAGAACGAGCATATTGTAGCTGGCAAAACAGTAAAGTAGTGAGCAGCAACAAATAGATTGCCAAGGGCTGCTCTTATTATATTTGCCTACATGTTTGTGCCAGTATGTCGCAGAGCACATTTACTGCAATCCAGAACTATTTAGGTTCATCTTTTAACCTTGTGCAAATGTCCTTAAGAGGTTAAAAAGGAATATTGTAAGAAAAGTCAAAGGTAGAACTTGCACAGTCCACTTAGATGGTATTCATATGAGAGTTCAAAATAGGCCTCTGGGGCTGTGAAGCAGAAGTGTCACTCACTGTGCTGCATTCTTAAGAAGAACAATATAATTCTTAGTTAAAAATATCACATGAATGAAGTAAGAAACAAATGACACACTTTTTGTGTAAGCATGTTATTTCAAAGCATGTGTTTCAATAAATGTGTACTTGATTAGCGCCCAGCCTTCACCAGATGAATACTACATTGTCTCCATGCATGTCAGAGGGATATCAATATGAAGACCTGCATCACATTTAAATACTCCACAACTACCTGGTGGTCTTTTAGCCTTGGAACACTTAAGGTCTATTTTCTCTGATGTTCACACTAGCTGGATGTTTTATCTTCCTGTCCTCCCTGGTCATTCGACCATAGTATTTGTTATGGACACAAAACTTTATCATCATTAAAGAAATAAATTCTGCATGCTAGATGGCATGCATCTAGGGTTGCACCCTGGGTTGCAGTGGCACCTCGGTTTCCTAAAGTGCTCCATGGGACTTGGAGTTTGGCACAGCCCTGTTGAGCTCCATGGGGGCTGCCATGGGGAACTGGAGAGCCTTACTTTGGTATTCCTGCACACCTGGGAGTAGTTCCAGGTAATGCTGATGGGCCACCTGAAGTGCTACCAGGTGTAGCATAAAAGGGACTCCCTCACTTCACTCAAGGAACCAGAGTCGGAAGGAAGAAGGACGAAGCTTGCTGGAGGAGTAGAAGTGAAGGCAGAAAGACAAAGTGAGAGAAAAAGAAGGAAGAGAAGAAATGTGCTGCATGCAGTTTATTGTACTGTTCTTGGTTCTGATGGAAGATGGGTAAAAAGTGTTTCCCACTTGGAAATAAAGCCTTGTGTGTTGCAGAGACTTGTGACTGCGTCTGTCTGTGTTGGGGAGCTGGAGTGCCCCCTGGTGGCCACAACATTAAATAAATGATGTTATTGTTGGAGGGATGTTGCAAAACTCAAAATAATATACATTTCTGAATGTTTTCTGCCGTGCATTTTCTAAATTTCCCATAATGGTAGTTCGATATCTACGATTTCTTATGGTGCTTGCAACTTTTGAGTCAAGTTTAGGATTGTCATCGTAATACTGCTGCTGTAACATTTGACAAACTGATTTCATCAGGGTCAATATATTTGGTGGCGGGCTTCATCAGTTAGGCTGCACAGTGCCTCACTTTTTAAATGGCAACCTAAAGTCAAATATTGTGCATATTTTGCACATCAGATGGAGAATCTTGTACATGTGGGTTATTTGAATCCAAAAGCGCTATCAGAACTATTGAAGCATTGGCAGTTTGAAGGAAAAGATTTGACTCTGACTGGCATTTCAAAAAGGTTACAGTTCAGGAGCACAGCTGCTGGTACAGCAAACTCTTTTGTGTTCCCCATTGACTGATAGCTGTTGTATCCTCTCAGATTATTATTTCACTTTGTATATTAATGGCTGTTAATTCCAATTTAGATTTACTTTTTAACTTTGTGTTTTAGTGTTAGATCCATTGGCATAAATTTCACAGTTGCAAATGAAAGACATGAAAAGAGGTTAACCTTTTGAAATCCATTACAAGCACTGGGAAGAAGGAGCAGGGTGTTGAAAATGTGTTGGCTTTGCAGATAAATGTTCAAAGTTGCTCTGTGTTAACAGTATGGGGTTGAAATATTGTGCTGACTGGTATTATGCCAGAACTATAATTGGATGGCAAATGCTAATGATAAGAGAAAAAGTAAAATAGATTGTAACATATAAGAGTTATCTTGCAGAAAAACTAAGGCTGCATAAAGGCTTAATTATATCATGTAATGCATACTGGAAAAGCTTCAGTTTATGCAATACTGTAGGCAAAACACAAGGCAGTGAGCACAGATGAGAAGGAACTGCATTTTAAAGTCCCATGACACATGTCAGTTTAATGTCATGGATAAAATTGCTGTTTTTTTAAAAGACACTCATCCGTAAAGCATTGAAAATTGCCAAAAGTAGTGCTTTTTATTATGAAATGACAGGCCTCTGATTGGGCGCTTATTGAAGTTTTTCTGGTTAAATCATTAGGCAGGAAGCACAGTTTAGGGTGTTGTACTTTAAAGCTGCAAGGTTGCCAGTTTAGCCCCCACATGTGAACTCTTTGTGTGACCTTGTGCACGTCACTTAACTGGCCTGTGTTTCAGTTCTAAAGAAATACATGGAAAAGTATATGATTATAGCACTTCTTTTTGTAGGAATGTCTGCTAAGTATACAGTAATTCCTCCTCCATCGCGGGGGTTGCGTTCCAGAGCCACCCGCGAAATCCGTGAAGTAGAAACCATATGTTTATATGGTTATTTTTATATTGTCATGCTTGGGTCACAGATTTGCGCAGAAACACAGGAGGTTGTAGAGAGACAGGAACGTTATTCAAACACTGCAAACAAACATTTGTCTCTTTTTCAAAAGTTTAAACTGTGCTCCATGACAAGACAGAGATGACAGTTCTGTCTCACAATTAAAAGAATGCAAACATATCTTCCTCTTCAAAGGAAACAGAGAGGAAAGCAAACAAATCAATAGGGCTGTTTGGCTTTTAAGTATGCGAAGCACCGCCGGTACAAAGCTGTTGAAGGCAGCAGCTCACACCCCCTCCGTCAGGAGCAGAGAGAGAGAGAGAGAGAGAAAAACAAAGTCAAAAATCAATACGTGCCCTTTGAGCTTTTAAGTATGCGAAGCACCGTGCAGCATGTCGCTTCACTAAGCAGCTGCACAGAAGGTAGCAACGTGAAGATAATCTTTCAGCATTTTTAGACGAGTGTCCGTATCGTCTAGGTGTGCGAACAGCCCCCCTGCTCACACCCCCTACGTCAGGATCAGAGAAAGTCAGCGCAAGAGAGAGAGAGAGAAAGTAAGTTGGGTTTCTTCTCAGCCATCTGCCAATAGCGTCCCTTGTATGAAATCAACTGGGCAAACCAACTGAGGAAGCATGTACCAGAAATTAAAAGACCCATTGTCCTCAGAAATCCGCGAACCAGCAAAAAATCCACGATATATATTTAAATATGCTTACATATAAAATCCGCGATAGAGTGAAGCCGCGAAAGGCGAAGCGCGATATAGCGAGGGATCACTGTATAGTAATAATTCTAATCAGTAGCCTTTTTGTGAAACCCTAAAATCCAGAACGGCTGAAACAATACATTATGAAAATGAAATTAATTATATTACAGTGCCATGCATTCATTTTTTTGCACCCACTTATTCAGTTTGAACTTGCAGGGCCTGACCCAGCAGTCCAAGCCCACCACAAGGTTTTCTTCTAGGAGAAAACTGGAGTATATGGAGAAGTTCTCACACAGTCATGGGGAGAACATGCAGACTTCACATAAACCCTGGAGCTACGAGGTAGCAGTGCCAACCAGTGAACTGTATTACTGACATTTTTTAATGCAATCACAATACTATATAGAGTTGCATCATGCAGTCACGCAGTGCACAGGCTCCTCTTCGGTTCATGGCTAGGGTGTCTTCCGTTTGGAGCCTGCATTTTCTTCTAGTGTTTGCCTGGTTTTCTTTGAGAATAGTGTTTTTCTCCAACACACAATTTTTGGTGAATTGTCATGAGTTATGGCTCATAGCTCTGGTGCTCCATGACCCTGCACTTACACAATGAAGTTGAACAATTGGATGGTCACTGACTTCAGCATATGAATGTCTCATCCCAATGCAGTTTTTAAAGGTTTTGGCAATTCTTACGTTTTTCCCACCTATTTGTTATTGTGCTACTTTGCCCATCATGCCTGTTCTTTTGTCAGTAACTTATGGCAGCCTTTGCTCTAAGAAAAGTACATTAATGTGGGTTTATAAATGATGCCAGTTGTGTAAGAGGTGATCTGCAGATGTCCATTGTTTGTTGTAGGAGTTGCCGTTTGAAGGATGAACAAAATTAGAATAAAATGGAGAAGATGACAAAACTGAGTAACTATTCTGTTTTATTTGGAATGTCAGGAGTTCAGAAGACATTATTAAAGAATGAGTTTGGGTGGAGCACAGGTGTCACATTTCCAAAGATTCGGGTTTTGTCTCTGTGTAGAGTTTGCATGTTTTCCCTTGTGTTTAAATTGTGCTGATGTGTATGTGTGTAAGAGTGACTGTGAGTGTCAATCAGTCTGCCATTGTTGATTCCTGTCCATTGCTCAGTGCACTGCCCCTCCATTTTCATAAAATCTATTACAGTAACTTTTGGGGATCCCTTTCTTTGACAAATAGACTGGTAAGATAAATGCACTTTAGAAATCTCCGCTAAGCCATGAGTTCTGCGTTTGTGCTCAGTGTTTAAGTCAAAAGGGAAAAGTGAAAAGGACATGACATTTGATGGCAGAATTAGGAGTGACATGTGCTGAAAGAGCTTTGACCTTGTACAAACACAGAGTCTGCGATCAAACGGATGCAAATTGCCAGGCTTGTCTGCAATGCTTGATTGTGTGTGTCTGTTCTCAGGATAGAATGTGTTTGAAAAAATAACCCTGAAGCACTTCTCGAGGAAAAGTCTATTAGCAGATATTTTATTGTGTGTGTGTTTTCTTGAAGAGACAGTTAATGTCTGCACATGACTGATTAGACTAGAGTGCTGTTCCTTTGTTGCCAGGGAAGAGGTTATCACAAGACTTGGTTACCTATGGTAAAACACAAAGGAGAGGTCAGCCGTGAAGCGTCTGCTGTGCTGCTTTGACTGATTATTTTATTTCATACACTAAATTATATTTGGCAGGGCTGATGTTGGCAATTTACATAGAGGCACTTCAGACACCATTTCACTCAGGTTACCTTTATGAATGTAGGAGCTTCAATAAAAATGAAGTTTGTTTGAAGAGATTGCCTTTTTTCATTTGCTTGGGCCTTATCAATAATCAATAGACAAGGCGTTAGTGCAGGGTCTCCTGGTCTTGGCTCAGTGCCTACAATGTTAGATTGCGATCAGTGTCAGAATCCTTGTAAAAAGGAAACAATTGCTTATATAGCTTGGTCGTTTAACCCTTTCTGACAGGAAGAATACCAGTTTTCTCTTATGTGGCTGCCTCACAGCCTTGGTGTCCTGGCTTTGCATTTGTATGTTTTCCATATATCTCTATAGGTTTTTCTCCAGGAATTGTGGTTGTCCTCTTACATTTTAAAAACACACATTAGGTCAGTTGAACACATACTTACTTATTAATCTTTGTGAGTGTACTATGTCTAGTAGTATCAGTAGCAGTTATAATATTGTCACATGAGAATAGTAGAGTTTCTGACATCCATGTCTGAACAACTTGCAGCATGTCACCACTCTACAGAGTGATGTTAACAAGAAAGTATTAAAGCACACTTAACTTCATGTTATTTAAAAAAACACAAATCAGCTTACCTAATGTGCCCAATAGCTCTTATTTCCACTTGCTCATGTACCTATTGTGATATTGGCGCTTGGTTGGCGCCAACCCGACACAGACTGACAATGGAGGCACGTGTAAAATAAACAAAAGAACTTTTGATTTCTTCAGCTGGACGGGACGTCTTCCCCATAATCCCCCCAGCCACAACATAGTCCCAATATACAAAGAAAATCACCCCAACTCACACTCATCTTTCCATTCCTCCCAGGGCAGCTTCGTCCTTCTCCTCCCGACTCTGGCGCCCTGAATAGTAGCTGCAGGCTCCTCTTATAGCCCACCCGGAAGTGCTGGAGATGCTCGTTGACCTATTTCTTGCTGCACTTCCGGGAGTGGCTGCTCTCCCGCCCAGACGGGCTCGTTAAGCCATGCAGCTCTATGCAGCTCCCCCTGGCGGAGGCCATGGAGCCCAGCCAAGATGAGCTCTGGTGTTTCACAAAAGTGGCTCCGACGCAACCCAGGGGGGCTGCCAGCAAAGGTTCTGAGGGACGTAGCATGGCTCCCATGGCTGCTACCCCGGACCTAGTGACAAAGGGGTGTCCCGGCTTGGCATGAACCCCGGCCATCTGCCACACTATGAATGTACCTAGTGATAGATTACAACTTTGGCACCCCATAATACTGAACCTGGATGAACTAGGTTTGAAAGTGGATAGACGGATGGATGAAAATTGATGCTGATTTGTTTGTAAGATCATAGAAATTACATTTAGTCAATTTTGGTCAATCATGTCTTTCTAAAAATCATCAATATTCATGGTAAGATTTAAATCAATTAGCACATTATCTGAAATCGGAGCAGAATCTGTTGAATCTGTGCTCCAGCATTCTGGTTTTAAATGTCACGCCTCGTCATTGTCTGTGTGTAATTTACATGTTCTCCCCATGTCTGCTATGATTTTTCTCCTGGGAATTCTGCTTTTCTTCCCATATTCCTGAATGCATGTTAGATTGACTGGCAAATCTAAATCAACTCCATGTGAGTACAAGAAGGCCCTGCTATGGTGTAGCAACCAATCAAGCACTCATTGCCCCTTGGGTCGCTGATTTCGATGCAGCAGGTTTGAGAATAGTGTGGTTTGATCTGAAATGGGGCATAAAGTGGCACAGTGTTTAATTTGATTCTTGGTCTGGTCACTGTAATTGGTACAGTTTGCATATTGCCGCTATGTCTGTGTAGATTCTCTCAATATAAAATCCAAAGTTTAATTGCTGACTACAACCAGTATAGTATAGGCAGGATGTGAGTAAGTGAATGTTTCTTATGACTACCTACTGCAGCATGTCATCCAGTTCTCACTTTGTATATGATATTCTCTGAATAAGCTCTGGTTCTGTGCAACCCATATTACTAACCGAGAATGGTAAACCGGATATGGACGCAGGAGACATAGTGCGCAGGCGCCACACAAAGCCCCCCTCCCCAGAGTGAAACAGGAGAGATTACGAATGTACGCAGGCGCCACACAAAGCCCCCCCCGCCCCAGAGCGAAACGGGAGAGACTACGAACCGTCTGACATGCCGCAAGCAGGATAAAGCGAGGTCAGAAATAAAAGACAGAGTAGGAAACAAAGTAAAACGTCATAAAGAAGTTAAAGAACGGGGCCAAACACATGGAGAGCAGGTTACAGATGATGAAAACTAGAATGCAACAGCTTCAAAAAAACCTAGGCATGAAACACATGCACAGCGAGATACAGAATATAAAAGCAGAAAAAACGACAGTTAAACGTCCACACCACACAGTGGAGGCAGACCTGGAAGGTGCAGGCGCCTACATCGCGCGTCGGAAGGCGCGGGAAAGTACGAAAGGTAAAGGCGCCTACACAGCATGGTAAAACCCGACATAATGTGGAAGGCGCAGGCGTTGCCGCCATATTGTGAGTGGCACTACTGCGTAGTGAAGACGCAGGCGTCACCGCCATATTGTGCGTGGCACTACTGCGGAGTGAAGTTAGGAATAATGTGCTGCTTGGGATCGTACAAAACGCCGAACACGACCCACCGTCTGAAACTGCGCAGGTAAAGCAGGCACGGGTTCAAACCGAACGAGCTCGACTGACGGATATACTCATGTCAGCAGCATACCTGGAGAAAGTAAACCTATGAGGAGTCCCATTTGCTAGCTTGCTTTTCCAGTTCACTGTCACAGGAATTGCACTCAACTTCAGGCTTACTGGCCTGTTTACAGAGTACAGTGAAATGAAGGAACCAACCCTGAACAGGTACATTTACACTGAAGCAATCTAGAGCCACTGTTTAGCATACACATCTTTAGAATATAAGTGGAAAAACTGATTACCAAGAGAAAAACCCCAGCCAGCCATGGACAAAAGGTGCAGTGTCCATACAAGCAGACTGAAACCCAAAACTCTGGATGTAGAATGAAGCAGTGCTACTGTGCCAGCCCTCTTGTAATCTCCAAAGTAATCATCTTCGGATTTAATGTATTTGAAGGCAAACAAAATTATTGTAATGCAAGAATCGATTAAAATTCAGTCTAATTAAGCAAGAGAGTCTTTTGCATTCCTTATGTATGCAGTGAGTCTGAGCGAACTGCAGTCCTCCAGAATTAAATCCCAGGAAATACTTAACATGTAATGAGTGTCTGCTCCAGACTAGCAGAAATACTAGATAAGGACATCAGAACTGCTTTACAAGTGGAGATGCAAGATTGAAATAGTTATAAAAATAAATTCTACATTACTAACATAAAATCACGTGTATTTAATATCTTAATAAGGAATTGAGCAGCTTGTCAAACCCTGAAGGTTGCTGATGGTTGTGTTGATGTTACTGGTATTCCCAGTAGGAGGTGTTTCATTTCACAGGGCTCCCTGGATATCATTGAGAGGAGTCGCAGAGCACGGCTTGATGGCAACTTCAGTCTGTACCGGGAACTGAGAAGAATGGCTGTGAGGGCAGATAAGGAGGCGTTTGTTAAGAGGAATCTGTGAGCAAGTGACACACCATCTATGGTCTAGTGACCTGCTTACAGAGGAATCAAAGCATTTTGCCCATCCAAATCTGTTCCTCAGAGACTTGCAGTCAGGGCAGGTTATGGAATGTTCCTTATGGATGATGCTGTAGTTGTGACCCACTGGGCTGGCTACTTTGAGTAGCTTTTTAATGCCGATCATCCATTTAGGATGTTGGACATCCCCGTTCTTTAGGGTTTTTGGGGCTGATTCTCTAATTAGCTGTGAACCATCCAATCTCATTGAGATTACATAGGTGGTGCACCAGCTGAGGGAAGGGAAGGCTGCAGGGATCTATGGTACCTGGGGTGAACTTCTCCAGGCAGGTGGTAAGGCTATCCTCCTGGCATTGTAATCAATCTTTCCTTCCATTTGGGAGATGGGCATTTTGGCTTGTCGTGCCTATCTGGATAGGGAGCGGTGATGCCTGGATTGCGGCAACTACAGGGGATAACACTTCTTTCGCTGCCGGATAAGGCCCTGGCTAGGGTCATCCTCAGTAGGATCTCTAATCTCTTGCTACCTACCAATGACCAGAGTAGTCTGGTTTTACATCTAAAAAGTATACCATCGACCCCATCCTGGCACTGAGGGTTCTCATCAAGCACAAATGTGAATATCACAGAGTTTCTTTGCAGCCTTTGTCGTTTTTTATAACATCTTACTCTCAGTTGATCAAGCTGCCAAGTGGGACATCCTGAGACTTTGTGGAATCCCCAAAAAGTTGCTGGATATCATGGCTGGCCTGTACACTGGTATTGTGAGTGCATTTTTTCCTAGTTAATTCTGGGGTTTGTTAGGGGTGTGTTGTAGTTCCTACCCTGTTTAGTGCTTGCATGAACTGGATGTTGGGTAGGGTCATGGGGTCCAGTGGCTGTGGGGCATCCGTTGGTGAAGAAAGATTAATTGATCTTGACTTTGCAATGGAGGTTATGATTGGTGCTTTTGAGAGACTGAGTGAGGAGTCTGTGTGTCTGGGCTTGCAAGTGTCCTGGTTAAAACCAAGATCCAGGTCTTTAATGACCCCTTGGGCACAGCCATCAGCAATGTGTCTGTCTGTGGAGAGAGTGTTGACCTTGTCAAGAGGTTTACTTACCTCAGCAGTGACATTAATGTCTCTGGTGATTCTTCCTATGTAGTCAGTAGACATGTTGGGAGAGCATGGGGGGTCATGAGGGGTTGTGTGGTGCTTCTGCTATCTTTGCAAAATGACAAAGGTCAAATTCTTTAGACTCCTTGTGCTTCCTGTCTTGCTATATGGTTGTGAGACATGAACGCTATGCAGTAACCTGAGATGAAGACTGGACTACAGTGGAACCCCGGTTCACGACCATAATTCGTTCCAAAACTTTGGTCGTGAACCAAAGCAATTTCCCCCATAGGATTGTATGTAAATACAATTAATCTGTTCCAGACCGTACGAACTGTATGTAAATATATATTTTTTTAAGTTTTTAAGCACAAATATAGTTAATTATACCATAGAATGCACAGCGTAATAGTAAACTAAATGTAAAAACATTGAATAACACTGAGAAAACCTTGAACAACAAAGAAAACTAACACTGCAAGGGTTCGCGCTATAGCGCTACAAACTGCTCGCTAAAAACGCTTTTTTTTTAATGAGTTTTAAGCACATGGAAAAAAATGAACATTTGAAAAATCCGTAATTTAACAAACCACCAAGAAAAGTAACATTGCAACAATGCACGCTACGAACCAATCGCTGTAAACAGAAGTGAAAACAAAAACAAGCCTCGTGCATTATTTAACTGCCTTCTCTGCCTTATGCGTCCAGCCCCCTCTCTCTCGCGCGCCTGTGTGTGTGTCTCTCTCGCGCCTGTGTGTGTGTGTCTCTCTCGCGCGCCTGTGTGTGTGTGTCTCTCTCGCGCGCCTGTGTGTGTGTGTCTCTCTCTCTCGCGTGCACGTGTGTGTCACACGCTGTCTCTCTCTCGCGCGCGCGTGTGTGTGTGTGTGTCGCTCTCTCTCTCTCTCTCTCTCTCTCTCTCTCTCACTCGCTGCACAGGGAATGCACAGGGAGGGATTGAACATGTGCGGAAATCATTGGCGCGCACAAACCAAAAGGGAAACTGGAGGTTCCACTGTACTTTGGTACCGTGTCTCTTCAGAGAATCCTTGGTACCACTTGTTTGACTTTGTGTCGAATGAGCGGTTGCTCACGGAGTCCCAAATGAGGCACATTACCTGCATTGTGAGGGAGCATTAATTACTGTATATCGCACTACAGCTATGTGGTGCGTTTCCCTGAGGGTGATCCAGCTCACAGAATCCTCATTGTGGTGGACCCAAGCACCTGGACCAGGCTAAGGCGACACCCACATAACAGCCGGGTGACGTAGATAGATGGTCATTTCTGGAGGGTGGGACTAGACCGTGTGTCTGCCTAGGGGGTTGCCTGCTGGGTTCCCATGCTGTTTTGTCATGTGATGTTGTGGCAACGCGCTGTACCATTGCATGCTCCCCGACCTGATCTGACCTTAGTCACATGCTCTGGCCCACATTGTACCTAAATGGTATGTTTTGAACCCACAGCCTTCAGCATTCAAAGTCAGATGCCATTAAAAATCTGTCTTGCCCCCATTTTGAGTTTGTACACTAACTATAGTAGTCAAAAATCAGATTTGAATGTTTGGCTACCAACAGACGCAATAGCTTTTGTGATTTGTTAATTTTAAAGCGTGCCCATTGAATATGTCAGCTGCCCAGTTTTGTCTCCTTTCTGATACCTTAAGGCAGTATGGCCTTTTGAAAACTGTCAGATGTTTACAATTTTGACAGTATGAACATTCTCTCTCGGAATGAAGCTTTGAGTTCAGTAATGAATATATTCTGACAATGAACCATTCATCATTTGAGGACTAATTCTTCAATTGTTGTACTATTT
Organism: Erpetoichthys calabaricus; assembly: GCF_900747795.2. NCBI lineage: Eukaryota > Metazoa > Chordata > Cladistia > Polypteriformes > Polypteridae > Erpetoichthys > Erpetoichthys calabaricus. Next base: position 49,037,619 of record NC_041406.2, on the reverse strand, counting down.
GTGAATTAAAGCTGAAATGTATTAAGCCATGTCTTGCAAGTTTGTATTCAACACAACAATAAAGGTTAATTAAGAATTTACTGGAAGTGGAGTTTATATCCCTAGGGAGCCTAAAGCAGTTCCTGTTGTAAAGTTTATTGCACTGCTCTTTTTTATTAAAAGAAAAACTGGGAGAAACTCTATATTGCAAAGCAAAATGATTTTCCTTAGCTCAGCAAGTCATTTGTGGTATTTGTCAGAGGAAAATGTTTTATAATAAAACACATACAGTGGGTAAGAGCGAGGCGATGTTTCAACAAATTGGCTGCACATTGCAAATCTGATGTACATGTTGATTTGTGTGCCTTAAATCCTAGCTTTATTATATGACGTTCACATGGAAAATTGTTTGAAGGGTGAGCAGCTGCCAGTTTCCATCTCTTTTTCAGCTTGAGTTAATTTCTGTCGTGATAATATGCTTTTTATTTGGGCTGACTTCCCATCAAATGGTTGCTCCATTTTTAAATTTCTTTAGATCTGAATGTAGCATTTGAGTGGTGTTTCATTTGGGACAGATTCCTGCTTTCATCTTGCTACTGCTAAATAAGGATTTGGTACTCTGTTACTTAGATTAGCAGAAGTGGATTCAAATAGGTAAAACTAAAAAAAAAAAAGTCAGTGTGCTATGTACACATATGTGAGTGTATTCACTGGCGTGTGTTTGAGAGCTTTACTGTGATAGCAACCCACTTATGAAGAAAGATGTCAAAGAGTCCAAAGTATACAAAAATTGAAAGACGTGTCATATAATGCAGTGCAAAAGAAGACTGAACAAATTGTGAGCACAAAGTAACTTTTGCTAGGATTTGTAAAATAAAAAGAATAGACCATTGAATCCTAGTTTAATCAAATTATTAATTGATTAATTAAATATACTAAATAAATTTACTAAATTAACTATAAAATGTCAAAAGTCAGACTTAAGAAGACATTAAAGATATGCTGAATTCTAAGTTAATAGCTTATGGAGTAACTATTAGAGGCCATACTTCAACAACTAGTAAAGTTACAATGCCTGCTCTAAGAAATGCAAAAAGAGTAAGAAACTCAAAAACGAAAGTTTACTCTGTCCTTCAAATTAAAGTAAATTTGGCAAAACTAAAACAGATGAAACTATTATAAAATAAAAATAATGTAACCCCCTCCCCATAAACTCAGTTTTTTCAATGGAAGGCAGCTAATAAGAGGAACTTAGCGCCTCAGCAATTAAACTACGACTAATGTAGTCATTAAAAAGGACAACCTCAGGACTGCAATGGCGGCAGGACGCCTGCACAATTTGGGGACACCTCCCACTCAGACTCAACATCTAAAACTGAAAATAAGAAATACATAACCATTAAGAATAAAAAAGACAAAGTAAAAATCAACAAAATGACAACTAACTAAACACACTTCAATTGTAAAAGTGTTTAGCATTAAATTCAAATGCAAACTCTCTAAAATAATTAAGGCAGAAAAATAAAACAAAGAAAAAAACAATGACAGCCAAACTCAAAACCCTCAAGCATTATCCTGATACATGCTGACTCAGTATGCCTGCCTGCCTATATATATTTGTACCCGTATCCATCAGGTATTCAGCTCAAAGCACTTTGAGCTACTTTTTTGTATGAAAATGTGCTATATAAATAAATGTTGTTGTTGTTGTTCCTTTAAGAGGGCCAAGTCACCATTCTAGCCATTTTTGCTGCCTGGTTTCTTAATGGGACATTGTGGTACTTGCTGCCCCACTCCGTGTCAGCATGCTGATTTCTATTTTGTCTTTTAAATTTATGCCATCCATTCACTATAAAGTCTCTATAAAGAAGATCAGGGACCCTTCTAATCTGTTGGATTGTCTGCCTGTTTTGTCCTTGGTTTGCATTACTGTATCTCTCTCTTTGTTTTTCTCGGGTGCCTCTGTTCATAAACCTTTATGCAAATGTAGGGCATGCTAACCCTACATGGCACTGTTCCCTCTCTGTCTGTCTTAGTGCCTTGTTGGGCAGTGCCATTGTGTACTATATGTGTGTGGAACAAGTTAAAGTTAATCACACTCTTATTCTTCATTGCATCACATAGGCAAAAAGTTTGACTCTGCAAATAATTCTAGGATAGTAATACACCATCCATCCATTTTCAGTTTTGCTTTACTCAGTTGAGCATTAATGTGAGCAATAACCTCTCACAGTAGCATTAGCTATAAAGCCAACACCAGTGTAGAGTCCATATTGCGCATATTGCAAGTCCAGTCCCTGGTAATTACCCATATTTCAGGCAATCTCAAGGGATTATGCCTTTCCTGGGCTTTTATTATGCATAAGGGGGACGTCTCCTTGGGCAACTAGTTCCCAATGTTCTAGAGTGAGAACCTCCTTTTATGACCTTGATCATCTAATTCATATTCCATTTCAGGTGTAGCTCCACTGTGCACTGTTTATTGAATGAGTTAAGGAAGCTGCATTTCTGAAAAATTAAAAACTTCTATTTTAGAGAAGGTCAGCTGTTGAAAGCAGGCTACTGAGACAATGCAAGGTGCAGTGTCACTTTGTCAGAGTTGGCATGATGAGCCTAGAGTCTTCAAATTTAAGTTCATGTCAAGCTTATGATCATGTGTAGCATATATATTACAACTGGTGAAATTCATGCTTGTATTTCACCTCAGAACAGTTGACAAAAATAACAATATGAAATAAATAAATAAAAACTATATTTTGTATGCAATAAATACACTGATTATATGCAATAATTATTTGCAAGTATTATATATTTATGCACAGATATGTGATTTCTCATGATTAATTGGTGGTGAGCAGTCCCTTGACCTGTGAATAGAAACTGTCTGTGAATAATATTGGTGTGAGTGCCAATGGTCCCGTACCATTTGCCAGATGAAAAATAGACTAATAGATCTTTATTTGTCCCCAGGGGATAAATTTGGCAAAGGAGTTAGAAAAAGTCACTATACTGTGTGGCTAAGGTCATTAATTGTACTGTTTGCCTTCCTAAGGCAGCGAGTGTTTGGTTATGTCCTGAATGGAAGGTAGCTTGATGCCAGTAACATTTTGTACCATTTTCACCACCATCTGTAGTGCTTCACAGACTGGAGCCAAGCAGGTGCTCCTCTAGCAGATGATGAAACCAGTGAGGATGGACTCCACTGTGCACGTCTAGAAGCTTGTGCGTACACATGAACAACTATGAGCTGTCCTAAACTGAGGTGTTTGGTGGTCAGCTTTTGTGGTACAACAGTGTAAAATACTGAGCTGTAGTCAATAAACAGGGCTCTGGCACAGCAGTTTGTATCATGTACAAATTCCAGGATGATCTGAAGAGCAAGGGATGTGGCATCCTCTGTGAAGCCATTGTGGCGAAATGCAAACTGGTGGTGATCATGGCTGTTTGGAATATTCTGTTGAATGTGTCTCTCAAAGCAGTCTGTAGTCATTCCAACAGTCTGCTTTTCCCGTTTTCATCAAAGGGTGGACAGGCAGGTTTTGTTTTTAATTGAATTCATTCAATTCAATTCAATTTTATTTGTCATTCAGCAGAACATCCTGAAGCTATAGAGTTTTAAATTTTTTTACATTTACTTTTCAGCTGAATTATTTCTCAAAAATGAATTAACCACATATTTCACTTTTATTTATCAGAATCGTGGACATATTCAAAGTTATAATCCATCAACATGGTATCACTAAACAAGGTATTAGGGTAAGAGAACATAGGACATGAAGTAGGCCTGAAACTGGACAGCTGAAAAACTCTATATAGCACAGGTTAGGAAATGTGCAGGAAATCTCGTTCAAGACCACACTCTCCCGGATAACCATCTGTTTCAGTTAATGCCGTCTCAGAAATGTTAACTTGTTACTACTCAGCACGTCAATAGTTTCTTTTCTACTGAACTCACTTAAAAAGTGTCTGATTCATCTCTGCCTCTTTTCCAAACTCCTTTGCCCAGTCTAAATTATGTTTAACTAGAAACACATGGACCCCCGGTCCTGCCAAGATCAAGGTTCCAGCTCTATTAGTTTGCGAGTACCAGCAGGCTGCTGCACTGCATGTACATGATGTGCAGCGGATGCTAGAGTTATATCATTGTTCTTGTTTCTATGATGTAAGCAGCTTCTGCAATTTGCCTCATGCTCATCAGATGTCGGTGCTCTTCTTTTTTCTTTTTTTTTCTGCCACATCACCTTCTCAAGCAGTTTCCCTGTGTAGTTTGCCATAGGATAGATGTGAACTGTGGAGTTAGCACTAGCGAGACTTTTTGCTTCACTTAAGTATGTATCACGCCATAAGCTTTCAATTCAGACCAAAATAATGGTTCTGTATCGAGTTGCTCACAAGGCATCATGTTGCAGACAAACTCAATCCTTAGAATTTTATATATATAGAATTTATAAAGTCTTACTCTGTACTGTATGTTACTGGGCATCAGTACAATTCTGCACTTTCAAATTGTTTCACATATTTGTGTTTTTTGCAATAACCAATTATTTCTTATTGTTGTATATAATGCTGTGATGGTTTCATCTACACTATTGTATATTGTACTGTAAGTTGTCTTTGCTTTTGTTTGGTGCATTGATGGAACACAAAGAGAAATTCCTAGCAGCTATGCAGCTAGGCAATAAAATTCAGGTTCAAGGACTGTATGTGAAAAGTGTCTTCTCCTGAAACCTTTGCTTTTCAGCTAAAACAGAAAGTTTCCTCCACTATCAAAATACACACGCTTTTTATTTTACCTTTGAGAAATTGTGAACCCCAGCTACTGCCTAGGACACATTTTAGAGCTGTTCTGTCCTCAATATTTGTGTGTCTTAGAAAGTTGTTGTTATGACATGCGGTGCATTGTCTCTTTTATATACAGTTGCTCAACTAAACTTTATCCTTCTTACTCATTATCTCCTTCTCCGTGGAAAGGAATACAAGCAAGACTGCCCAGACGTTCTTCTCTGCTCTCCTCATACAAATGATTTTACTGCAGTACTGTTTCTGGAACCTGCCACATCTGTGCCTTATTTTGAGAAAAGAGCACTTACACCAATGAAGGGAATACAGATTACATTATCTATAAAAGATGGGGCATGAAAAAAATCGCACTGAATAACAGTGTAAGCACAGTGGATCCAAAAATGGGTTGACTAAAATCCATTTCTTAGGTAGTTACCATTTCTCATTTCAGTTTAATGTTAAAGCAGCTTCATACTTGAAGCCCATTGCTTTCAGGTGAGGTCCCTCATTCCTTGTAGTTGATTAAGCAGGTTTGCTAATGAGGGTGGTGCAGTGGGTAAAATTACCACCTCACCGATCCAGGTGCCTGGATTGACATCCTGGTTCCTAGCTGTTGTCTGTGTGTAGTCTGCAAGTAGTTTGTGTGCCTAAGTGGTTTTCCTTCTACATCCCCAAAGACGTGCAGGTTAGGCTAACTGGTAATACCAAAGTGGCCAAGTGTGGGTGTGAGATTAAGTCCTGTGGTTGACTGCCACCTTGTCCAGGGCTATCCCCTCACCGTAACCAGTGCTACCAAGATAGGTTTCAGCCAGCCATGAATCTGAATTGGAATAAGTGGATTTGACAATGTTACATTATGTCATGTTAGGTTACCTAATGAATAAATAGAGGAAGTCTTTAAGTAGTCTTAAATTTTTCTAATATAAACAGAGAAAACTGTATTTAAAGGTGTGAAAGATGTAGGTTAATTCCATAAATAGCATAATACAATACTTTTAATATTTCAGCTTTTCTTAATATAAATATTTTTGTTGTTTGATTAAAAAATAAAACTATTATCAGTGTTAAGATAATTTGGTGTCTGGCTTTGGATTCTCAAGAATAATATCCAGTTTTTCTGTAGTATAGTCGGATTCTTCATATTCTAGTAGTTACACACTGGTTAGTTTTCAAAGACATAAATGGTTGGGTGTTTTGGGTAACTTGCTTATTTATCTCTGAGACCACATGGAGTGTGACATAGTAGTCCTTTCACGCCATGACTGCTGAATATGTACTACAGTACTGTATACCTTTTCTGCTGTCTTTCTCTCTTTTGTCTTATTATTATTCTCCTGCTGTACATGCTGTACACACCATTTTGTGTTTTTGTGTGGTCCTTTATATTTTAATTTTCAGATAGTCATTGTTAATTATTCATTTGCCACAAATAACACGACGCCATGCACATGTACTTAGTTGTGCAGTAGTATAAATGTGTCTATCTCATAAATACAAAATAAATGTTATTTTTCTATGAATAATTAGAACCAGGTTATCAATAAATCTGAGAGAAATAACCTTTGCTAGAAACCTACATGTCAGTCTTGAAGTCCATCAGGTGTACACTATAGCGCCGTGCCTCACTGATTTAAAAGTGAATTATTTGGATACATCATTTTTGTCATCCTTTGAGTACCCTGTGCTCACTCAGGATGATTTGACAATACCTAATGTTCTGCCTTCCTTAAGAATCACTATATTGATTTTCTCATGCAGGGAGGCAGGGAATTGCATTAGATCATTACGTAGAATTATGTATAGAGTAGTATTACTTTGGAAGTAAAAAAAAAAAACAATTCTTGGCTTATTGTAAAAGGGAGAAAAACCTCAGTAATTGTTTGTCTTTTCTTTGAGTAGGTTAGTTATTGCCATTGAAAGAAAAACAGAGTCTATAATAATTCATTTTCTGTACAGCTTCAGAATTCTCATTTGTAAATAGCTTATACAGAAGTAAATGCTTGCAGTTTTATGAAATGGATATTTATTGCAAACAGACTGATGTTGCTATAAGAATATCGAACAAAGCATGGATAAAAGGTCTGTCTCTGTTTCAGTGATTATATTTTAAATACAACGAAAGAGATGCCTTCTCAGTATTTTAATCGTAGCATAAATGTGTGCCCTAAGAAGGACTTCCTCTCTTTGTAGGGCCATTTCCTTGTGCCCAGTATGGCTGGGATAGAAGCTAAAGTCAATGCTGAATTGGATTATGCAGGTTTGTGAAGGTGTTGTGATATTATGTTTTGTTATAGTGTAATTTCATTAACTTAACGCCATGTCACATTAGATGACTTTTCCAGTGATTTTCAGTTAGAGCCATCATTTACATAATCTTAGTGAGTTGGATGCAGTTGGCAGTGAGCTGTTGTGAAAGCTGGTCATGTAGTGCGACATACCCTGTGACTCAGTCCAACTAGTCCACAATTGGCCCCAATAAAGTCAAACAGGGTTGATTATGTCTTTAGTTTTAGAGAGGCAGGCACTGTGCGCATGAGAGCTGACAACCAAAGAATGCTCATCTGAAAGTACAATGCATGTACTACAGCAACAAAGAATAAAGATAATGGGGGCTTTGGAGCTCTCTAACAGAAGAGAAGTTCATCTGTCTGATGTCTTGTGTTTTATGTACCACAATACAGTGGAAAAAAAGGAAAAAAGGCAGAGAATACAGCTGATCTGTCTGTGCCTATTAACCCTTCATATAGCACCAGCTCAATCAGGTAGCAGGCTAGTGGTTGTCAAAAAAAGAGGCAAGTGGGACTGTGCTGGAAAGTTGGCGCAGTCACATAATTTGCCATGCCCAGTGATTTTCATTAATTTAAATTGACATGGTCTGAAGACAAGATCAATTGCAGTTGGCAAGTCTGAGGTGCCCTTTGACTAGAAGTCATGCAATGTGACATTGGCTTTACTCATCCTTTAAACTGCCTCTTAGTTTTTAGGCCAGCAGTGTATAGCAGCAACTGTTTTTCTTGCTACTTTGTACACACCAAACAGCCACTAGGTTCTAACCCTTCTGCTTTTAAACACATTTTCTTCTGTACATGAAGGCCAGAAAATAAAATAAGAAAATAAACCAAGAGTCAAAAAAATAATTCCCATTGTTGCAATCAGAACTCACACCTAACAGATACAGACATTGAACTAATAGTCAGGGTACCCATGGCAGCCAGAATTCTAAAGGTTTATAGTACTGTACTGAGAATTAAAGATTTCTTAAAAATGCTGCTTCTGAGTCTTGGGAATCTAAATCTGCAGCCCGAATGTAACATTTGAATTTTGGAAGTAGATGCGTCTCCTGTCTGATAGTAAAGAGTTGCCTTCTTTCTAACTGCTGCAGATAATAGTTTTATTATTGAGGATTTCTTGCCCTTCCAAAAGCAGAATGCATTATCTTGTTCCTAGCTCTTCTTCTTACATGATCCTGAGGCACAAATCACACATTGTGGGCCTACCACCCACTAGTGGTACATCACTCTAGCCAGATACATGTGGCAACACTCCTTGTCTGAGGTTAGTGTTTACATATAGGAACCCAAGCTCCTTGGCCTGATGCATTTCTGTGGTTCTGTGGGCTACTCGTTTTTAGGCCAGTAGACAGCAGTTAGCTGTTAGCGATCTGGCTGACAATTCTAGGCAGAGAGATTCAGTGTCACTTTAGATGCCTCAAAAGTATTAATAATAACAAAAGCACTGGTTGGTCTGTCAAGAGGGATGAAGCCAAAGCACAAGTCTACATTTCTTGAAAGGGCTGACACCACACGAGCCCTGGGGAGGCCTCACAGTCTCACCAGACTTGCCTGTGGGATGTAAGAAAGTTGGATGATCTCCTTTGTTCTAATCTCCACATAAGAAAATGAATATTGTTGTAAGATTTATCTGTTTTTATGCATATTCTTAAAAAAAATTGTGTAACTTTACGTCATTATCCAATTAGGGAGTGGGGATATCTGAAAGGTAGCGCTTCTACACTGGGGCTAGTCACCCCATCAGGTGTTCAGCTTCGCTTATTTTTATAGGGATAGCTATTATTCTTTTTACTATTTTAACTTCTTTTGTGCTCCCTCTCCTTGCAATTTTGTGTCACTCACACATTTCTAAAAAAAAAAACAACTGAAAACAGTTTTGTATTTTTGACTGAATTAATCAGAATCCTTAAGAAGGCAGCATGGAAGAAGGTAGCATTGTCAGTGCTATTGTAATGAGAATCAGAAAGCTGCTTGTATTTGTGATGCTCTGCATTTGAAAAGTCTTGCAATATAGTTAGTGTAAAGAATAATGGCGTAACTGAATTCTGAAATTGATTTACACTTGTTAAGGTTCTGGGAATTTATACAAAGGTTTAAAGATTTTCCGCTGACTTCTTGGAAAAGAGACACTTCTATCTTCAGCCTTGCTGTAGCATCATATTAAACCAGTGAAGTGTTATTTTTCAAAGTGTGCTTACACTTAAGAAAATTAAAATATTAAGCATGGTAATTTATGTTAACAGTTTATGCAGAATGTAATTCCATTTTTAATATGATTAAACTAGGTAGACATTTAGGGTGTGTGATGGATTGCCGGCTTCATATTCCGGCCCTCACCCCCAGGCCGCCAGGAGGAGCTCTCCCAACAGCATGGACATGCCCCGAATTCCAGCAGGGCCTCATGGACTATGTAGTTTTTATACACAGCCCTGCTGGATATCTTGGGGACCACTGGGAGTCGCTGTCGGGAGGCCCGTGGACTCATATGTGCCCTATAACCTGGAAGTACGTCCTGGTCACGTGAACAGGAAAGATGACGTACTTCCAGGTTGAAGAAAAGGACTTCTACCCTGACCCGGAAGGAATAAGTACTTGTGGGTAATGGAACAGGAACACCTCTGGGTCAGGGGGTATAAAAGACTCTGGGAAAGCCCAGTACACTGAGCTGAGCTGGGAGGTAGGGTGGCTAAGTGTCTGGGAGTGGAGGATTTGTGATTATTGTAGTGATTAGTAGTTATATGAGTAGTGTGGAGTGGAGGGTGCTTGGTGCACTGTATTATCGAAAAATAAAGAAGTCTTGTACTTTTACCTGGTGTTTGGAGTGGTACCTGAGGGTTCAAGAGGTGGATTGATACCTCTACTGCTACAGGTGAAAGACCTACTCTAATATTCCTAAGAGAAAACAGACAACTGTTGAATTATGACTATGAAAAATGGATTAAAAATAATATTTGTTTTTAAAGTTTTACAAATTAGCCAGTTGAAGCAGAGATTTTGCTTATTTAGAAATACATTAATATTGACAGTTCATTCTGGTAGTTGGGCAATCTAATAGTATGCTGTGAATGTTTTGTTTGTTTAAATTTTTTGGTTTATTAGTAAATTAAGCCTTTCCCATCCAACTCCATTTTCTGAATTCACTTTGCCTCTGCAAGATTACAAGGGTGGGTGAAGAAGAACTTTGTGTAGAAGAATTATTTAATCTGTAATTAAAAACTGTCAGAATATGCCCCAGAAACCAGTTTAACCAGTATAGACAGTCACTGCATTCAGTCTTGTCAGATTTAGGCTGATTAGTTTTTTGAGAATCCAGACAGGCATAAAAAGTCAGTTTAGAAATAAAAAACTCAAAGATGACAATAACAACAGATGTGTGTGCTACTTCTAAGGAGTTTTGTTTATAATTCTGTGTCTTGTCAAGTTGAAATTTGTTTTTAATTTGTAACTGTAAGTGTTACCCACAACTGAAGAGAGCGGGTACATTTTTGTGATGCCAAAAGTTAGATGACATGCAGTGGATTCAATTCTGCTCAAATACGCTAGACAGGCCTCACAGTTTCAGATTTGTGGTAAAGGAAAATCAGACTAGATACGTCAGTCGTTAATAGGGCAATTGCTCCGCTAATTCTCTCCAGCAGCAACTATCGAGCTCTGAGTTTTTTCCTCCTTGAATATTGTGTCTCAAAGTCAGGTGTTTGCTTAAGCCTGTCTCACCGTCAGTCTGAAATATCACTGCTGTATTACAGTAATATGTCAGATGAGTTTAGTAGCAATACAGCTTTGCTCCTATGCTTTAGTTTGTTTTTACTTTGTTATATGGCTGAAGGTTATAAACTTGTAAACAGATTTGCACAATAACAGAAAAAATGGGATAGGCAGCTGCCCAAGTCCCCATGTAATGCTCATTAGATGAGAACGAAAGAGATTAAGAAGAAAAAATAAAGGGGTGCTGCCAGCAGAAGGTTAGCATTCTCCAAAGGTTGCATTGTTCCAGTTCCCTTGTGAAGGCAGCTTATCCTTTGTTTTGTCTTTCATTTTCTGTTTTGCATGTAAGGCTGTCATCCCATCTACTTTCAGGATCATAAGACTGAAGGGAGTGTGGAAAAAATGGAAAAGAAGCAAGGAGCCAAGCAGGATTTAGATGTAGAGGTCTTTACAGAATAGCTTTTCTTCATCATATTGAGAGAGAACAGAGTACCTTATTTGATCAGTGCATGATTTACGTATAAACTACACAAGCTATAGCTTAGGGCCCCCGCCTTCTTGGGGGCCCCGAAAACAAATTGTCCGAGTGAGCAATTGTCATATATACTTAAATATACTACAGCATTATTTGTCCCAATCAGGCCCGGCCTTAGGCATAGGCGAAGTAGGCGACCGCCTAGGGCCCCGGCGTCCGGGGGGCCCCGGATCGACTCCTTGGTCTAATTTTCACGCATTTCACAAAACTTCCAGGGGGGCTCCGCTCCCCTCAGGGGGCCTCTGGACCCCCCTTTCGCCTAGGGCCCCATAATACCTAAGACCGGGCCTGTATTTGATCCTAAATTTTTGATCTTTTCACAGATACATACACCAATACCATGACACACATCATAATAGAAATAGGCAAATCCTCTTTAAAGATGTCTAAAGTGTGAAAAATATTTGAAACTTTTAGGTCAGCATATTGACCCCATTTCAATACTTTCTTCTTTTTTACATTGTGGGAAAGTTAAAACCATATGCTGTCAGAAACAAATTGTTGATTATTGTGGCAAGGGGCCAAGTCATTACTGTGTACCATCAGAAGAGCATACCTGTAGTTTAATTTAAAGACCCTTACTAAAGCATACTGTATGTTGTTTATTCCTTTATTACATTTAACAACAGAAGCCATAGTCTTGCCACATCCCAGGGCAAGGCTAATTGGCAGTTTGTACAAGTGAGTGTAGGTACTGTATGTGTGTGAGGTTACTCAGTGCTGCTAGGAAAGGCTTCAGACCCACAACTGTCAACTGGTTAAACCAATTTGAAAATGTGTGAATTAATGGAGTGATGTATTTTAAAAGAATTCTCAGTACTTGATGTGTAGTATATGCCAATTCCGTAAATAAAGAGATGGGGACAAGAGCCAGTCCTAGGGCCAACCATTATGCCTACCTTTAATTCTTTCAATTTGGTTATTATCAAATGCCTATCCTACAACACTTGTGGTGCTTTTCTCATGCAGATCAATATTTTATTTACCCACAGTTGGTTAAGCTTCCTTTAAACATATAGTATAAGGGTAAATCGACAAGTAAGGGCAATTTGAAAATTATGCCGTCTCCGTTCATATTCATTGGAGGATGTTAGCTTGTGCAGATCAGTAAGCTGTTTCTGTACCCAACTTAAATGTAAACTTTTCAGTACCCCAAGTCATCATGCACTATGGTATGTGCAGATCCATAGCTGATATCCAAATGCGTAGCAACAGCGGAGAGCATAATCCGCCGGTCTTCTGTGATGAATGCATTTGCCGTGTTAATGTGGGCTCGTGTGCACTATATTTATTGTCGACCAGATCAAGCTTCATCAGTTACACTTGTTCTTCCTGCTTTAAACCTTTCTATCCATTTATAAGCTTTTTGTCGAGTCATGCTGCTTTCCCTTTCATACTGAACTGACATCCTTCGAATAATTTTAACAGGTTTTACTCCCTCAGCCCAAAGAAATCTCTCTACAGCGCACTGTTTAACAATGGTGCAATCCTGCAGCAGTGTGTCCATGTTCATTTGACTTTGGCTTCAACTAGACTAATGGCAAAGTGCCGCTCTCTTCATGTTCAAATTACCCATAAGCCATTGCAAACGTGTTGTACTGCATCATCTGCTATCCTCTCCAATTACATGCTGTATTAGCTTTCTTCAGCAATGCACGCTTGTGTTGTTCTGTATTTCATCACTGAAAAACCCCTGTGACAATTATAGCTGTTAAACGCAAGTATTAGGCACATTGAAGGATCTGCACTGACCATAAGAGATCTGGTTGAGATTTATATTTGCTGCACAGGATACTCCACTCATAACTTACACTGTCCTGAGAAGGCTTGTTTTTCTTATATAGTTAACTGTACTTCATAAACTACACAGAGTGGCTAATCGTGAATGTACTGTGTGCTTCCTTTACTGCGGCACTATTGTTCAGTCACTGCAAACACACAGCTGTGGTCATTTTTTCTGGGACCTAGTGTGTCTGGTGATGTGACATAATTTTGTTTTATAGAGGTGAGGCTTTCTCCTTGGTGGATTGCAGAACAATTATTATACACTCAGTGCCTGCCCTTGCTCAAGTGACATTTTAAAAAAAAAGTACATTAAGCCATTTAAAGCTGTTTGTACTGAAATTACTTTTGTTCTCAGTTTCATTCAGAGTTTTTTCTTAATGGAGCTTAATAATATGCCACTTCAAATTGCAAAAAAGTATCAAAGAAGTTACAATGAGAAAATTGGTTTAATGGAAATTTAAACTCTCATTGTCTGCATTTAACAAATTCATTCAAAGAACTATATATAGTTCCATTGTTTTAAGTTTTATTCTATTTCCCATTGACAGCTTTTGCATAGTACTTTAATTCCATGTAGTCAAAGTAATCAATATGTGCATCTAGAGTGAATGTACACTTTAACTTCACAAGGCACGTGGGATGTACACTTTAGACATGAAAGTCACACAAGATCAAAGCCTGATAGAAAGGTGGAACCCTGAAGGAACAGAGAAACAAAAATATCTAGTAAATTAAAAGAAGGCATGTTGATACAGTAGTTGGCAGTAACTGCACAGTTCCATAAGGATGGGCTCAAATTTCATCTCAGTCACTAAAGGAATACAGTTCATTACTTCTTCATTCATGTTTGTGTTTTTTCTGCAGGTAGTTGTGATGGCTTGGTGGCACAACTGAGCCCAAAGCCCCAAACACAAACACACAAAATAGACCCGGGTTCAAATAAAGGGGATGTTTATTACAAAAATACCTTTTATACATGATACACAGGGTGTTTCTTATGTTCTCTTTCTCTCTCTCTCTCTTTACGCCACTGCAACTCTTTGCCCATTGGAAGCACTTACGGGCCATACGGAAGTCCCAAATAGTAGGGAGTGTAACTCCTTCCAGCACCTATAGACTGTGCTACCACACTATAATTCCCAACATTCCTGGTGTCCAAATGGGCACTGATATATTAGGGCTGCTGCCGTTTAGTGTACAGGGGGTGACAGTAAGCAACGATTATTGCTATCCCCTGTTCTTTTATGTTATATGCATCCTGTCCAAGTAAGGATACCAAACCAACTCCAGCTGGGACACTGGCCCCAGCATGCTGTCCCTCACACAGCCCAGTTTTCCATCCACGTCCAAATGTAAATTTGTCTGACTATATTCTGAGAGTTCATTCCCCTCTTACGCCTAATGTGGCCCAGCTCCTTGTGAACCTAAAACTGAATGGGACATGTGTACAGTGTATATACTGTATGTATACAGTATATTATATATGTAATCATACATGTATACTTATCTGGATCAGGACCACCTTTGTTTGACAAGTACATTACAGGCACAGGGAAATCCCTCATGTGCTTTGGTGTTTTCAGGATTACATCACAATGTGAAGTAAACTTGTCATGTTTCAGACAGGGTATGTTCACCTTCTTTGTTTACTTTAAGTATTATTTTTCATATATTTATCACAATTATGCATTTTTAGTTAATATTGTCTTGTTTGTTTATTATTTGCTATCTGTTTTTAATGTGTTGTTCTTCTATGTTCCTTGAACTTGGTGGGGGTATTACTCTGATGACACAGCTGAAGGACCCCCCCCCCCCTCAGCCTTTCTGTTCCAAAGTTGTGAGCGGATCCTTCTGTGGTCCACTGTCATTTCTTTAAGTGGATTTATAAGTATTAATTTTTCTGTTTTTTAATATCTCTTCACTGTTTGTTTTGTGGATACTTCAATTGGATTGCTTATTGGGATTTGTTTGCTCTGTGTTTCATTTTAGGCAAACCATCTTTGCCTTAGATTTTGCCCTTTTTGTTGTTTTTTGTGATATTTAAATTAATATTATCATATATAAAGATTTGACCTTCTACCCAAGGGTTTTACAGTTTTTTCTCTTACAAGGTCATTTTTATATATTTTATAGATTTTGGAACAGTAAAGAGATTGTCTAGAACATTGATATTCAATCCTCATTTGGGACCAGAGTAGGCAAAAACCTCCCTGTGGAGTTGGAAGGTCAGACTCTCTGAGATGAAGCCAATTCTAGGCAGGCTGGGAAGACCTAACCTGGCTTGTGTGGTCTTTTGGTGGCCTCACACCTTCTTCACTGTAGGAGTGCACTCATATCGTAACATCAACAGAGTCCATATGAGTACACACCTACAATTTCTTAGCTCCATCTCAGGTTTAAAATAATGTGGTGTGTTTTTTAATTGGTTTTGCTTTTGTATACTTATTTTTTGTTTGAATTTGTATTTATAGTTTCTGTTCTCCTCAAGAGAGCAGAAGTTGTGTGTGTTGTCTGGGATGCTTTGCTGTTGCCTGATGGACACATAAGTGAATTTGTGACTGAATGAGTGCCATCTTAATTAAGAGTAACAGGCTGCCATTTTATGAAGTTTAGGTAGCAGTAAAGAAAAAATCATCACAAACATAATTTAAAAAATAAAAATGACTCATTTCAGGTATGTGGCATCTGCTTTGCTCTTGGTTTTGAGTTTTTATCATAGTTATTACGTATAGTTAGATAGTTATGACAGGAGGACCAACAAGTAGCATCATTGGTATTTTCTTTGCCGCCACCTGAACAAATTTCAAACAATACCTGTGGAGCTTAGTCAACAGTGATTACTTAAAATTGTCTTTAGTAATTTTATTTTTTACCATATACCATACCATACCATTTTCTGAGCCTGCTTAATTCTGAGCAGGGTCATGGGGGGCTGGAGCCTATCTCAGTCACATCTTTCCTTTGTTATTATTAACATTCCGTCTTCACTTACAGATATGTTAAATATTACACGAAAAAAGAGTTTGTTCATGTGCTTTACGGTGAGATATCTGATTTTTGAGAAGTCATTGTGCTGTGTTTGGGAAGATTTTGTCGTAATTGATCAACATTGTGTAGGAGAAACCTTCTGCAACCTTCTTTTATACACCCCCATCCAAGATTCATTGCTGCCTTTCAACCAGTGCTGCTTAAGTGTGGCTGTGTGATGGGCTGGCGTCTTATCCAGGGTTGGTTCTGTCCTTGCAGCAAGTACTGCCTGGACATGTCTGAGAGTAACACTTTGAAGGAACTCATTTTCTTATTATGTGGATAGTTCCATGTTACACTTTTAATAACACTTGGAAACAAACCCAGGTTTGGTTCCTACCTTGCACCCAGTTGTGGCTCACTGTGACTGTACACTGGATTAACCAGTTTGGAAATGGATTTGTGGTTATTTGTAGCATACCCTAGTTTTATAAGTTATGTTTTGCGGTGCCAATTTGTTGTAATGATACAACTATTATTGTTGGTTCAAAAAAATTGCAGAAGGCTCCCATTTTTCTAAACTGATAATCATTGACATAGAGAAAAGTAGATTTAGTGTAATTATCTATTCATGTAGACACAATCCTGATGGAACCATCCCTCAAGTGGATCTCAATGGGTGAACACAAATAATTCTACTAAGGCAATTTAGTTTAGAGGCATCAATCATGCTGAGTGTGCCTTTAGGAACTTTGGAGGAATCAAGAGTCCCTAGAGGACAGGCAGCAGAGAACTGAACCATGGACTAGAAGCAGCAACACTATCTGCTTCAGTACTCTTTAGTGTCATTACTCATTCATTATTAATCCTTTCATTTTCCGTACAAACTCAAGAGGAATTAAAGCCTATCCAGACAGCAGTTGGCAAAAGCCAGGAGAAAGCCCATCCTTCCTTGTAATGTGCCAGTGTATAATTACTAGTCACTCTGACTTGCATGTCTTTGGAATGTTAGGAGAAACCAGAATACTTGAACAGGCAGACATGGGGAGAACATGCAAACTCACACAGAGTGCTGCTTATTGAACCCAGGGTTATGGAGCTGTAGGTGCCACCACCAAAAAACAATGATTTACCTGTTTGAATTAGTAATATACTTTCATATTCGTCTGCTCAGATATTCTGTCCATAATAACAGACACAGTAACAGTAGAATGTTTCTCCTGTTAAATGCAAGTGTCTTCATTTCCTTCTGTATAGTGCCTTCTAAAGAGAGAAGACCACATATTCTTTAAAGTGTCTTCTTCATCTGAGAACATACTAACAAGCCAACATAGTAATAGAAGCTATTCAGAAGGGTGTCCCCTGTAATCATTTAATGATCTCCTTATCCCAAGAGATTTGAATGAGATAACCATGGATCAAAGGCTGGCAGAGATCAATGCCTTTTAAGACCATCTCACTCAATTTATCAGTCTCATTAACAACTTTGATTTTTCTAGGTCTCTTCATTTTCGCCCTCATAATACGACCATTAGAATCTGCCAACTGCTCTTGTAGGCTAGGTAATTAAAGACAATCGATTTGTAATATCACCTTACCTTCAACATTCTTTCTGCCTTGTCATCTGTCTAACTCATCATTTCAATGAAATGCTTTAATAGAGGCCACTGTTGAATTTTTGAAGTGTTTTATCTTTCAGTGTCATGATGTGTAAAATGAGAACAACTGAGCTGAGCCCATGCCTTTCTCTCCGTACATGAATTATGCACAGCAGTACAGAAAATCACATTAGCATTTAACAAAGGCATATCACAACAGCTGTGGGTTAAAGGCTGGGAGGCCATTCCATCACAGGACATTCACACGCACATATACATACACACACACTCGCACATGCACACACTGTGGTCCAATTCAGAGTGGACAGTCAACATGACAATTGTTCCTCATGTGAACATGGAAGGAATGCGTAAACTCCCTATGAAGGCCACCCCATTTGGAAATTGAATGAATATTCAATATTTGCAGAATTTAATATCTAACATCAGCTAAAAGTAGTAATTTACCAAGCAGTTTGAGTCCATCCTCATTGACTGTATAACCTTCTTTTATGGCTCCATCTTAGCTGAAGATCGAGGTGTTGAAGGTGGCACAGAATATTACCTGTGCCCAGCATATACAGCACTTGATGCCTTGGAAAAGCAAAAAGTAGAATTAAAGACCTCCACTGTCCTTCACACTCCCTTTTCTCACTCCATCCTTCTGGCAAATGAGACAGACAGACAGACAGATAGATAGATAGATAGATAGATAGATAGATAGATAGATAGATAGATAGATAGATAGATAGATAGATAGATAGATAGATAGATAGATAGATAGATAGATAGATAGATAGGGCCATTGGTGCTCACACCAGTAGATTCAGGGACAGTTTCTATTCACTGCTTGTAAGGTTAATGAACAGCCAGTCATAGTAGCATAGTATAAAGCTGAAAAATGTATGTTGCATTCTATGCATGCCGTTGTTTATTTTGTCTTGTTTTCTTGATTTTGTGTTACTGTCATTATTCCAAGGAAACATTCAAGTGAGAATTTTGTTGTACTGTGTTCACATGACAATAAACTTAAATATTGTGGAGAACTGAAGTCATGCCCCATAGTCAATAGTCTTAATATAGTAAACATAAAGCCAATGGAATAACATGGTTGGAGACCTGGAAAGACAGAGGTGAGATAAATGCTATGACAGATTAGATTAAAACCAATTAACATACCAGGATGTTTTTGTGTTTTTGAGTGACCTGTGAAGTTCATAACTAAATAACATGGCTACCTAGATTAGTGTGGTCTCTGAGTATTTTCTCTGCTCATTTCCTTATCCTGAATAGAGTTGTGTTTTCAGTCCTACAACCCTTTTTGCTGTCCAGCTATTTTTCCCTCTTCTGGCATATTCAACTCACATGTGTGAGTCAGAAGTCTGTCAGTTGAAGCATGAAAAAACTACAAAAATCTGTTTGTTACCATGCACTATATTTGTAGGAGACTAGCATGGGTATACCAGCAAAGTGGCACTGTAAGTTAAACAGTGAAATTTATACACAATGGTGACAAAAGTGACAGTAATGACTTGCCTTCCTTCAGTGCCATATGCTGTAAGATGACAACAACAATCCTTCATTGGATAAAGTAATAACAGACATTAGAAACGAGAAGCAGTCATTCCAGCTTGTTTGCTTAGCTACAGTGAAACATAAATTATTTAAAAGTCCTCAGTGTCTTCATTGTTACATGACTTTTGAGTTGTTCCAAGTTTCTACAATCCTTTGAGAACAGAAAGATCTTCCAGGTTTCTGACTTGATTGTTTGTTCCTTTAATTTCAACTGGTATTCTCAAGTTCATGAGTCAGAGCGATATACTGTAAATCTGCTGAATCAAATGTATAGATGTCTTACTTGGTTGCTTTTCTGCTTTTCTCTCTATCACTTCTTTGACTTTATTTGCTTTTAGGCTTGCATCCAGTACTGTAGTTACGGTCTCACTAGGACATCATAGGTTTAATATACAACCTTCCTTGTTCATGTATTCACAAAATAGAGAATTCTGGAAGACAACCAATTTTGGGAAAACACTTGTCTCCCCTTTTCTTGCATAGTTCTGGAGAGTTTTACTTTGTTGTGAAGTGCATCCCTGACCATGCCACTCCTGTAGGTGACCCCTGATGATATGTAGCCAAGCCCAAAGGAGTGTGATAATCCAAGTGGTTGGTTATCCATGGAGGCCTTTTAAAAGTTACACATGGGTCAGAGTCTATCCTCAAAAAGATGTTCTTTTACTGAGGAGATACTTTTGGTTAGGAGGCTTTACCCTTTTTGGGATCTATAGTAAATGTTTCCTTGTAACAAAGTATAGTTTAGAATTCCATTGCTAATAACCTAACACTTAATTCAGTGTTTTAATGGATTCCAGAAATTATCTGAAGGTTGAAAATGCAGTATTAACATAAATCCTAAACAACTTTTTAGAACTTCCTTATCGTGAATCACAAGCTTCCTCTTTGCTCTGTTATTAATGTCTCCACACTGCACTTTGGCCTTGTTCATATTGAACTTTTTGCCCAGTTTTCCTGATTGTCCAAGTCTTTCTGGATTATTTTTCATTGTGACTCCAGTGTTTACTGAGGTGCCATCTACAAATTTAAGACATTTATGTAAAATATCTGAATCTAGCCTCTCCAAATTTGGTTTCAGCATTACAGTGCTAATGCAGCTGGGATACACCTTCTTTATACCGTAAAAAAGTGTGATAAATGGATGGATGAAAGAGTTATTGCATATCATTTATATTAATTCAAGTCCCAGTACAAATCTGTGAGATTTGATCACTCATTCCCCTCTTATCTGTACACTTTGTTTCCTGCCCAGTAATTGTTACTACCAGGGTTTTTTAAAGTATTATTATGTGTTTCATTTATTTTATAATCTAATTTTGTATCTGAAAAACTCATGATACTGTTACCTCTGTATTTTCCGACATTTGGGGGTTATACAATATAATTACATTGTTCCTTTCAATAAACTCAAATAAATAATTATACACCAAGATACTTAGATCAAATATTTGCTAAGCAATCACTAAGAATATTTGACACACAGCAAAGTGGAATATGAAAAATAATAAACACATGAGAAAATGGGAGGATAAGCAAATGCCTGAAGTCTTCCTATTTTGTAAATTTAAATACGTGTGATAAAACTTGTTCAAATAGGCCTGTTTTATCTACTGCTTGCTAGACTGGCATATCTGTAAAACAAAAGAAATCCTGCTTGTGTTGATTTTAAAGATTTATGGATGAAAAGCCCCTGCGTTAAAAGATGGCCTGTGCCATTTTAAAATGCCCACAATCACACTAAATATCCTGTTAGTAGGCATACTTGCTGTATGCATACCCTAACTATGTGTGCTGCAGTTATAATAGTTATGTTTTATCAGTTCAAGGAATTTGTCTCGTTGTTTGTGTCAGCGCACAGCAGGCACCTTGACACTATATTTGCCCCTGACCTTGATGACCTTTGTTTTTTGTTTGTTTTTTTGTTGCCAAGTCAGTTGTGCCACAGTGCGATGTATTGAACTCAACCATGAGGACCTCTGCCTCAGAAAGTAAACTTTGTATCTGAACTATTATCATCTGAGCTGCGTGCATTTCTCCAGAACCTAGAGTCAATTACGGGCTTCATCTCCATTACTTAGACAGAGTCATTATATTTTGTGTTGGGATATTTCTTTGTGGTCATTTTTATTACCCATGTAAGTTTTGATGATATTAAAAGAGCTGTGAAAGAAGTGTGAGGTAGGATACAAAAATTTGAGTTTACCCGGTACATATGACAACACATATGAACTTGAACTTGAGCATACTCAGTGCAGCATTTAGAAATTCCTAACAGAGGCCACTTGCCTGATTAGTGAGTTAATGCTTCACTTTCTGTCTGTTTTTTTCTGGTGAAGATGGCGGTGGCACCAAGAACAGCTGGAAGGACAAGGTCACCATATCCACAGTAACAGTGTTTAGCTCTGCTTGGAAAATCCTCAGTCTCAATTGGGCCATCTAAGTGATCTGATTCATTCCGTTTTTCAGTTCCAGGGTCCACTACCAGTGGGCTGGGCAATACCTCATTGAAGAGGTGTCCAGGTAAATTCCAAACTACTTGCCCAAAGCCACCTTAATGTTTCTTCATCCAGAGAAGCAAGGTTCCTCCACATTGCTGAGTTATTTGGCCTATAATGGAGAATGAGCCAAGAAACCTTGCAAAGAAACTTCATTTTTACTCATTTGTACTTGCAATCATTTAGTCCTTAGGTGACCAAAAATTAGGATGGAAATATAAATTGGCTGGAAAGTTGATATCTTTATGTGAGGACTTCGCTTTCCCTTTACCATTACAGCCTCATTCAACATTTGCAAAACTTTTTATGTTAGTCAATCTCATGATCTTCTTTGTCAGCACTAATGAACAAGGCCCATAGCGTTTGGATTGTTATTTGGATCGGGAGAGATACAAACACACTTAGGGGGATAGTCTTAAAGAATTCTTACGTAAAAAATGTATTTTTTATATTACTTACCCCATGTAGTTTGTATTGATGGATGAGAAAAAAATTTCAATCCCGCCTAGTAACAACATATTCAAGGCTAACAGTACACTTTACATGATATCAACAATGCAAAGTGCACAGAAAGATGAGTACAACCAAAGATTATACTGTAAGTTAAAGAAAAGAGAGTATAAATATTATCAGAAAAAGAATGTGCCTCATACTTGTGCATATCTGAGATGCTTTACCAAGCAGAAGATTAATTTACCCGTGCAGTTTCACACATTGCCACTAACTAATCCCAAGGTGTTCCAGCTGTGGCTCACTGTGTTCTTTCGCATTAAGCAAGTCCCATTTTCGTTTATAAGAATGTTTTCCAGAAGTGCTTTATTTAACAATATTTTAGAAAAAGTAAAGTGTATTGGGCAATGTGAGCATACAACTGGATGACTTGACATGGGGATTATTATGCAATACAAGTAACTTGAAATTTTTTATGTAAGTTTTTGATATGTTTTGCTGTTGTCCATTGTTGGTCTCCATTAGTGTTGGATCAGTAGTAATCTTTTGACTTTTTGAGCTGTTGGGCCTCAATACCAGAACCAAAACAGTTCAGAAGCAAATAGCGGATAACTTCCTCTAACCCCTGCCTCCATTTCACAATTGCTTAGTTCCCTCAGGCTGCATGTATGTGTGCCTCGCTGCTCTGCCATGCAATTGTGCACCTGCCTTGTTCACCTTGTACATCGATACACTGCACACCAATTTTTTTGAAAAGTCTTGCTTCCTGAAAAGTTTTTGCTGATTGTGACAGGTACCTACTGGGTATGCACAAATATAGTTTTGGTTTTACTGCATCATATAAGAATTCTGAGAAATAGACATTTATATGTTTACTGACAATAACATATTTAGTCACGTTTATGTTTCGCATAAGCTATTAAATTCAACAGAATTAAAAATGTTTTTCTCCTGATTTTCTTTTCTATTCAATGTCTGGTGCATCACGTTGCAGTGTCCAATAGTAGTCAGCAAGCATTGACGGATTCCAGTTGCCCTGGTATCATTTCTCCATCATGGCAATGTCCTGGTGAAACCTTTCACAGTGTTCGTCACTGACAGCACTGAGATTTGCGGGGAAGAAAGAAGTCCAAGTTTGAATGAAGGAAATGAATCTTGAGTGACATGTTGCACTTCATTGTCTTGTATTCTTTGAGAAGTTTGTCTGCCAGCTGAATGTAGTTTGTGGCTCTGTAATTTCCCAGAAAATTGTCAACAACATCTTTGAAGGCTTTCCAGGCTTGTCACTCATAACATGTCTGATCGGGGGGCCAACAAAAATGCCCTCTTTGATCTTGGCATCAGTTATTCTTGGGAACATCTGTCTTAAATAACGAAAACCTTCGCTTTCCTTGTTCAGTGCTTTCATGAAATTTTAAAGAGTCCCAGTTTTATGTGAAGAGGAGGCAAAAATATCTTTGCCGGGTCGACAGGCGATTCATGTGCCACATTTTTCTGTCCTGGAACTAACTTTTTATGGAGTGGCCAGTTCTGTTGAGAATAGTGCGACTCTTTGGTACGGCTGTCCCATTCACAGATGAAACAGTACTTTGTATAGCCGAGCTGCAGTCCTAGTAACAGAGCAACGACTTTAAGATCTCCACAGATATTCCAGTTGTACCTGCTATACTGGACGTGCTTCAGCAACAGTTCCATATTCTCATATGTTTCTTTCATGTGTGCTGCATAGCACAACAGGTACTGAAGGATAAACGTTGCCATTGTGTAGCAGAACAGCTTTCAGGCTTAACATTGATGAATCAATAAAGAGATGCCACTCTTCCGGGTTGTGATCACAACCCATGGCCAAGAACAATCCTTTAATGTCACAACAGAAACAGAGACTGTTGACTTGTGCAAAAAATTTGGTTATATCATAATGTTGGCCACAAAACACAGAAATTTTTGTACCTGGTGACAGCAAACACCATTCCTGCAGTCTCAAACCCAGCAGCTCAGCTTTTACTTTTGACAGACCCAAATCTCTGACCAAATCGTTGAATTCGGACTGTATTATCAGATGTGGATCGCCTGATGAGCACGGTTCAAAATCTGGGTCAATGTCACTGTCAGTACCCTGCATTGCAGTTTCTTTATCTGGTTCGTCTAAGGTCCAAGGCAGAATTAGGATATTCAATTGACTTCTTGTTTTTGGCTGATAAACCAGACAAATTAGTCAAACAGAAGTAACAGTCCATCACATGGTCTTTCTGTTCTCGCCATATCATCGGAACAGCAAACAGCATCGTCTTTCGAGTGCCTCTGAGCCAGGCTCTCAGACTGACAGCACATGTCGCACAGCAAATGTGAGGCGCCCATTCCTTGTCTTGATCACCAATTTTGCAGCTGAAAAACAGATGATAAGCTTTCTTCACAAGAGCAGTCATCCAACATCTCTGAGGCGTAAGTGTATATTCGCCACAGATATAGCAGAATGTATCGCGGATGTTACATCATTGACGAGACACATCGCCCAACACCAAAACATCTATAGCATCAAGCTTACTTACTGTTATATTGCTACAGATACTATACTTTACTATACATACAGTACACACTGACTATCTCTATTAACCAAATGAGCAGGATCGGTGTATGCAAGCCACCTTTATAGCATGCTGAGACAGCGTCAAGCTCATTCAGACCTGCCCAGGATGTCAACTTCCACAGAACAGCTTCCAACCTGGCCTGATTCCATGCCTGGACATGCACAGGCTGCACAAACCGTTGTTGATGAGTCACTTACGGGAGCAAAAATGTTTGGATACAAATATAAGAAAAAATCATGACAAAACTGAAGATTTCTCTGAAACGGTATGTTACACAACTCTAGTCTCCAAAGATGCCTATTCTATCCAAAACTTTGTTATCTCTGTTCTGCACAGAAACATGAGGTTAACAGTTTTTGTTGGCCATCACTACTGTTGAGTTTAAGTCAGGGTTTCTTTTTACATTTTTTATTATGTCTTTTTTGTTCATTTTGTATCCATTAATGGTTATCATTTATGTTTGTATTGGTAGTCATATTTCTTATTTACATAATTATGTATTTCCTGTTATTTTCTTTGTATTTATCTATTATTTGGTTTCTATGTGCATAGTCTCGTTCCCTCGTGTTTCTTGTGTTTTGTGACTGGACTGTTAAGAGGCAGGCTACCATACCTCACTCGTAAGGAATTACCACAACCTATAAAGGTAGACTGGAAAAGTGAGTTTCTGGAAGGTAATTTGGTTGCACTTTGATGGAGTCTGGATTTTGGTTTTTTGATGTTTTTTTGGGGGGGCACCTGATTACTGTGGATTGCCTTTTAGTCAAAGTCATTGCCTTTTTGATACTTTTTACTACGACATTCCTTTAGGAGAATCAGCTAAGCAAAGTTCAGTAACAAGTGTCAGAGAAGCCAGCATGTCAAAGTAAAAACAATGTGCAGAAAACTGCATCCTACGTGAGTTATAATGTTGATGATTCTTTCCATTTTGAAATAAAAAAGACAAAAGGATTGTGCCACAATAATATCACAAAAATAATGATAAATGAAGAAAAATTAAAAAACCAAAATCATATTGCATAAATAAAATTTACATATAAGGCTTCAGTTAAGTACCCAACTCTAAAATACATGAACTACAGTACTCCATTTGAGTGAGCATCTCTAACCTGCAACCTTAAATATCTGTGAGGATGAGAACATTTTTCAGGCCACTGGTAACAGCGTCACCTATTTGATCAGTGGGGAATAAGACATCTGAAGGCGAATGTTTTCAGTTCTTGAGGTAAAGCTCTGTCGATCTTCTGGTTTCTGAAAAGTAAGAGCATTAGGTGGAAACTCCCTCTCAGGCACTTTAAAAGTGTACTTAGGTTGTGGAAAAATATGGTTTACTAGTGTCTAGAGGTTGGCTTGGAAGAGCACACAGGGTATCTGTCTCCCTTCCCAGACACTGGTCTGGGGGATCTGGATTCAGTGTCGACCTTGGGTCCATTAAGGTTCACACCACAATTCTAAATTTCTGGTGTTGATGCTTTAACAGATTTTCTTACCTGCTTTAGCTCTGTCCCTGTCATCCTGTAGTTCTTAAATATCACCCTTCTTGACTCTTTATTGAAACCTCTAGCTAGACACCCCTTGCCTAAATCTTGGAGACCAGAAAAATGCAAGAATCTGGGCCAAATTAATGCAGTATGGCCTTATGTTATTTATTACAGAACAGAGCAAACTGTAGTAAGAGACAAAAGAGACACTTAGGCCTGTGGTTTTACGTATTCAGTCCAGACCATTCATTAGCGGTTTTTCAGCTCAGTGCTCTTAATTGATTTCCAAATTGTTTAATTAAGCTGTCAAAAGTTCACGATAACTTTTGATTTTTAGGCCTTTAGTGTTGCTAGACTATTTTTGACCCAAATATATTCTTAGGTTTGGTTTTTGCTAGTGGGCCAAGACGGCTCGTTTTATAGACATTGGGTAGACTTGTAACAGCAGATATTACGACTTCCACACCAATTGTCACTTATTGAAACTTTTAAATAATGATTGTAGAATGTGGTACTGCGGTGGGTTGGCACCCTGCCCAGGATTGGTTCCTGCCTTGTGCCCTGTGTTGGCTGGGATTGGCTCCAGCAGACCCCCGTGACCCTGTGTTCGGATTCAGCGGGTTGGAAAATGGATGGATGGATGGATAGAATGTGGTAGCAATTTGGTATATTTGTAACTTCAAGCGAGAACTCCTTGAAGGTAAAATAATCATCACAGAATCATTAGTACAAACTGTGTTCTGAGATTCTTCAGATAAGGAAGACATTTTGAGATAAAGTTGTTATACAGGTATTTAGTAATTCTGGCCCCAGCCAGTGTCAGTCTGTTGCATGTTGATTAGCAAATGCAAGTAAGAATTCCACTGTACTCTGTACATGTGACAATAATGATCCCATAATACAGTACAATGGAAAAATAAACTTGCACCCTGGCAAAGATCACATCTTGCTTTGTGATGACAGTCAGGCCCAACTATGTCTTATTTTCTTCTTTCAATAAATGAGGTACATTCATCTAAAATAATCAATACTGCCAATAGAACCACTTGCCCCACTACAAATCCTCAATATAACGTAAGAGAAAGAAAAGACTGCTGACAGCAACAATCCGTCAGTCATGAGGGATGCCCATCTGTTTTTCTAACACGGTTGCAATATATGTTGTAACAAATAACTCTGAAAGCTCTGAGGAAATATGTGACACTTGTTTTTTCTTAATCCTGATCTTGTTATTAGGAAAAGGGCAATAGGTCAAAGGTTAAAAATTGTTGGTGGGTACTGTTGCTATGACAAAGATCGTATCATTGACAGGGATGAATAAAGATACAGTATACAAGGGGAGAGCATATGTGGGAATGAGGACTCTGCTGATTATCATGCTATATGTATGAATTGTGTTGTAAATTGTGCAGGGGCCTAGTACTGTCACAAAACACCATACATCAGTCCCATAAATTGGTTGTATTTGTTACATTTCCCATTAGAAATAATTAATTTTAGAATTAGAAATTTAAATTAGGAGATTATACATTTTGAGGGAGTGTTATTTTTTTGTGTAAATGGTGTTCACAGGGAAGCACCAGGGTATTCTTGTTGAGCAGCGTTAGCCCTCCAGCTCTGATCAAGAGCACTGTGTAATGTCCAGACTTTGTCCCCATGTTTATTTTAATAATAATAATTCATTACATTTATATAGCGCTTTTCTCAGTACTCAAAGCGCTATCCACACAGGGAGGAACTGGGAAGTGAACCCACAATCTTCCACAATTTTGTTTGTCTATAGGCTGGATTAAGTGTTGTGATAAGAGTCCTAAACACACACAACTCATATCTACACCTGATGTTGCCACAATCTGCTGTAACACCTCACGGCTCTGATGATGAATTTTGTGGGTTCAGTAAATGAATAGATAGACAAATGTGTGATGTGTATGGTATTAGATTAAAAATTGAAGTAATTTCATTGTATTTGCATTAAAACTTGCCTAATCATTAAATACTTAAAGCTCCAGCCCAGTGTTTAATTAAGCATCTTCCTTAAATTGTATATTATGATAGATAGATAGATAGATAGATAGATAGATAGATAGATAGATAGATAGATAGATAGATAGATAGATAGATAGATAGATACTTTATTAATCCCAAGGGGAAATTCACATACTCCAGCAGCGGCATACTGATAAAGAACAATATTAAATTAAAGAGTGATAACAAAGCAGGTATAACAGACAATAACTTTGTATAATGTTAACGTTTACCCCCCCGGGTGGAACTGAAGAGTCGCTTAGTGTGGGGGAGGAACGATCTCCTCAGTCTGTCAGTGGAGCAGTATAGTGACAGCAGTCTGTCGCTGAAGCTGCTCCTCTGTCTGGAGATGACACTGTTTAGTGGATGCAGTGGATTCTCCATGACTGATAGGAGCCTGCTCAGTGCCCGTCGCTCTGCCACGGATGTCAAACTGTCCAGCTCTGTGCCAACAATAGAGCCTGCCTTCCTCACCAGTTTGTCCAGGCGTGAGGCGTCCCTCTTCTTTATGCTGCCTCCCCAGCACACCACTGCGTAGAAGAGGGCGCTCGCCACAACCGTCTGATAGAACATCTGCAGCATCTTATTGCAGATGTTGAAGGACGCTAGCCTTCAAAGGAAGTATAGTCAGCTCTGTCCTTTCTTACACAGAGCATCAGTATTGGCAGTCCAGTCCAATTTATCATCCAGCTGCACTCCCAGGTATTTATAGGTGTACAGAGGGTCGAATCAGCATCTCTTGGTTTTGTTTAAAACATTTTTGTATGATGCACCAAATTTCAGTTCAGCATTTTAAAAAGTCATTTAGTTTTTAATATAGTACCATTCGTGGTGAGTTCTATTATTGAACAATATATATAGCACATTATTTGACAGGAATGTTCAGTCTAGATTGTTTCTAATAAAAACTGATTAATTTTGTTTTTAATCTTCTTAAACTCATGCTTCAGTGTTTATAATTCTTAGCCACTTTGTGCTGGTTGTTTCTTTTGGATTCCACCATTTCGTGGCTTGTTTATGATGGTTGCAGCCATTTTGTTCATGATAACCACATCTGTTCCCTGACTCGGGATCAGAGGGTGTCATTATGTGTGATATCTTCACACAAACTTATTTAAGACGATTGTGCACTTCACTTGTATCCTAGCACTGGATTCTTCACAAAACATTTGTAAGTACCGGTAATCTTTTTAATATAACGGAAGCTATAAAACACTGCTGAGAACATAGTACTTTAGGACTTTCTATGCCTTAGTTTCTGGGCAACAATTTTGGTTCAGGTGTTCACCTTACATTTGATTTTGTTGGCCTTTTTAAAACAATATAATTTTCTGTGTGCTTTCTTTCATCTTCTAGTTATTTTATCCCACTCAGTTTTCCACTAAACACCTGTCTGACGTAAGGTGTTCATAACTGCACACCTGCTTTTCCTGTTGAGATTTTTATGGTCTTCAGGCAGACAGTGGATTGGGTTTTGTTTGCTCATTAGTAGTTCTTCTTGAATATGCCATCAGTGCCATATATCATAACATGCCTGATGTTCTGTGTCCCCTCAGCCATTTAGGCACACATTTGCCATGCAGAGATGTTTCCCTGTGACCCCTTGTTCCCAAATGAGCAGGTGTTTACTACCATTAGAGGCAGTCTTGGAGGAGGTGTTAACATTTTAGATAGATAGATAGATAGATAGATAGATAGATAGATAGATAGATAGATAGATAGATAGATAGATAGATAGATAGATAGATAGATAGATAGATCACAATTTTGGAACCCTCACTTTCCTGGTAGATGACTGAGATAGCTTAAAGTGGTGAAATCAAGAGAGGTTGGGGCATATGCGGATAGGACGTTACCGCACCCACCACATGACAAACCACATGGATTGGGATCCAAGTGCACCACACTGGAACAATATGAGATTTTTTTTACAGTGGCTGGAGCGCCAATCCTGCTACCAACTCCCACGTTTTCCCTGTAAGTTGTAGGACCAGCTTGCAGGGATGGATGCAGGTTAACGTCATACCCAGGACAGAGCAATCAGAGGTTAAGGGCCTTGCTGAAGGGCCCAACGGAGTAGAGTCAATTCTGGCATTTACAGGATTTGAACCGGCAATCATCCAATTGCTGCCACAGATCCCTAGCCTCAGAACCAACACTCTGACTGAAATCAAGGGCAAAGAAAGAAAAAACTATAGAGAGTGCATTTGAGTAAATGTTAGTAGTTTGGTGACAGCTCCGTTTTAATCACCATACACACACTGGGGTTACTAACTGATTACTGATTAAAATTTCTGAGACATTCATGCGACATTTGAACTCATACATGCCCTCTGATGATAACCAAATTATCTGACAGTGTCAGTGTTTTGTATTGACATGACAGATGAGACAATTAAGAATGTAGAAATATGACAGATTCCGGTTTATTACATTTCTTTTGGTAAGCTGACTCTCAAAGCTTTTTACAAGAGCAGTCCAATACACTTTGAATATTTTTCCATGTAGATTGTCTGACTACCGCAAAATCACCCAGTACAATGAAGCTGGAAGCTGTCTTGTGGTTTCATGTCCATTTCTCTGTCCACCAGACCACACTGCCTGCCAAGCCTTAACTTATCAATTACTGTACAAAGTAAGATTGAAATACATAGTGACAAACCATCTTTCTTTTGGCAGTGGATGATGAATTTCTCATTTGTGCACGGAACACACCAGCTGTTTTTTAGTTACTGAATCCTGGCCTATGCACTTAGCCTAAATTTTCCCATTAAAAAGATGAATTGTCACTACTCATCCACCTATGTCTGTTCTTCTGCTTCTACATACACAGAGGAAGCTGTAAATCAGACACAAGGGCAGACCACTTTTGAGCAAATATGCTGGGGCCCCTTTGCACTGGAATTGAAAGGATTTTCCTGTTCCTTAAATAATACATTATCAGTTTTATACCTCATGCCAAATTCTGTCTTGTCATGCCTGCAGTAATGTCCAGTGTGGTTTTACTCTTTCCAAATGAGGCTACATGACACAGCTTTTAGTGTTCTGTAGCACAAACGTCTTCAGCAAAGGCAGAATGATGGTTTCTCTTACGCAGGTCTGCCTTTCATCTTAATAGTAGGCTTTTTCTTTACCTTCCTCTAACTGAAGTAATATTTCTCTCAACCACAGTTATTAGTAGAAATTAGGCTTATATTTAGAATAATTTCACCTTTATCTCACTAAAATTATAGCCTACACAAAATTACATATCCAGATTCTGCAAGCCAGGAACTATGAATTTTGCAGCAGTTTGTTCAGGGTCTCATCCAAAATCAACCATAGCTGATGTTCTGTGTTATTTTTTTCTGAATTATAGATGGCCTTTGCTTTTGCTCATCTTGTCCAAATTATTGTTGTTCATTCTTGCTTTTAATGTTCTGTCTTTTTTGCCTTTGTTTCCTTTTGTGTAAAATTAAATGCATTGCATTCTATAAAGTGGTGGCCTCCCATGAATTTACATTATCTCTTATGTTTGTTTTAGGCTAAAACTCCCTTAGTTGAGCATATCATTGTTTTCTGTCTATCCTAAAGTTATTTACTTTATCCAACATTTTAACATGGCTGTGTTTTTGGTAGATTAAAATGAAAGCATCTTTTAAAGGATGTTTTTTTCAGGATGAGTGTCTTTAAGAAAAGAGACACCTGTGATAGCGGAAATAGGTTCACTTAGGGCCATTTATTAAAGAGAGGAGTGCAGCTCATCTCTTCATCTTTCCTTAATGCAGCAAGTTCACCAGTAGGGCATCCAACAAACTTTGATATTTGTAATACAAAGTCCAGCGTGGTTGGGACCAAGGCTGCAGCCCATTAGATGCCTCAGTGGGAATTTCACAGGCAACGGCTACCCCAGTGACTCAGGTGCCAGTGTAACAGAGGTGTCATTGTGTTCGTACCTTACATCCCTTAATAATGGAAAGGGCCATAAAAATAATGAAAGGAGTATAATGGACAAATGTAGTAGAGTAACAGTCCCAGAGCTCAGTAGTTGGCAGTAGGGTGGACATGCAGGACCCCCTCCTATGTATTATATTAGATAAACCCCTGTAACATTGACCGGCCCTTTAAAGATGCATGTGGGGTCCATACTGCAAGTACACTGATGAGAGCCAGTATGATATTATAATTATGTTTGGTTTTAGTATTTTTTATATTATTTGTTTGGGCTGCATTATTTACCTATTGGTGGGATTCTTATTTTATTGTTAATTTTTACCTTCAGTTTTTGTTTTCTTATTTCTGCTCTGTTTGATGCCATATTATATCCTGTATTTTGTGGTACTTTTTGGTGCTGTGGATGACTCAAGAATGCCACTACAGGTAACAGTGGAAGAGGCAGAGACTTTGTATGTAGACACAACATCACAGGTTCTTAAACTAAAGGGTTGCTGCCTTTTGGGTCAAGCAGGGTCGTGACTCACCATCAAATTGGGGTTGGTTTGCAAAGTGTCTTGCAATTGCTCGCCACAGGCTCTGCTATAACTGTCAACAGCGGTTCTCAAATGGGATCCCACTTGATCTGTTAGTCCGTCAATGGACTGGGTCTTGAAGACACTATGAAGGGCAAGATTGGGTCGATAGAGAAAAAAGTTTTAACTTTTTTTTTAACTGTGCAACTCATATAATGATGTGCAGTCTTAATTATGCTAAACATTGACCACAAAACTATGGACAATAAATAAAACCAACAAATCCTCTTGAGGAAGAATACCAATAAATACTACTAATAGTAAGATATTATGTGTTATTCAGTCTAATTAAGTAATTCATAATTCATTCTTGTGTGTGAGACACATTATACTTGGTAAGGAAAAAAACTGAAAATGAATCTTGTCCTTCAAGGGATGATTTCATGATAACCAGAATAGGTTTTTATGATGCAGAGCATAAGATTGTGAGAATCAAGGGAGGATGCAAGTACTGTAAGGCCGCAACGTCTCTCACCACCGCACCTGTCTTTTGATTAATACAACCTTCAGACTGACTGAGGCCTCTTACCTTCATGCCGGTCTTGACCCTAGCCATTTATATTATACTCATTCACAGAGAAACTATTTTCTGTAGGGACATTATACATTAAAAAGGCTCTGGGCACATTGTGTTATGGGTCTTGTACTTTGTGTTTGCTGTTTTCACCATATTTGTTTGTAAGATACTATCTGTCTGTCTTTCTGTTTATAATATATTAGAAACGTTCTCTACCTGGCAGAACCTAAATGCCAGCCACTGCTCACCCATGTGCTGGGTAGCATGGGTTTGTTTTTGGAGGTGGTGTTCAGTTCTGCTAATCTTATTACTTGTCTACTCATCCATCTTTTCTCTAAATGGATTGGCTGTTGAGGATCGTAGATCTTTTTTCTTAGTGTGTTTTATTACACTGGCTTGAATTTATTTTCATGTCCTGTGCTAACACATTACCCAGCGTGTCTCTCTTGCCATTCATCTTACATCAATCATATTCTGTATAGTAATGTGATTTTAACTTTTCTGTAAATATAGCTTGACCTAAAAATTGCCTCTATAGGAATGTAATTTCCTTTTCAAAATTTGAAAGCCTGAACAAATGCTCTGACGTGAAGTGTCGAACACATATAGTAAAATACAGCTTAGGCTTTTGTTAAAATTAAAATGCATTAAACAAAACTATCATGTAATTGAATGCCAGGGTAGCTGGCAGGAATTCTGACATTGCTTTCCCTTTTAAAAGCTGACCATCTAGCCTGTTTACCAATCATTTGGTATAACAACATTTAACTTCTACAGAAGTGGATATTTTCAGGTGCCGTGCCTAAGGAATGAAAGCTTAAAATATCATGATCATAAATAATATGAGAATTTTAGGTCCCTGCATCACTGAAAGAGAGCAATCAGAAAGGAAGGAAGATTGTACACTTAGGCCGAGATTGAAAGGTTTGAGTAATCATCTGAAATTGATGGGACTGAAAGGTTTGAGAGAGGTTATGATGTGAACGAAGTGAAGAACTGACAACGCTGTACACTGGGAGCTACAAGTTTAAAATAGGCTAACACCCTCATCATTACACCAAACCTCTGAACTCAAGACCCCTGTGATGTCGCGTGTCAGAGCAGCTCTACTAGATTTCTGTTTGAGTGTTTAGTCATATTGTGGGTTAGCTATCATAAAGCTGGACAAATAGTCATTGCTTTTTATGCACTAGGCTGGATTAAAATCTTAGAAATAATAATAATAAAAATAATTTGAAGGTATTTTTGCAAATCCACAAAGCTTCCAGCTATTATGTCTCTACCAGATTAAAAAGGTTGATGCCTTTTGCTACTTAAAGATAAGTTTTTCAGAAAGAATACAGCTACATAGTTGGACAATAGTTGAAAGAATAAGCTAAACAAGTGTTTTTAAAACAATAGTACAGAAAGGGTTATTGATCCAGTGCCAGGATCCAGTAGTGTGCTTGAAAGGTAAGCACTCGGGAGGCTATTGAGGCTCACCTGGACTTGCGCTTTGAAACATCAGGCAAAAAGGAAACTAAAAAAACTGCTTGTAGCATAAAGACCGTTAACATTAAAAAATGCCTTTTTATTTTCTAATATCTGCAGCTTTAGCTGTATGTGCAGTAAGATGGAATGTAGCATAGCTGATTAATGTCTGTAATATCTCTCAGCGTCTTATAAACAAAATGTCAGACATTTCTTTAGTATGTACACCTGATCCTTTTTAACACACACATGTGATGGTCTGCTCTCTTTATTTCAGGCAAAGGTGAAAAGTCTGGTAAGAAATTATTAGCTCGGGTGCATTGTGGTGTGGATGATCAGGATTGTTAGAGGCTGGACAGGTTGCTTGATGGCGTTGAAGCACAGAAGTGACAAGAAGACATGGGCACGGAATATAGCAGGCACAACTGTATGATTGCCTTTGACTCTGGGAACAAATTCAATCTGGGCATGTCCGTCAGTGTGGCTGTATACACAATGCCTCTGGAGCCAGTGGAGCATTTTGTGTTTTTGTGTTTAACAGAGGAAAAGCGTGAGTTTCATACATTCATGCACTGCATTGTTCAATGTGCTTTTAGTCCTTACACTGCACACTGACATCTTGTTGGTTAAATAAACCACTGATGAAGTGGATGCATGGCAACTGACAGCCACAGATTATATGATGTGACTAATTTCTTGTTTATAATTTGGTCTCACTAAACAGACAGCAGGCATACTTTAGTACAGTGCATCCAGAAAGTATTCACACCGCATCACTTTTTCCACATTTTGTCATGTTACAGCCTTATTCCAAAATGGATTAAATTCATTTTTTTCCTCAGAATTCTACACACAGCATCCCATAATGACAACGTGAAAAAAGTTTACTTGAGGTTTTTGCAAATTTATTAAAAATAAAAAAAATTGAGAAAGCACATGCACATAAGTATTCACAGCCTTTGCCATGAAGCTCAAAATTGAGCTCAGGTGGATCCTGTTTCCTCTGATCATCCTTGAGATGTTTCTGCAGCTTAATTGGAGTCCACCTGTGGTAAATTCAGTTGATTGGACATGATTTGGAAAGGCACACACCTGTCTATATAAGGTCCCACGGTTGACAGTTCATGTCAGAGCACAAACCAAGCATGAAGTCAAAGGACTTGTCTGTAGACCTCCGAGATAGGATTGTCTCGAGGCACAAATCTGGGGAAGGTTACAGAAAAATTTCTGCTGCTTTGTAGGTCCCAATGAGTACTATGACCTCCATCATTCGTAAGTGGAGGAAGTTCGAAACCACCAGGACTCTTCCTAGAGCTGGCCGGCCATCTAAACTGAGCGATTGGGGGAGAAGGGTCTTAGTCAGTGGAGAGACGAGAACCTTCCAGGACAACCATCTCTGCAGCAATCCACCAATCAGGCCTGTATGGTAGAGTGGCCAGACGGAAGCCACTCCTTAATAAAAGGCACATGGCAGCCCGCCTGGAGTTTGCCAAAAGGCACCTGAAGGACTCTCAGACCTTGAGAAAGAAAATTCTCTGGTCTGAGACAAAGATTGAACTCACGTTTGGAGGAAACCAGGCACCGCTCATCACCAGGCCAATACCATCCCTACAGTGAAGCATGGTGGTGGCAGCATTATGCTGTGGGGATGTTTTTCAGCGGCAGGGACTGGGAGACTAGTCAGGATAAAGGGAAAGATGACCCTCTGGAGAGATCTTAAAACAGCTGTGCACTGATGCTTCCCATCCAACCTGATGGAGCTTGAGAGGTGCTGCAAAGAGGAATGGGCGAAACTGGCCAAGGATAGGTGTGCCAAGCTTGCGACATCATATTCAAAAAGACTTGAGGCTGTAATTGCTGCCAAAGGTGCATCGACAGAGTATTGAGCAAAGGCTGTGAATACTTATGTATATGTGATTTCTCAGTTTTTTTATTTTTAATAAATTTGCAAGAACCTCAAGCAAACTTTTTTCACGTTGTCATTATGGAGTGTTGTGTGTAGAATTCTGAGGAAAAAAATGAATTT
The DNA here is from genome assembly GCF_900747795.2 of Erpetoichthys calabaricus. Lineage (NCBI taxonomy): Eukaryota > Metazoa > Chordata > Cladistia > Polypteriformes > Polypteridae > Erpetoichthys > Erpetoichthys calabaricus. The sequence goes on along the minus strand of NC_041406.2, from coordinate 49,000,839 downwards.
AATCCATTTTGGAATAAGGCTGTAACATAACAAAATGTGGAAAAAGTGATGCGCTGTGAATACTTTCCGGATGCACTGTATGTATCAAATCAAATGAATTAAACTGTCACAATGACGTATGGCAACATCATTGACACCACTCCACATCTAATCCCCTGAAGCTGCATGCTCTTTGACCATCTCCCTCATGCCAAGGATTTAAAAAAGAAAAAATTTAATGCCAGAAAAAGTGTTCTACCCGATTGTGTTGCACACATAGTGACACATTTGATTTAGTTACACTATTAACCACACATCCAAATCAAACTTCAGACCAAAACCCTCCTTCTGTTGGTATCTGCAAAGGCCCACCCAATCCTGCCTGGCCATTTTATACCTGACCTTGTTTTTTTTCTGAACTTGAGACACCCACATCAGCGCTGGCATGTCCCACCACCACCACCTGATCAGCAATACTGAAGTTAAACATATAGTGCCCTTTAAAGTGTTTGACCCCTTGGAAGTTTTCACATTTTATTATTAAAAACATAAAGTCACAGTTGATTTAATTTGGCTTTTTTTGACACTGATGGATAAAAAAAATGTCTAAGCGAAAACATTTTTGTAAAGTGGCGTAAATTAATTATAAATTCAAAACACAAAATAATTGACCTCCCAAGTATTCATCCCCTTCAAGTCAGTATTTAGTAATTGTACCTTTGGCTGCAATGGTAGACCTGAGACTGTGTGCACAGGTCCCTGTCAGCTTTGGACATCTGGACACTGCACTTTTACCCCATGCTTCTTTGCAAAATTACTCCAGCTCTTCCAGTTTCAATGGGGATTGTGAGTAAACTGCATTGTTCATGTCCAACCACAAATTCTCATTTAGATTGAGATTTGGACTGTCATGACATTAACATTGTTGTCTTTAAGCCGTTCCTGTGTAGCTTTTCCTTTATGCTTATGGTCGTTGTCTTCTTGGAAAACAAATCTTGTTCCAAGACTGTATTAGGTTTTCCTCCACAACATTCCTGTAATTTACTGCATCTCTATTCATACATGCCTGCCAGGGCCTGCTGCAGAGAAGCATCCCCACAGCATAATCTGCTACCAAAACCCTTCACTTTGGCAACTGTGTTTTTTTGATAATGCACAGTATATAACATTTAGTCCGAGGCCTAAAAATCTTAGTTCTGGTCTCATAAGACAACGCAATTTTCTTCCAGCTGACTTCAGAGTCTCCCATATTTCCTTTTTGCAAAGTCAAGCTGAGGTGTCATGTGTGTTTTTTGTCTTTGTCTGTCTCCCATAAAGCTACAACTTGTAAAGCACCTGGGCACCAGTTGTCTGCACTGTCTCTCCAATCCCAGCTGCTGTGCTTGTAAGTCCATCAGAGTTCTCGTAGGTCTCTTGGTGGCCTCAAACACTGGTCATCTTCTTCAGTTTTTTGTGGACAGCCTGCGTTAGGCAGATTTACTGTTATGCCATACGCTTTCCATTTCTTAATGATTGATTTAATTGGACTGCAATGGATATTCAGTAACAACGATGTTTCCATATCACCATCCTCTGACAGGTTTTCAATTGCCTTTTATTGGAGTTGCTGAGAGTGTTTCTTTGTTTTCTTTGTGTAGGTTAGACCACAATACTGGCTCCCCACAAGTTGGGCCTTCCAGATCAAGTGCATTTATGCTACAATTTAATTGAAACACCTTATCTACAGACAGGTGGTCTTCACTGAACTAATTATGCAACTTCTAAAACCAATTGGCACCAACATTGATGATTTAGACATGTCATATTACAGGGGCTGAATACTTATGTGATCAGTGAAAAATGGCAAATAAATCCTTCGTGATTCAATGTTGTATAACAATTAAATGTGAAAACTTCCAAGTGGGAGAATAATTTTTATAGGCACTACATTCACATACTCATATATACAGTCGGCCCACCTTATCCATGAGTTTGGCATCTGCAATTCTGATCCAGTATGGTTCAATATTACTTTTAAGAAATCCAGAAAATTCTCAAAAAAAGAATGTTTGAAATTCCTGCATGCAGCGCTGCCCGCTAAATACACACAAGAAAGAACATGCGTAGGGTGATGCTGCTGAGGCATGGCGTTCACAAGCCCAGCCAACCCTCAGTCCTCCTGTATTGGATCAGCCCTTGTAATCACTTCATGCACGCAGTCGTCTTTTTACTTTTATATAAGGCCTTGAGCTTCCACAGTTTTTGCACATCTGCAGGGGGTCCTAGAATCATATACCCGTGAATAAGACTGATCAACCTGTATGTGTTAAAAAATGGGTCATGGAATCTTGGAAGAACAACTCGGTACACATTGTTTGATTTGCTCACAACACTAAAAGGATCTAGTCAAGAAGCCTTGACTTTCCAAATTGTCTAAACTCTAAAGTATAGATTGCTGTCATTGCTCTGCATTAAAGGTTGGTATTTCTTCAGTGTTGGTCCTTGCCTATCCAAAAGGCATCACCCTCCACAGCGCTGAGCTGGATTAGGTGGGTTTGATAATGGATGGATTATTTGGAATTTGAACTTTATGGAATAAATAGATATTCCAGTGAATTACTGGAAGTATGTGCTGCATTACACTTTAATTGGGTTATTGTGTATTATTTATGGAGTAACCAAATGCTCTGCAAAATCATCAATTAAAATGTTGCATTTTCTTTTAATGCCACACTTTAAGTTCAATGCCCTTCTAAAGTGTAGAATACCTAATTATATTAAATAGTATAGTATAGATAATGTAGCATAATATTATTTGCACAATTCCCATTACACCCTTAAATTTCCCTCGGGATCAATAAAGTATTTTATCTATCTGGGTTATATTAACAGATTTAAAGCAATTGTCTTTTCAGTTTGGACTGTCCATCTATGGTATATCCATTTTCTAAACTGCTTTCCCAAAGTCCAGGGTTGACTAGATCTGGTCCATATTCCAGCAGCAGTGCCCAACATTTGGCCAGACACCATCCCATCAGAGCACATACTCAATCTATGGCAAACTTTTTTTCATTTACTTAGCCACATTTTCCCCTGGGGACAAGTAAAGTGCCATCTTTCTATCTATTCACTCTCATTGCCAATTCAGAGTCGCCGATTAACCTAACACATATCTTTTTGGGGTGTATTCAGACATAAACACAGAAAGAAAACATTCTGCTTTATTCCCTTTGGGACTGACAGCTCATCACTGTTAGGTGTTAATGCAAATCTTGAAGGGCTAGTGCCACCAAGAAAATAGAAAACCGAAAAGCTAGCAGTCATTGTGGCAGATGGTGTTCATGATGACAAAATTAGCAGACACACATTGAGACTACTGTATGTGTATGAAATGTTGTGCAGCAGGTCTGTTTTTATGAGGATACTTAGTTGCAGATGGCGTTTAGCTGTAGCTTTAATAGATTTCCAGTTTTAATGAGTTCCTTTTACAAAACCGCTTTTTTATCTTTACATTTTGTATTTTCAGTAGAAATGGATCACTTGGAGAAGCAGGCACGCCTGAAGTCATTTGATCGCTGATACAGCAAATGAGATTTTAATTAGACCTGGGAGAAAATGAAAAGAGGGACAGCCAAGTTTAGCAACCTTAATTATCAAATCGGAGCAGCCTGCCATTATAAAAAGGAGAGCCAGGGTCACTTTATTTGTGTTCGAGCAATCTGATTTGTCTTGGTGGCTGATGGTAGAATGTTTTTTTTTTCAGCAGGCTTCATTGTGTTTTTTTCTTCTTGATTTTCTAAGCATGGATAGAGCAAATTGATTGAAAAACACTTTTTTTTGCACTATAGTACTGATTATTATTCTTGCATGCCTGAAACATGCAGAGTAGTTTCCAAATAAGCCATTTTCAAGCTGCTTGAGCCCTTCATTTGAACCTCATCCTGGTCCTAGTCTTCATGGGTTTTTCTCTGAGTATTCCAGTTTTCCTGCCACATATGTAACGTTAATTGTGGGCTATATATTAACCCAAAGTATGTTCTGCATGTTCTCTCCAGATCTGCTTATGGTTTCCTTTGGATATTCTTCTCTGTGAAAGGGTAACTGGCTGCTCTAAAGTGGCCTGTTATATGTGTGTGTATGTGTATGTGTGTGTGATGGACTATTGCCGCATCCAAGCTTTGTTGCTGCCTTGTACCCGAGACTGACAGGTTAGGCACCAGATCTCCATCACCCTAAACTGGATGAACATTCCCTTAAATCGCTTGGCTACACTACCAGGGCTAGTTCATGAATTGCAACCGTATGCTATCAGAGTAGACTAACCTTAACTAGATGAAGCAGACCTTAAAAAGTATAAGAATTGTCTTCAAAACCACTTGATCATTTATTTCAATAAATACACAAATGACTTCTTTATCTGAAAACTTGGTATCATGGCACTCCTGCAGTCGTATACTATTTAAAGTGTTGTAGACATCAGCGTAGTCTTATGGTGTTTTGATCTTTATATTTAGGTTTGCTAGAAATGTGGACTCATTTGATAGTGACTTGAATGAGGATTCTGTGTTATCTTGAGAACAAGACCATCTGAAGCTCCAATATTAGACCTTGGCACAATTTGGAAGATGACACTTTCAGAGGAGACTGAATACCGAAGTCATGATGACTCCCTCAGTACAGTATATTCTATTTCAGGAAAATAATTTGCTTGTTTGGAAGAGATTTTAAAATGTAGTTCTAAATGGTGAGTCTTTCTCTTTCTGAATTGGAAACCTGACTATAAATTGTGTGGTCTTGATTAGTTCATTGTCAAATGTGAACCACACCTTGAAATCTCTGGAACCCAATGATGTTTCTCAGAAGCTGACAAAGGACTATTAGAAGAAGTGGAATATGAACGCATGAACATGTTGGGACTGAGCTTGAAGATCACAGGTTTAAATCCCTGGCTCACTGTGTGATGCAGAGAAAGCAGTTTCATTTAGCTCTGCGTCTGCTGTCCAAACCCCTTAGCTGTGTTGTAACACTCATGCCAAGTGCTTTGAAGCAGGCAGGCAGTGAAGCCAATGCCCTAGATGTTGGACTGTAAACAGAAAAGTTGCCAACAGAGTTCCCCAAGTGACTCACTGTGTGACCCAAAGTAACTCGCTGCCAGTCTTTTAGATGTAAAAACAGGCAAGCTGCAGTACCCTTGAGGTTTATGAGTTACTTTCAGGACTATACTTGGCTAAGTAAATAGAGGAATGTAGGACACTGTAATGTATGCTATGAGTGCACCATTCAAAATTCAGTAAACATCAAGTAATAATCATAAATTACATGGCATATTTAAACCTGAAATTTTGGTAACATATTTTTTATTGATGGTATTTTCATTCCCACAATTTTAGTATTATTTTCACCATTGACTTTTCAGCATTTTTTCTTTATTTATGTGTTATCTCCCAGGAAACCATACCCTGTTTGTGTTATGTTTCCTTTGAAGCTTATCAGACTCACTCTTTTACAGTCGCCAAGAATGGCATTAGAAGATATTGAGAGCTGATGAGAACTTTAAGGCTTTATCAAGCCAAGGCCAGAAATAGTCTTCTCTTAAACAATTCTCAATTTATTTTGTTGTGTTTTTGTGTTGTTCATTTTGCGATGCCTTTCACCTTACACTGCAAATCGTAACCTTAGATCTTCAAATTAGTGTCTGCTCATACTGTAATTCCAAGAGCTAAACTTAAAAGAAGTAGTGAGGCAGTCTTCTGCTGTTATGCACGTAAAATCTGGAATAGTTTACTGATAGAAATTCACCAGGCTAATACGGTGGAGCACTTTGCAAAAACTGCTAAAAACCCATTATTTTAACATGGCTTTCTCATAGGTTCATTTTAGTGTGACCCTGATATTCTGTATATGCATTTAATTATCATTTTTTTTCATGGCTCCGAAATCTATACTAACCCCTACTTTATCTGCTGTTCTTCTTCTTGGTTTCTGTGGTGGTGATCTGCGCCACCACCACCTAATCAAAGCACCGTGCAGTCCCTGCATTGATGGATTAAAGGCCAGCGGTCCACATGACCATCATCATCTAATTCTTCATTGTGAACCCTGAAAGGACTGACTGAGATCATTTATGTTAGGTAGAATGCCTAGTGCGGGCTCCACGGACTCGTGGGCTCAGAACCCCTGCACATTTTGTTTTTGTTTTTCCAGTCCTCTGGAGTTTTATTTTTTTTTTTTTTCTGTCCTCCCTAGCCATCGGACCTTACTTAATTCTCTGTTAATTAGTATTGCCTAATTTTATTTTTATATTTTTTCTTTTTTCTTTCTTCATCTTGTAAAGCACTTTGACCTACATCATTTGTATGAAAATGAGCTAAATAAATAAATGTTGTTGTTGTTGTGTATTGGGAAGTATTTGAAAGATTAGGGCTGCTAATGTTATGAAAGTTGTTTAGCAATAATTCCAGCTTGTGCAGGATGTCTTCCCTTTTATCTCAGCATTACGAAGAACAGAGTGTTAAAGGGCTTAAATAGTCCCAAGCTGTTGCCTGAATAGGTTCCTTAAGGACGACAACTGGGAGCATTTTGGGTGTTAAGGGGAACTAATTTGATATCTTGGAGACAGAAAACATACAGATGAGTGTGTCATGCCCAACGAATGTAAATCCTCTTGGAACGTTCTTGAAATAGAGTGGTGGAGGTGGAGGTGGAGGTGGAGGTGAGGTTCTTCGGGAATAATCAGAGTATTCATGTTGTTATTATGATGCAGGAGAAGTTGAAATAATTATTCTGCTTTAAATAAAAACATTTCATAATGTGTGTATTAGTAACAGTGGACATTTTAATATCATGTTAGTGTTATTCATCCTCTGGAATAATGCAGTTATTTTTTTTTTTTTTTTATATTTATCGCTGCAGTATTCTGTTCTTTATGTGAACATCACCATTTAGTGTAATGATTGCAAAAATTAGAACATTAGAAAAGTTAGAAATTCTTATCTAGATTGTTTCCACCTTAATAAAAGGGCAAGTGTCTGTGCACCTGCGTGTCTGTCCAGTTGCTATGTCTCTGCTATCCCAACAGTACGAAAATGCACTTCATTTGTCATTCCAACAGAGGGCACATCACAAATATTTGCACTGCTTTTACGAGTCACATACCAAATGGTATTTAACTGAGACATATTTATTACTACAAATTTTTGTGATGTGCCATTTGTTGGAATAACAAATGTAATGCATTTTATTACTACATGTTTTAGAAAACACATACCAATATTAAAACATTAACTCTGAAGTCTATGTTGGTTAGATTTCCACCTGTCTTAGATGGGCAGTACAGCTAATATATATATATATATCAAAATAAGCAGTTGCCTTAGCACTGATCCTAGAAGGTCACCACTTTTAGCATCGCCTAATTCTGAAAAAGCTCCCCTCACCATTACCCTTTGCTTCCTGTGTTTGATCCAAATTTGTACCCACTGTGGCCTGCAGAGGGCGCTCCTGCCTCCCAAGCGTGCCACAGACAGATGTAGGACACAAGTTCAGCACACATGCTTTTAATTTTTAGTAACTTGAGATTTTTTTCTTTGACATTTTTATATAATTTGCTGTTGTCCGGCATTGGTCAATGCCTGATTCCATTAAAGCATACATTTTTCCTAGCTCTACTCTGAATGAAAACATGAAATTAAACATTTTTCTCATCCATTACTACAGACTACACAGGGTGAGTAACATTTAGAAAAATTACATTTTTGGATGGATTATTCCTTTAGCCAAATATAAATAACAAATTATTAACACAATCCTGACTAAGTGGTCTTTTTTGGTGTATCTATTGAAAGGAATTGTAGGGAACAAAGTCAAAGATGACAGTCTGGAGTTATCAGGAAGTGGGTCTGTGTTGGGAACTTTCGATTAGGACAGAGGATCAGAACAGAATCTCAGCAGAAGTGGAAAGCCAGTGCAGAGCAGGTGGGCATATACCAGGCGGACAGCAGCACTCGGGATCTGCTAGGTTTGAATTTGGAGAGTTTGGAGATTTGTTGTTTTATAGACAGTAGTGTTGATTGGTGAAATTCGCCAATATACTGTGATTACCAGTGACCTTGTTTGCCAAATATTTTTCTTGAACTTTTACATGTGGCCAGCTTAGACAAAGTTTCTTCCCAGCTCCCAATGATGATCTGTGAAGCCAGTGTGACATCACAGAGCTGTAGCAGCCAATGTTGGATGGGACAGAAACCCCCAAGTATATGTCGCTGACCCTAAGAGTGGGCAAAAAAATTTGCAAATACAATTAAGTACAAAACAGGCCCACAGAAGGTAATGTCTTTTTTACGGACTTGTATGTGACCTGTATGCAATACGTAACTGTTTAGCTGAGTTGCAAAAATGGACTCTTTCTCTCTATCTCTGCTGGTTTATAAAAACTGAAATGGGCACTTTCATGGAGCTTTGTCTCCTAGATACTGGACATTTGGAAAAGAGCCTTCTCTCCTCACAAAATCTTTTTCTTTTCATTTTTCATGTAGGCATATATTTTGCAGTTAAGGAAAAGAAGCCATGTAGGAATTGTCATCTGGGACTGAATAAAAACTTGATGCAACCAGGTTGTGTGATTCTTTGTATCGCTTATGTTTGCTGGTATTGTTTTTGATGCATACACCATAAATTTAAACTTAAATCAACTGTCTGATTGTTACCAGTGCAGCTGAGAAGCTAGATTGTTCATTCCTTGTCAATCTGCAGTCTCTTCATGTCATGAGAGACCATTCTTGTGAAGCCCTCTATTAGTCGTAAACTGGGCTGGAGTAAAGATTTGGAAGTAAAGACAGTCCCGATCAGCTAAGCAGTCTGGCATAAGTGGTCCCTAAGATCAAAGATCAGTGTGGAGAGTGAAACAGATAAGAGGTTATAAGTAACTGCCGCATAGCAGTTTTTGACATTTCTTCCTATCCCCATTAAGAAGAAAACTTAAGAGATTAGTTGGTACCTTTTGTGTTAAGTGCTTCTGATAGCACAATACAACAAACAAGACTGCTGAAAGGTGACCCACACCAAACAAATCAAACATGGCACTGTCAAATCCCAAATGTCTATTGCTGATACATGTTGCTGTACGGAGATAACCACACATGCAGCAAAATATATGTATAGGGAAGGTACTGTGATGGGGTAAAAGTTTGAGTTTGGATTTTTAACACATTTTCCATACAGTATTTCTGTTTTCTGCAATGGAGAAGTTTGGCATCATGCTAGGGGTTGGTCCCAGCTTTACCCCTAGTTCAGGAAAATCTGTGGCCCCATTTCTGTATTAATTGAATGGATATTTGATGCATTAAATGTTGTGCAAATATAAAAATCACAGTATTGGTTAAAGGCATAATAACCTTTTAGCAACACTTACTCATAATCTCAGGGATCACTTTTAGGACAGTTTCTTGCTGTAAAATCTTTTTAGGCAGCATATGCCCTTAACTTGCTTTGGTCTGTTTTTCTACCTTAAACACTCTGTTTTAGGCAGACAGCAAAATTAAACTGTGTGAAAAGAAGACTACAGACCATAAGTGCAATGTACGTGTGTCACTGAAGCCATTTAGTTCTAGTATTCAGGAACTTTAATAAAACACATTTTTTGTAAAAGATTTTTTATGGTTTAAAAAAAACCCCTAACGTTTAAGTATCTACATGAATGTTAAGAACTTTTTGAGAGAAATAATGTGATTCTTGGAGCTGCCTTCCAAACTTAAGCACTATGCCCTACAGATTTTCTCCATATGTCACATTTAATTAAACAGTCAAACTAAATTGCTTGTCTCGGTAATTCATGTGCCCAGTATGTGCTCAATAATGCCATCCAGAATCATGAACATAATTTCTCATTTGCTTGAGTCACTTTTTTTCAGAGTGTAACACAAAACCTTTATTTAAAACGAGCTGGCACTTTGCCACTTCTACAGGGCATTACAGTAACACCTTATCAGTTTCTGGAAATTGGTCCCTTTGGGTCAAAATACAATTTAGAAAGTTGTTTTTGAGTAAAAAAAAATTTCATTGCCCGACTAAGAAAAATGTGTGTTTGCTGCTTTTTAAATAATTTGTAATGTCGTTAAAAACTAATACCAGTATACAGTGACGGGTGTAATAAATCTGCTTCGAGAAAGAGATAAATAGCCAGCCGGAAAGATCAATCTGCAGCACCACATAGACGGATACAAATATAAAACCCTGCATACAGCATATAAAGTCCCAGGTCTAGAGAATCACGCTAGTAATTACATTAATGGAGTTAGATGCTGTTAGAAGTAGGTTTAAAAAACATTAAATTCTACCTCTCGGGGTTATCACTACAGCTCAGCACTATTGAGCATTGTAGGCCAGAGGGCACAATCAAAATGAATACATTTAAATTGTTTGTGATTCATAGAGCTCAGTAGAAAATCAGTGAGTTATTGATTATACTACACAATGGAAAATGGTAGTGAAAAATGACACCTATCCTATAGACTGTGTGAATTTATGACCTTTCATTGAATTTGTAAAATCTAATTTTAAGAAATGACATCTACTCTCACTGCACTAAGCAGCTTTTTGACATTGTGCTTAGTCCAACTGGTTAAACTTTTTTATGTCTTTATTTTTCAGATGCTGAGGATTATCAGCCACCAATATGGAAGTCATACTGTAAGTATTTAAAATTCTATTTTATTGCATAAAAAAGTATTGTATTTTACAGTATGAGCCCATTACCTATCTCATTTAGCAAAACTGTTTAGCCCTCCATTGTCTGAAACTGCCTTATCCATTGCCTCTATGACCATGAACATGATCAAGCTGGCTTGATGATGGATTGAGGAATAGATTAAGTTTATTATTATCACAGAAAATCAGAGCCAACGCTGACTGCATCAGATGCAAAGCTGGAATCAAACCAGCCTAGGACACTTGTATATCACAGGGGTACTCACGTACAACACACACATACAGCAGGCCTGTTTAGAGCTATCAGTGACGCTAAAACACACTCCTTAGGTACATAGGTGCAGGGTAGACCCTTTAGAGAGCCCACACAGACAGGATCATGTATTAGTCAAAGAGAGAACTTCTGCTTTACTCCTGAACAGCAGCAGCAGCACTTCAAACATGGGGCACACTCTATTAAAGAATATCAGAGGCGGAATTAATGGGACTTCTCTGACTAGAAGCTTTGCTAATGTGATGCTACCATAATTCATTTTGAACAGTTACTTCTCAGATGAGTGTCCTTTAGATTTTAATGTTTAGAATAAATTGGTTTTCATATTAATTTTTCACAAACCTTTATAGCTTTTTAATGGAGGTCACCATTGGGGTCACTAGAAAGTGAAAACTTGGCTACACTTCTAGAAAAATGAGGCATTTATTAAGAGAAAATTAAACTGATCCCAGCATGGCATGAACACTCTTCTCTTAGCATTAATTTTGTTACTGTTCTGTTCAAATCACCATCAGATCTAAAGAGAGCTGTTTCAGCTTCAGGTACAGTGGATGAACCAGGGAATGAATTTTATTTGAATTTATCCTTCCATTTATACATTATTGAAATTGCTTGTTTTCAGGTTAACACTATATATTTAATTAAAGATGTAGTAGTTTACTTGTTTCAGTTTATAATTATATACATTTAAATTAGTAGAAGTCCTAGCAGGCTTTTTTTCTCTTCTTCGCAGCTCATGCCTTGGAAACCAGTTACCAAGTAGTGAGCCATCATGATCCTTCCCACTTTGCTCCTTTTCTAATTTGAATTTAAAAATTTCAGTCTATGCATAGAAATGTGGCCACATAGGTTGTATGGTTTATGATCAGTCAAAGTCATTTTATAATTAAAAAACATGGATGCAAAAAAAATATCAAAATGAGACAGCCATTCTAACGGGAATGTCAATAACACTGGACAGCAAATGTTTTCATTGGTTTTGCTTCTTGAAAGATTTTGATGAGTATGATTGACAGCTTCAAGCTGAACACAAATATGATTTCATATTAACTATCACATAGAATTGGGAGAAACAAGAAATTAACTTTTATCAAATTTAGCGTTTTTAATCACTTACTGATACAGTCACATTGCATTACTTCAGGTGAGCTAGAAAAAAGTTAGCTGCCAGGCTTTCATTGGTACACATCTGATGTTTCCACTTGCCCTGATGCTGCTTTTCCAATGTTACAATATCTTGGTGAAATATTTCACCAAGTTTGTCACTGACTGCACCAAGATTAGCAGGGAAGAATTCCAAGTATGAATGTAGAAAATGAGTCTTAAGTGACATGTTGCACTTCATGGTTTTGTATGCTGGAACAATGCTGACAAGTGGCTGGATTTAATTTGGTGCTCTGCAGTTGTCAAGAAAATTCTTAGCAATATCCTCAAATGCTTTCCATTCGGTTTCCCCAAGCCCCAATAACAGAGCTTTGAACTGGTTGGACTTGGACAGCATACAGGCTTGGGCAGATTTGTGGCAAAAGAAATGTAATGTTGTAAATATAAAGTATCACATGTAGGAAATAAAAACAGTAGGTCTGAATACAAAATGGCAGGTCTGAAAATCGAGAGTACACTTTATGAGAAGGATGTAGGAGTCGTAGTGGACTCTTATCAACTTCACAACAAGTGTTCAGAAGCCATTAAGAAGGCAAACAGAATGTTAGGTCATATAACACAATGTGTGGAGTACAAGTCCAAAGAGGTTCTGCTCAAGCTTTATAATGAACTGGTGACGCCTCATCTGGAGTACTGTGTGCAGTTTTGGTCTCCAGGCTACAAAAAGGACACAGCAGCACTAGAAAAGGTCCAGAGAACAACAACATTTATTTATATAGGACGTTTTTCACACAAATGATGTAGCTCAAAGTGTTTTACAAGATGAAGAAAGGAAAAAGAAAAATATAAGAATAAGATTGCACAATACTAAGTAACAAAGAATAAAGTAAGGTCCGATGGCCAGAAGGACAGAAAAAATACAAAAAAAAAAAAACTCCAGGGGTTGGAGAAAAAAAAATCTGAATGTGATCCGAGGCCACGAGACCACCCAGCCCCCACTGGGCATTCTGCCTAATATAAATTTTAGCTTGGCTAACATAATTTGGATAAAATAATAATTTGGATAACATACAGTAAATTTGACTTGGCTGATACCAGGGCTACAGGGGATGGATTATGAAGAAAGATTAAAAGGGCTGAGCTTCTTCTGTTTAGCCAAGAGGAGATCAGGAGGTGACATAACTGAAGTGTTTAAAATTATTAATTAAATTAATACAGTGGATCGAGACTGTTACTTTAAAATGAGTTCTTCAAGAACACAGGGACACAGTTGGAAACTTGTTAATTTTGCACAAACATTTAGAAGTTTTTCCTCACATAGAGAATCACAGACACTTGGAATAAGTAACCTAACCAAATAGTGTGGTAGACAGTAGGGCTTTAGGGACTTTCAAATCTAGACTTGATGTTATTTTTAGAAGAATTAAGTGGATAGGACTGCTGAGTTTTGGTGGGCTGAATGGCCTCTTCTTGTCTAGATTGTTGTGATGTTCCTGTCATTGAGGATGTGTCTGATCTGTAAACTAACAAAAATGCCTTCCTTAACCTTGGCATCAGTTATTTGTGGAACCATCTGTCTCAAAATTTGAAATCCTTCACCTTTCTTGTTTAATGCTTTCACAAAATATTTAATCAGTCCAAATTTTATATAAAAAGGAAGCAGAAATATCTTTGTTGGGTTGACAAATAGTTTATGTGCCATGCTTTTCTGCCCTGGATCCAAATTCTTCCGGAGCAGCCATTTCTTTTTAATGTAATGAGATATTTGGCATTGCTGTCCCATTCTTAAGTGAACCAACTACACTTGGTATATCCGAGCTGTGTTCCCAGTAGCAGTGCCACTACTTTTACATCACCATCTCATTTATAATATGAGAGGAAATGTAAAAAATAGTCATTTGCAGTAAAGTGGTACATGCAGGTCAAAATCTATAAGATACTCCCATGAGTTTTCAGGAAGAAAAATGTTTGTTGTTCAGTGTAATAAAGTGAGGGAACATCTCATCTCTGGATCTCTGCAGGAATAGCTAAGTCAGGGTCAGCACTCCAAACAGCTTCTAGTTCTGTAATGAGATGTTGGTGATGATGCATTTTAAAAAGACCAGTAAGTTCTTAAAATTACTGAGACCTGGGAAACATGTTTTTTTCTGTTTAAATAAAGATATTCAAAGCTCAAGAAAGTTTCAGTCAGTCAGTCAGTCATTATCCAACCTGCTGTATCCTAACACAGAGTCACAGGGGTCTGCTGGTACCAATCCCAGCCAACACAGGGCACAAGGGAGAAACAAACTGCAGGAAGAACGTTTCAATTTACTAGAATTTAATATTGTGAATATTTAATTTTGGAGCTTGAATTTTGTTTCCATGATATTTTTTTCTTTTAAATTGTAACTGCGTCACATCACCACTTTAAAAACTGCTACTGTCTAATATGGTTGCTATGAGATCTTGCCTGGTTCCAAGTGTCTTCATGCGAGCTGCAGTTGCATGAGCTGCTTTTTCCAAGATTCATCCAGTTAGCAAGTGCTCATTGTCTGTTTTCTGGTATTGGTGCTGGCTATTTCGTTTTTGACTTGGTCTTCATCGTGATATTTTGGTTTTGGTTTTTTTGTAGAATTTCAGGGAATGATTCTTTGCAGTTCCCGCCTGACGACAATTATGGTTAAACCCCGTTGCTTAGAACAACAGATTTTAGAGCTCAGAAAATGTACCTTTTATTTCTGATTTTATTTATATTTACCAAGAAAAATCTTTTGTTTTATTTCTGAAAGAAATATGAATCTTCTGGCTGACTGATTTTAACATCTGAGCAATGCTTTCCATGAAATAGTGTCAGTAATCAGCCCAGGATGGTTGGTTTGGGAAAAGAATTGGTGGTGGGTGTTCACGCTGTGGAGTTTCTGGGACATTTCGCATTTTGGTTACTGGTATAGTAAAAATATATAATATATGGAGTAAAAGCTGAAAGACCAGTGGCACTATTCATTTAACCATCCAAAAAGTCAAATAGCTGTGTAAAAAGTTGTGCTGGAGCCAAGAAAAGAGTTGTGACCCTCTGATTTAGATAGCAGTCTAATGTCAAATGTTTTTTTCATCACCTTGAATATTTCAAAGAACTTGCCATATTGTTCCGTGTGCTTTCCCCTTGTGAATTAGGATGAAAAAAGTGAACACACAAGGATATGTATGTGGCTAGATGACATTAAGACATGAGGCTGCTTTCATGTTGCTGTTTTGTGGCCTGTAAATCGCCATCAGCACTGACTCAGAAAGCAGTGCACAGTGTATGTGGTTTTAATTAAGGAAGCTCATTTGCTTATCCTTGAAGTCAAATTTAAAATGATCTCATTAAACATGCATATGTGCAGATGACCAAATAGATGCAGCACTAAATGCGTCAGCTGAATACAATGGCCATCTGTCCTGGGGTCCTTGCAGCTGTGAAGCTGCAGTGCTAAACGCTGGACCACCATGCCACCACCTCATTTACTCCACTGTAGTAACAGTTGCAACCCTGTGAGTTTAATTAATATTTCCTCTTCTAAAAAATAATTCATTCTGACATTCACATAATCCAGTTCAGGGACAAATGGTGCCAGTACTTATCCTGTTGCCACTGGACCCAAGACAGAGAATCAGTCTATCACATGGTACATTCCCACACTATGTCTTTGGGGATATGGAAGGAAAACTGAAGTACCTGGGTGAGTACCTTGTAAAGGACACATGAACAACATATCCAGGTTCAGGGTTTGAACCCAAGACACTAAACTCATAAAGAAGCAGTGTTACCTGCTATGCTACTATGCCATATAAAGCTTACATCAGCTTACATCATCATAATGCCATATTTGTTCTGGATTTGTGTTGCTTACATAGAGACAGGATTTTTTGAAATGTATAGTCACAGGATTCTGTATTGACTGCATTATTATGCCACGCGATATATAATTAATATTTATTTATTTATACATTTATTTATTTTCCATACTAGCTATGCGTGCTTCAGGCAGGAACCCATTAAAAGGCATTGTCAGATATGCACTATTCTTACTTTATCCATTCATATTTGTACCCCTTTGTGTCCTCCTCAAGGCCACAGTTTATCCTCGCAGCAAAGAGAGAGGGAAAATATGTAAACTTTTGGATATTATAAACAACTCCATGATACTCATTTTTAAAAGAGGAAAAGGCCCTGTTAGTTATGGATGTGGACCTTTGTTCCTTCAAGTTTGATATGGGACTCTGTGTTCCTTTTACTTTAGCACTAGAAGGCACAACTAAAGCAAAATATACCTGACAAAAGATGTGCATTATGCGGTAACTGGGCACACCAAACTCACTCTGCAAAAGAACATGTGGCAGTGTGTGTATTTGTGCTGAGAACGACCAACTAATAGGTTCAGTGGAATTCAATGGAATTAGGTCAGAAATAAATACATGATTTGGTGTAATGATGTGACCCACCAGCTGTGAGTTGTAGTCCTCTTAACTTTGATTAAGAGAGTTGAAACAATGGTAATAATACATTTGTATTCATCCTCTGAATGTAATGGACATGGCTACAGGTTACCATCCAGTAATCCACCCAATTCCTAACTAGCTTGTCCAATTCTGGGCTGTGGAGTGTTGGTGCTTATCCTGGCTGCACTGAGTGTAAGGCAAACCATCTGTTATAATCTGTGTGCCCTATTGAATTATAATTGTTTGCATCAATAATGTAGTGCATGTAATGTTAAGATTATATTAATTCACATTATTCTGTCACAATGCGGTTTTTGTAATATTTTTATGATCACTGCTACTGTATTTGATAGATAGATAGATAGATAGATAGATAGATAGATAGATAGATAGATAGATAGATAGATAGATAGATAGATAGATACTTTATTAATCCCAAGGGGAAATTCACATACTCCAGCAGCACCTTACTGATACAAAAAACAATATTAAATTAAAGACTGATAATAATGCAGGTAAAAAAAAAACAGACAATAACTTAGCAGCTGAAGCTGCTCCTCTGTCTAGAGATGACACCGTTTTGTGGATGCAGTGGATTTTCCATAATTGATAGGAGCCTGCTGAGCGCCCGTCGCTCTGCCACAGATGTCAAACTGTCCAGCTCCATGCCAACAATAGAGCCTGCCTTCCTCACCAATTTGTCCAGGCGTGCGGCGTCTTTCTTCTGCCTCCCCAGCACACCACCGCGTAGAAGAGGGCACTCGCCACAACCGTCTGATAGAACATCTGCAGCATCTTATTGCAGATGTTGAAGGATGCCAGCCTTCTAAGGAAGTATAGCCGGCTCTGTCCTTTCTTACACAGAGCATCAGTATTGGCAATCCAGTCTAATTTATCATCCAGCTGCACTCCCAGGTATTTATAGGTCTGCATATTTGGTGGTTGTTTAGTTCTTTTCTTGTTTTGTTGTTTACAGTAATGACTTCCATTTGCATTGTCAGTGATATCACCACACCACTTTGTAAAAGATGTTGTCAGGCATTACTCAGAGTTCAAGCATTTGGATATTTATAAAGAGCTTCAAAAAAATCTTCTTAGGCAATGGCACTCATTATTAGGTATGGATTTTGACCTCTTAGCTGTGTTCTTGACTTTGATTTTCACATAATAGTTTGGTTTGACTTCCTGGCCTTGAGATCTTCTAGCTCTGAGCCCTGCTAGTTATAAATCCTGTTCTTTTGGTTTCTTCTGGTCCTGTTGCTCTTGTCCTTTTGGACTAGCCATTAATACCAGTCTTGGATGGAGCACCACATTTACACAAATCCACACTAATATGGTATCATCTGGTATTCTAACCTGCATGATTTTGGAATCTGGGAGGAAAACTGGACATTGACAGTGCCAGTTACAGTTGCAGCAAGTAAAAACTGAGAGATGTCCATATTAGCCAGACATTCATTTGGCTTGGCTCATAATGCTCAAAAGCAGGAAGTCAAAATCTCAAACAATCTGATGTGTAATGTGCAGATCAGTAAACACTACATCAGTGTTTCTGATTGGTGTTTGAAGCCAATGGACTGTTAATTAGTTTAACAACTAAAATGTTACAGTCATCCAGAAAGCACATACTGTATAAAACCTATTTAAATACTATGGGCACCCTCCAGTTATGAGTAACTACTGCAACTTTAAGAAGTCTGTGCAAATGAAAATATTCTGAGTAATTACTTATTCACATAGCACTGATATAATAATATTTACATTTTTATTTTAAGTACAGTACTGATTTTAGGTAGTATTTATGTTTCAGTTACTGGGAAGAAAAATGTCAGTAAATAAGTTCAATACATGCACTTGGTAACACACATCAGGTAGTTTATGATTATATCAAGCAGTGCCTATAAAAAGTATTCACCCCCATTTTATTGTTAAATAATACTGACACACAGTGGATTTAATTTAGCTTTCTTGACATTGTTCAACAGAAAAAGATTCTTTTATGACAAGTGAAAAGAAATATCTACAAAGTGGTCTAAATTAATTACAAATATAAAACATAAAATACATTATTGCACAAGTATTCACCCCTTTAATATGATAACGCCTAAATCATCACTGATACAGCCAACTGGTTTTAGAAGTTCCATAATTAGGTAAATGAGGATGACCTGTCTGCTGTTTCAGTAGATTGTAGTATTAATGCTCCTGTATGTGGAAGGTTCATCTTTTGCTGAGTCATTATGGTGGCCTAACCTGCACAATGGAGGCAAAAGGAAACTGCAAGCAACTTTGTGAAAAGTCAGGGAATGGAGACAAGAAAATAGCCAAGTCACTGAATATCCCTTGGAGTCCATTTAAATGAATTATTAAGAAACTGAAAGAGTATTATGGCGCAGCTGTTAATCTGCCTGGAGTAGGCCATCCACAAAAACTGAGTAATTGTCCAAGATGACCACTAATGAGGAAAAGCCACAAAGAGACCTGTGAGAATGTACAAGCTACACTGGCTGAGATTGGTGAGACTGAGCAGACAACTGTTGCCCCGGTGCTTCACAAGTTGCAGCTTTATATGAAGGTTGAAAAGAGAAAAAACACACATGCCATCTTGGCTAGTGTTCGTCAGAAGGCACGCGGGAGACTGAAAGCCTGCTGGAAGATGGTTCTGTGGTATGATGAGACCAAATTAAGCTTTTTCCTCATCAGACTAAATGCCATATTTGGCGTAAGCCAACTCTGCACATTGTTAAAATCACAGCATCCCCAGTGTGAAGCATGGCTTGTGAGTGTAGACGGTAAAATACTGGCAGAAAAATGCAGGGATATCCTGGTAGAAAACTTGATGCAGTGTGCAAAGAAACCTGTGCCTTGGAAGATTTGTTTTACAGTGAGACAAAAATCTCAAGTATAAAGCCAAAGCTACGCAGTAGTAGCTTAAAAACAACAATGTTAATGCCCTGGAGTGGCCAAGTCGGAGTCCTGATCTCAATCCAAGTGAGAATTTGTGGCTGGACTTAAAAAGCTTGTTCACTCATAATCACCATGAAACCTGACAGAACCTGAGCTGTTTGATAAAGAAGAATGGGCGAAAATCACAGTGTCCAGATATGCAACGTTGATAGAGACCTGTGCACATACTGTAGAACCGAGGCTGTCAAAAAAAAGTGCATCTACTAAATACTGACTTGAAGGGGAGGAATGCTCAATTATTTTGTGCTTTCCATTGGTAATTCATTAGACCATTTGCAGAGATCTGTTTTCACTTTGACATTAAAGAGTCTTTTTCTGTTGATTAGTGTCAACTGAGCCAAATTAACCCACCTTGATTCAATGCTCCATAACAATAAAATGTGAAAACTTCCAAGAGAGTCAATTCTTTTTATAGTAGGCACAGCGTATCATTATATCATTCTTTTTTTTTATTCTTTCATAAGTGCTATGCTGAAATCCTCCATTTCTCATTACATTGGAGGGGAACCACTCACCTAATTGCATGTTTTTGGAGTCTTAGAAACACAAGCAAAGCATAAAATTTGACTCAAACTTTACTTTCTGTTTATTCTACACAAGGTATAATATGAAGATAGCATGATATTTAAAAACACAGTAATCACTGGGAAAAATTAAAATAGCAAAGGTAAGGTAACAAGCGACACCTACTAAATTAAACAAAATAATAACAGTAGCAGACAGTAAATGGATCCAGCATCGTGGACTCCACAACTATGGCTGGTCGCTGTTTATGTGGAGTCTGCAGGTTGTCGTCAAGTTTGTGTGGGGTTTGTGTCTGGTACTTAGTCCTCCTCTCACATTCCTCAAGATGTGCACATTGGGTTAACTGGCAATTCTCAACTGTCGCAGCAGGCGGCCGAAACGATGGACTACCACAGCATTCAGGGCTTATTGATGCCTTGTGTGTGATGCTGCCTAAATTACACACTGCAACCCTGAAAGAATGTTATATTGTGTAAGAAACAATATAATTTTTGACCCAAAAGCTATAGTTAATAAAGAAATAATAAGCAATTGAAAGCTTGTGGCAACATTTATATATGTCACAAACACTAATTAAAATTAAAGTCTTACATATTCAGTTTTCTTGTTTTTCTTCAATTTTACTGTTAGAGAATTGCAGTAATACATTTGAATAAATCATTTCCAGCATTTGAAATAAAAACCTAATTGCTCCATACTGCATTTTACAAAGAGTTATAACAGCATGAATTCCACTGGCAAGCTTCTCCATGGCATACTGTAGTGTCTTTATTTGTAGATCTTGTCTGTTTCAAGTGTTCACATGTAATGAGACTTGCAGGCTTTAATCATCGCTGCTGGTGCACAGAGGGTTTCATACCTTTAAACTGGAGAAGCTACCCACCCCCCGTACATTTTTAGAGCTTTTATTCATCTCTCTTTTACTTGTTTCAAGGATGTCTGGCAGTCAACCAAGTCATGCTGAGTTGCACTCACCACAATGACACGAGTTCAGATTTGTTGTCAGAATGACTTTTGCTCTCATTCAGCAAGCCTGATGGTGGCACTTACAGTATAGTGATGCCATGCTCATCTATATTGTTGTTCTTGTTGGGAGCATATGACTCACTTTTCCCTTTTCCTTTTTTCAGCATTGTGTTTACAAGTAGTTAGAGGTTCTGTAATTATATACTGAGCTATAAGAATGTTTTAATATTTACTAAGCCCTGGCAGAAGCTCTTTTCTCGTCATTTGTCCATATGAGCCTGAAAAGAATTAGCAAAGTAATAGGAAGTTGTCAGTCTATAAGCATCATTTATTTAAGTTTTGGTTTTGTCAAAACGACTGCATTAAGTACACTGCTTGACAGAAAGGCTAACAGTTCTCTAGTCATTTCGTTATTCTTCTGCTTAGTTCCTTTTAATAAACTACAAAATGGTGAAAGCTTTTAAACTAACTATTACAACACAAACATATATTTAGCCAAGCTTTTTCACTTAAGAAATGTAGCAGACAATGAAAGACCATTCAATTCCTCCTACTCTGTACATTAGCTAATAGCTTAGTTGTCCCAGAGCCTCACTGAGTTCATTTACAAGAGATGGTGAGGGATCTGCTTCAGTAATCTTGCTGGTGTGTTTCTACTTTCTATTGCCCTCTGCAAAATTAAGCAAGCGCTTGCAGTTTCCTTCATTTCTAAAGATGTCATTTAATGTTTTTCTTCTGAATCCATCCTGTATTTTGAGCTTTTTCTTTACAATGAGATGAACTGAACAGTTACTTATATTTTGAAATGTCCAAATTATTATTATTACTATTGTTAATAATATTTTATTAAGCCAAAAAATTACATATACTCTTCTTCTCTTTAAGTTCAAAATAAAGACAGTGTAACATAAAAAAAACAAACAAAGGGTCAGGCACCCAGATGCAAATAAAATGTGTTTAGTGGCAGGTAGGCTGAAGGAATGGGAGAACCCAGTGTCAGGTACAGCCTTCAGCATTCCGCTCTTGATCTGAAATGTTCATGCCATCTTCAGATGACAGAATGAGTGTCTTTGACTTTTATATACCCTGGTGGCTGGAAGAGGCAGGTAACAAAGGGCAGAGGTTTGCAGGGCCACAGGTCTCTTTTCCATTTGGCTGCTTCCTGTCTGTTGGAGGAAAACAGACTTGGGATTCCCAGTGCAACCAAAAAAATTCCTCCATTATATCCCTTTTAAATCAGTCACTGTAATGACAATAGAATAATCACGTATAGGACATGCGTCGGACTTCTCCCACAGAATGCACTTTGTTTTAAAGATTCGTAAAACAGAATTGATAGTTAAAAATAAATAGAATTAATAACAGAATCCAACACTGTTCCCCATCAAAATTTAATGAAGAAGTATTAAAGTAAATGAAGCCTCAACAGAGCATTAAATTAATTTTCCATTTCTCTAATCAGCTTGAGTTAGGAGGCTGGGTAAAATGACTTGTCTTTAACTTTATATTTTGTTGTTTTCTCTCTTTAACCTCAAATGAAAGTGACAAGAAATGAAATCTTGCAGAATACCACAATAAGCGTAATTTATTATAATGTCCTGAGGTCCATCACTTCATAGGCATAACATAGTGCCATACAAGAAATCCCCATCAGGCAATGCTAATATACACCAAAAGGTGTGACAGGTAGAGAAACAGCATTTAGACGGACTGTTTCTATAATACAAAAATAATTTAAAATATTAAGGTGGGATAAGTGTTGCTGATTTTAATAAAATGTATTAACTAAAAATAAAAGGTAATATCATATGATACCTCTGTAAATTAATATACATATAAAAATAAATCAATGTCAGTAAATGAATAGCAGTTACTGAAGAAAGTTTTCTTACCTTAAGAAGTCACATGGTGGCATTTTCTGGACTGCATCAGCAGAACTAGTGGGATTTTCATCATCTTCTCCTAAAGAAACTCCAAGCATTCACTTTATTATCGTCCAGTACCTTGCAATCCCATTTACTTGTTTCCTTTTTATCATCAGTCCCAGCCTCACATTAGATGTTGTAAAAAATTATTATATTTACAAAAAAAGTGTTCTGTGATGAGATGTCTGTTATTTTTTTGGAAACAGCTATGAATTTCCAGGGCAATAAAAGAGGTCAGTGAGACATTTCTGCCAATAATGAGTATCATCTATACTGTATAAAACAGTTTATGGAGAGACCTCTGATAATGGAAACCTTTGCATATTGTAAAAGGGAACACAAACACTACAGTAGGGAGGGATGAGAGAGAAGTAGAAAATTGAATTGATTATTGACTTGTATAAAATCCTCCACAGACAAGGAAACTCCATCTTGTGCCATCACTTCTTTCTCTGCATTTGCTCTAACACCATGTGCTACACTATTCAGCTGTGCTATTACAAATACTGACGAACAAGTTAGTATCTACATCTAAGTTTATAGTTTTTGGTAGCCAGAAATTTCAATCGATCCTCCTTCACATCAGAAAGTGAAAGGCAACTAAGACTCCGGGCAGAAACGATCCAATGACAGTAGGGAAAAAACAGGAGACACCTGGGATTTGTGTGAAGGCAAACATAAAAAAGTTAGTACGTGGGTAAGTAACTCACCACACAAATGACTAAATGGCTAATGGAAGCAACACAGAGAACAAGTAATAGCAAAAAACTGAGTGACATTAAGACTGGGGGCAGTCCTTAAAACGTAGTTAGGGGGCAACCTGCTTGTGTCTGCTAACAAAAGTGTTTTTTTTGTTTTGTGTACTTTGCCATTAAAGATCCTGTCTTTTTTAATTTGTAAAGCCAAAGAAAATGTTTGTTTTGATAGTATTTTTTCAAATGTATGTATGCACTGTGTTTCTAAAGATTGAGCTATCATCCTTTTTATTTTTTATTTCAGTTGTCTTGTTTCAGTTTGGTTAAATTTACCACATTTTTTGGCCTTGGGCATTATTTAATAAATGTTTTCTCATCCATGTCACTGGTTTTACACAGCACTGCACTCTAGGGGTCAGTGACAATGCCATCTGCCCTCACTTTTCCCAACTGTATACAGATCCAAGCCAGGATCCTCATTTTCATTCCAAAAACATCAGTGCTCTTGTGTATCACAAAACACGGATATTGTTGTCAGTTTCATCAATTTTAAGGCATCATTGAAAATCCCACAGCCAATCAATAAAATAAAATCATAAAATAATAAAAGAGCTATAAAAGGAGCAAGACATTATTACTCTAGGTGCCAAACTGCTGTTTACGCCATTAAGCATCTGATAGGGTGTGAAGATTCACTCTAGTTAAAGAGCACAGTAAAAATAAAGTGGCATTGAAGCCCACTTATCAGCTAATTGTTTTTCTTCTGTTATTTTAGACTTCGGCATGAGTATAGAAAATGTATATTGTGCATTTAAACTTGGAGCTGTCAGGCTTCTGCTGATTGTTCAGAGAGACCCTTCCACATTAGACCTCACAGCTTGGCAAATGGTAGCAACGTACAGGAGCCATGACAAAGCCATGTAAAATAAACTAAATATATTTTCATGCATACCCACAAGATATAATAGTAATTAACGTTGTGGAAAGCCAGCCCCCAGACACAGACAGACAGACACCAGAATGTCCAAAACACACACGTTTATTTTCATTATAGCACTACAATGCCTTATTCCAACACTCTTCTTTTTCTTTGTCTCTTTCTCTTCCTCTTCCTTGGACCTCCACTCCCCTCCTCACAAGCTCCGTCTCCTTCCTCCCAACTCCAGCTCGTCTACCCGGATGGGATCCAGGTGTTCTATCCAACGACACTTTCTGGTGTGGTGGAAGTGTCAGATGAGCACCCGGAAGCACTCCGGGTGCCCCTGGGATTTCCTACAGGAGCACTTCTTGGTGTGGCTTGAGTGCTACCATCCAGGGTTCCATAACCCTCCGGGCGCCCCTTGGCAGTGGCCACGTCCTCCCATAGGGATGAGCTTCTCAGCTCCGTTCCAGTGGCCCCCAAGCAAACCAGGGTGGCTGCCCATTCGTGGCCCAGGGGAGGTATCGTCCCTCTTGTGGACCGTCCAGGTGTCCCGGCTGGGGACTGGCACAACGTAAAAATGCACTTGGAGTAAATACTGTATAAAACCGGCAGAATATAAACAGAGGTATCCAAAACACTGAATAAAGACAAAATCTAAAAGAAGATTCAAAAACACTAGACTCTGCAACAAGAAGAATAACAACATTTGTTTCTATAGCACATTTTCATACAAAGGATGTCGCTTTAGAGGATGTCAAAGGAAAAGTTACATGCAAAGAATAAACAAATGAAAATTAGATAAGAGTATATAATGAATAAATAGTATACACAAATAAATAATGTACACTTACATAGCAGCTCTCCATTTTTAATTGCCTCGTCCCCTCACATTATGTGACAGCTGGAGGATTAGCATTGGCAGACAAGTGTGGCAAGCAGCTAACAGCACATGGAAGAAAAGACTAAAGGGTGAGTCTAGGCCCCCTCTGACACAAACAGACTATAACGTGATAATAGTGAGAAGCAATGAATGGGTAGTTTACAGCATGGGTCAAATTCAGGCAATAAGGGATAAGGGATCTGTGGATCACCTTATCGGCTCAGATCTGGTATGTGATACCACTCCAGAATGAGAGGGGGCACTGCCGCTAGCAGTCTAGACTCTTACCTCTGCAGCTTCGAGTAGACACCCCTTGAGGGCAAATGACTCCTCCTTCCTCCCGTTGAGATGCTCTGCCACTCCGGTCCGAACTATATAAAGGCAGCCATTTCTAGAATGTGGTGTTTCAGTCTTGAACCAAACCTGCTGGAGGATGGAGCTCCACAGACAGACCCTTAGCAAAGAGCCATTAGTGGCTTCGACTTGTGTGTTTATTTTGTGCTTGTGCTGTCAAATGTCAGTTTATTTTGCTGCCAAGAGATGGTTTTTATTTTATTAATTTATTATTAAATGGGGTGGTGGCATCCCAACTTTTCTTTGGATTTTGACTCTCGTACCATGACAAATAATATCAGCAAACATTTTTTTTTATTTTAATTGCAAAATTGTTTTGTTGGATGCTGTGTTTAAAAGTAAGTACAGTTTATAAGATGCTGATGCTTTTATGATGTACAGTGCAAAAGGCTGAAAGTCATCTTCTCAATTCTAGAATTTTGGTCCAACTACTGAGAAGACACAATATGTTTTTATCTTACTTTACAATCAAAACAACATTTCTTATATTAAAATTACTATTTACCTGTATTTTATAAATAATGGAGATGCTGAATATTTATTTTAGTAAAAAATACTTGCTTTAGTTTTAATCAGCTTTGGTGTTCTAATTGCTAAATTGCATACTATGTAGTGCCAATCCCAAGGTGAATTTAATGTTGAAAAGTTGAAGTCACACAAATCACAAAGTAAGCATTTATTTTCTATGATATTGACACTATCAATTTCCTTATGAATTTAACAGTGTATTTAAATCACAAACTGGCACTGTAATGTTATGCCAACTGTTTAGCGCTGGAGCGCTGAGCTCCACTTGCCCATTCATTCACTCATCCATTTTGTCACTGCTAACCTCGTTTAGCCTGGCAGGAAACTGGTGCCATTCCTGGCAGTACTGGACGCAAGATGGAAATCATCTTGTACAGGGTGCCATATTTACACAAGCATTGAGCCATTTTTGAATTACTAGATAACTAACCTGCTCGTTGTTTGTCACTGATTAATTCCAAAGTGTGTCCCCTTTGGTGATATTTATTTGTTCCTGCTCCTAAACTGTATTATCAAGCTGAGAGAGCAGACCAAATTAATCAGGCAGAGTCCTAAATATACTTCATATTGCAGAGAGGTGGCAATGCAAGCGTATGAGTGTGCTACAGTAAGTTACTTCTTTTACAAATCAGGTTGACTTTCATAAATACATATAAACTGATAGTAAAATGGAGAAAAGGCTAGGGACATAAAGTAGACATTTTCATAACACTAACTGAAATCAAAATAGTGTGATCAGCACTTCTTTCAAACTCATAACAAGAGGAAAAGTTTATAATGAATAGAACAAAGAACAATTACAGTAATTGCTGCAAAACAATTAGAAAGACAAAGCTGTGTAGAATGTATTCCTTTCAAAACAGAGAAAGGCAGAAAATTGAAACATGCTGATTAGGGCAGTAAATTCCCTTTATGCTATTGAATAGTCATTTATCTTTCTTTGTTTCATATAATTATAACAGTAGTCTGTTGTATTAAAAAATAGACTGTAATGGACAAAGCATTTCTTTATACTTGTAATTAGTGAGCAAAATACAAATAAAAAACAGTAAAAACCTGCACAGCTTTAAACTGGTGAAATAAATAATTCAAACACCCAAAATGAAGAAAATCCATCCATGTTTAAATCTGCTTCGTGTAGTTCAGGGTTGAGGGGTGCCCAAGCGTATCTGAGTAGCACTGAATGATCCTGAATGAGATGCCACCTAAGGATAAAGGGGGGTGACACCTCAGCACCCCACTAGTTTGAATGGACTGGAGCAGCGTGAGGTGTTTTTACAGTGACCAGTGACAGGAGTGCCAATCCGGTCACCTACCCCTAAGTTCTCCCTGCAAGTTGGAGGACCTTCTTGCAGGGCTGGATGCAGATTTACAGTTAAAATATCAGTAATAAAGTGTTTACATAATTGCATTTATATTTGTGTAAAGTGAACTATACATATTTAAATTTTAAAAAACTGATATTGTGTGCAGGTGCATTAGTAAATTAAAAATATAATATCAGTTTGTGCAGCTTATTGAAACCTTAAGAAAGAAGTAAAATAATCATTCAGTACAACGAAAGCAGATAGCAGGAGGAGAGCTCTTTAAATTTTCACTTTTTGGCGGCCTGTGCCTTGGTTAATGCATAACTAATTTGAAGTGAATAAAATATTCATGTTTTTAACTCTAAGGCAAAGGATGTTTGGCATAACGTTCATTTTGAGAAATTCTGTTTGGCTGTTCTATTTCTTTCTTTCTTTTTTTTTTTTTTTTGTTCTTTGACAGCATTTACAAGTAACCCTGATTAGTAGAAAGACCTCCCTAATAGGTTAGGGTACGGAAATTTGTTTGCAGCAGGAAAGTACAAAACATAAGACATTGTTATACAGATACAAGAAAATAAGCAAAGACCCCACAACTGACACTCTTGTGTTTTCATAAGTAGACACACTCAAGATTTCACACGCTTACAGACTGAATTAAAATGCTTATAGCTGTAGAAATAAGAGTTCTTAAATCTGTTGCCCTTTACTCTCAGAAACTTAAATCTGTACTCTGATGGCAGCAATGGAAATTTCAGAAACAGATGATGACAGAACTGAGTAGACCTTCTTTCTAACCTGTTTATGATACAACTCAGTGACAGAGATCTGCAGCAAACCAAGAACTGGACTGATAGTATTTACAGTGTTGTTAAGAGAGTTTATATTCTTAATGCTAAGGTTGCCAAACCAACACATAAGAGCAAATGTAACAAAGTATTAATTTAAAGACATAAAAAAGTGTCATCATGGTTTTGTCCACTTAAAAACAGTTGCGTTTCCTAAGAAAGAAAAGCCATGTCTGCTCCTTCTTACAAACTTATTCTGTGTTAAGATCAAAGTTTAGCTTGTCAGATATTGGTAGTGCCGTACCATCTCCACCGTCTTCCCTTTAATTAGAGTTGAGACAGCAGAAGTATGGAAGTACCTGAGATCTACAATCATAATCTTGGTCTTAGAGATATTTAGATATATAAAGGAACAATCACACCATTAAACAAACTCATCAACTACAGGTCCGTGGAAATTTTGTAAAAGACTCAAAATTACGAAGTTCCCTGCAAATGTCAGAACATCGATAGATAGATAGATAGATAGACAGACAGACAGACGGACGGACGGACGGACGGACGGACGGACGGACGGACGGACAGACAGACAGACAGACAGACAGACAGACAGACAGACAGACAGACAGACAGACAGACAGACAGACAGATAGATAGATAGATAGATAGATAGATAGATAGATAGATAGATAGATACTTTATTAATCCCAATGGGAAATTCACATTCTCCAGCAGCAGCATACTGATACAATAAATAATATTAAATTAAAGATTGATAATAATGCAGGTGAAAAACAGACAATAACTTTGTATAATGTTAAATGTTAACGTTTACCCCCCCGGGTGGAATTGAAGAGAGTCGCATAGTGTGGGGGAGGAACGATCTCCTCAATCTGTCAGTGGAGCAGGACAGTGACAGCAGTCTGTCGCTGAAGCTGCTCTTCTGTCTGGAGATGACATTATTTAGTGGATGCAGTGGATTCTCCATAATTGATAGGAGCCTGCTGAGCGCCCGTCGCTCTGCCACAGATGTTAAACTGTCCAGCTCCATGCCAACAATAGAGCCTGCTTTCCTCACCAGTTTGTCCAGGCGTGAGGCGTCTTTCTTCTTAATGCTGCCTCCCCAGCACACCACCGCGTAGAAGAGGATGCTCGCCACAACTGTCTGATAGAACATCTGCAGCATCTTATTGCAGATGTTGAAGGACGCCAGCCTTCAAAGGAAGTATAGTCGGCTCTGTCCTTTCTTGCACAGAGCATCAGTATTGGCACTCCAGTCTAATTTATCATCCAGCTGCACTCCCAGATATTTATAGGTCTGCACCATCTGCACACAGTCACCTTTGATGATCACGGGGTCCATGAAGGGTCTGGGCCTCCTAAAATCCACCACCAGCTCCTTGGTTTGCTGGTGTTCAGGTGTAGGTGGTTTGAGTCGCACCATTTAACAAAGTCATTGATTAGGTCCCTATACTCCTCCTCCTGCCCACTCCTGATGCAGCCCACGATAGCAGTGTCATCAGCGAACTTTTGCATGTGGCAGGACTCCGAGTTGTATTGGAAGTCCGATGTATATAGGCTGAACAGGACCGGAGAAAGTACAGTCCCTTGTGGTGCTCCTGTGTTGCTGACCACAATGTCAGACGTGCAGTTCCCAAGACGCACATACTGAGGTCTGTCTTTAAGATAGTCCACGATCCATGCCACTAGGTATGAATCTACTCCCATCTCTGTCAGCTTGTCCCTAAGAAGCAGAGGTTGGATTGTGTTGAAGGCGCTAGAGAAGTCTAGAAACATAATTCTTACAGCACCACTGCCTCTGTCCAAGTGGGAGAGGGATCGGTGTAGCATGTAGATGATGGCATCCTCCGCTCCCACCTTCTCCTGATATGCAAACTGCAGAGGGTCAAGGGCGTGTTGAACCTGTGGCCTAAGGTGGTGAAGCAGCAGCCTCTCCATGGTCTTCATCACATGTGATGTCAGAGCAACAGGCCGAAAGTCATTCAACTCACTAGGACGTGATACCTTTGGGACTGGGGTGATGCAAGATGTTTTCCAAAGCCTCGGGACTCTCCCCTGTTCCAGGCTCAGGTTGAAGATGCGCTGTAGAGGACCCCCCAGCTCCGATGCACAGACCTTTAGCAGTCGTGGCGATACTCCATCTGGACCCGCTGCTTTGCTGGCACGAAGTCTCCTCAGCTCTCTGCTCACTTGTGTTGTTGTAATTATGGGTGGGGATGTCTCTCCTATGCTGGTATCAGCAGAAGGATGTCTGGAGGGTGCAGTACTCCGAGGTGAGAGTGAGAGTGGGTTAGGGTGGTCAAACCTGTTAAAGAAGTTGTTCATTTGGTTTGCTCTCTTCACGTCTCTCTCGATGGTGATACCCCGCTTCGAGCTGCAGCCAGTGATGATCTTCATCCCATCCCACACTTCCTTCATGCTGTTATTCTGCAACTTCTGCTCCAGCTTTCTCCTGTACTGCTCCTTCGCCTCCCTGAGCTGGACTCAGAGTTCCTTCTGCACGCGCTTGAGCTCATGCTGATTACCGTCTTTAAAAGCCCTTTTCTTCTGGTTCAAAAGGCCCTTGATGTCACATGTAATCCATGGCTTGTTGTTAGCATAGCAGCGTACAGTTCTTACTGGAACTACAATGTCCATACAGAAGTTGATGTAGTCAGTAGTGCGTCTCAGGAACTGCACGTCTGATATTGTGGTCAGCAACACAGGAGCGCCACAGGGGACTGTACTTTCTCCGGTCCTGTTCAGCCTATATACATCGGACTTCCAATACAACTCAGAGTCCTGCCACGTGCAAAAGTTCGCTGACGACACTGCTATCGTGGGCTGCATCAGGAGTGGGCAGGAGGAGGAGTATAGGGACCTGATCAAGGACTTTGTTAAATGGTGCGACTCAAACCACCTACACCTGAACACCAGCAAAACCAAGGAGCTGATGGTGGATTTTAGGAGGACCAGGCCCTGCATGGACCCCGTGATCATCAGAGGTGACTGTGTGCAGAGGGTGCAGACCTATAAATATCTGGGAGTGCAGCTGGATGATAAATTAGACTGGACTGCCAATACTGATGCGCTGTGTAAGAAAGGACAGAGCCAGTTATACTTCCTTAGAAGGCTGGCGTCCTTCAACATCTGCAATAAGATGCTCCAGATGTTCTATCAGACGGTTGTGGTGAGCGCCGTCTTCTACGCGGTGGTGTGCTGGGGAGGCAGCATAAAGAAGAAGGACGCCTCACGCCTGGACAAACTGGTGAGGAAGGCAGGCTCTATTGTTGGCACAGAGCTGGACAGTTTGACATCTGGTTTTTTTTTTTTTTTGGTTTTTTTTTGTATCAGTATGCTGCTGCTGGAGTATGTGAATTTCCCCTTGGGATTAATAAAGTATCTATCTATCTATCTATCTATCTATCTATCTATCTATCTATCTATCTATCTATCTATCTATCTATCTATCTATCTATCTATCTATCTATCTATCTAGTACATTTCTGTCAGAATAGGACAAAAGTTGTTTTTTTTTCTCCATGAGGCAGTTTTAATAATAAGAAGTAGCAGGGAATGATTAAGGTCTTTCTTTATTGATTTCTGGTGGAATAAACAAGGACATTTTCTAAGATTCATTAGTCCTGAGATCATGAACAAAACTTCAAAAAGCAAAATCAAAGCCAAATTTGAAAGAAAACCAGAATCTAATATTAAATTAGATATTTGCTTAGGCACAAGTTTCTACCAAAGTTTTTTCTTTTACTGAATTACAGTTTGAATGCCATGAAATGTGCTCTGCCATGATTTGATATCACGGCCACTGTTATGTCATGGGGGTCATATGCCAAGTGCATCAAGTGCCCAGCAACATCACACCATAACAATGACCAAAATCTCTAAAATGGCAGTTGTCATAGAAGCAAATAAACAAAAATGGCTTTGCCTGTAAAGTGCCCAAAATGGTGATGAGAAGATGTTGCCATTATAACATTAAAATTACAAATAATGAAAAATAAAAATGAATAATTAGGTAAATGACACCATAGCCAAATCTTACTATACCTTCTCAGAGTTGCTTGCATTTACCAGGTGGCCTGTCGCTCTTGTAATTGTTACAAAGCCTGATCGCTTACTGATCTGGAGAGCCGATTATCTTTGTGAGCTCACGGCAGAACTTTTATTGAATTGGAGTTTGTCAGGTCCCTTCATACTCATTTATCTCAGTTTGCCAATCCTTGGTTTCAGATCGTTGGCCACTGTTGCATTCAGCTCTTTGGTGTACCAGGTCACCAGCTCTGATCATCAGTACATTTCTTTAGACTTTCCAGAAGAACTCAATGTCATCAAATGCACATAAGAAGTAAAATATTACCTTAGTATATTATGCTTCATTTTTGTCTGTGAAATATACCAGCTAATGAAGGTGAACCAAAGATGTGATTGAGATCTTACTGCTTCTTTCATTCATTCGAGGACAGTCACTCAGCTTTAACCAATCAGCTTTAAAGGTAGCCTCTGATGTCATAAAACATGACCTGTATGCAAGAAGCCACATGATTTTATTTCTTTTAATAAAGGCTGAAAAATGGCTTAGTATAAGAATTTAAATGATGACAGATGTTGTTTCTTTCAAACTTTGAAGGTTTTGTTTGCATTTTTGTCAATATCAAAGGAAGATTATTTTTATTCTTATGCAAATGAGTGACTTTGTGTGCCTTTCAGCACAGTTCCTAGTTCATGATGTCAAAGCTAACTTTAAGTTCGATTGCTGCCTTGCAAAAAAGAGGCCCATGTTCTCTTTACATGAAGTTTGCATGTTCTGCCTGTGTCGGTGTGGGGTTTCTCCAGGTTCTCCAGTTTCTTCCCACAGTTCAAAGATTTGCAGGTTAGGCTGACTGGTGATGCTAGTTTGGCTCTAGTGTATATACTGTATGTTTGTATGTATGTATGTGTGTGTGTGTGTCTTTGTGTTCATCACCCTGCAATTGACTAGTGCCTCGTCCAGGGATTGTTCCTTCCTTTGCACTCTGTGCTTGCTGGAATAGGCTCCATTTCTCCTGCAAATGGATGGATGAATGAATTGAAAGACTGTCCTGAAAAATCAAGTTTAATGTGATTTGAGAAATAACAGAAACCTATCAGATGCACCATCCTTCCTTGAGGGTGGCACAATGATTAATACTACTGTCACACATCCCCAGACTTCTGGATACAAATCCTGGGTGGTCCACATTCTTTATGGGATTCGTTCATTTTGCTTGTGGTTTTTCTGCAGGAACTTTGCTTATCCACCTTTATACAAAGTCGTGTGTGTGCTGGGGAGATTGGTGACTTTAAATTGGTCAAGTATGAGTGAGTGTGCCTGTAATGGTGTCTTGCCCAGTCTTGGCATTTTGGATGGGTGTATTGCTTTTCAGACTGCATGTGCATCGACTCCTGTCCCAGCTATATACAGTATCTTCATGCCAGGCCTTCAACAGCTTTGTGTTACTTAAGCAAAGAATAGGCACAGATTTGATTTGAAATGTGTTTTCTCTAAAGTCTGCATCAAAACAATTAAGCAGTCATTAACTTTGGTGATTTGAATGAGGACTTGGTTTAAGTAATTCAAAATAGAGCAATGTTAGAACAATTATGAAATACTACATTATATCTAGGGTGACACAATAGACAACTCATGGATCCATGCAGGGTTCAAATCATGTGCCTTGACTGATATGGAGTTCCATGTATTTTTCTAATTAAGTTGATTGCCAATTCTAAAATGACCCCAGAAGGTGTGTGCTTGGGCAGGCTCTGTGGTAGACTGGCACCCTGTCCAGGGCTGCCCCCTGCCTTGTGCCGAGCCCCCATAACCTTGAATTGGATTGAGCAGGTTAAAGAACAACTTGATATGAGAAAGTTTATTACTGAATGGGGTGTACATCTGCACCGTCTGTAGTGAGGTGAGGCCAGCATCACTCCCTATAGTTAGACTTTCATCATTTGTAGTCTCCACCAGTCTATCCATTTTCTAAGTCTGCTTTTACCATGAAGGTGTGATGAAGACCAAGAGCTCACCCCAGCAATGTTTGTTACAATTGGGTGGGATGCCAGTTTACCACCTGACCAGTTAGGCACACTTACTAATGCTGAGCTAGTTAAACTGATATGCATGTCTTCTGGAAAAGAAAACTAAATGGGAATATCCCTTGCAAACTCCTGTAGACACTGGGAGAATGAACAAACTCCATTCAGAGACTCTTCCAGAAGTGAAGTGCAGGTCCGTAACAATGAGAGGCTGCAATGCTAATAACTGTGCCACTGCGCTGGGCCTTTGTTCTGATTAATAAGTGAAGCATGTTTAAAGAGCATCCATCCAGTAACACATTCTGTATTTAATAGACAAAAGGACAATTAGTATATAAAATCTGTTAGTTATGTTTTCCTAAATTTATTTTATTGTGAAACTTTAATAACAGGGAAACAGCAGGTATCTGTCATATAGCACTCATGGGAGATGAATCAAGTGAAGCATATTGTGTTGGTTAAAGATGATTTAAAAACTGCCATTTCGGCTGTCTCTGCTACTGAACATCATGAAATGGTAGGGGAGGCGTCGTGTCTGTCTGTCAGTGAGGCAGCTGTCACTTCTGCATGAGAGGAGCTGAGCTGTCTGCTTTGAAGAATTGAAGAAACGGAAATTGGTTTTTGTTTTTTGCTCCTTTATGATTTTGCCTGAAATTAAACTGTAAGTGCAAGGCAAAAAACTGTTGGCCGTGAAGTCTTCACTGTTTGCTAATTGATTTTCTTATCATTTAACTAATGTGACAAGCGAGCAAGACATGTCAAGACTCGGACTGAACCAGTTAAGGGTTACGCTTCTGTTTTTGACAAATTCAGTCTCATTTTTTTTTTGATTTATAATCATTAAGGTGTACTTTTACTTATTTTTATTATCAAGCACATTCAGTTTTATGTTTGGGAAGTGAAAGGTGTGATGGATGGCCAGGGATCGTGCCCTTTGGGGAAGCCTGGAAGAGCAGGGGACCGAGAAAAGGGCAAGCCATTCGCTGGGACATGAAGGGACAGACACCCTGGGTTGCTTTGGGGCCACAGCCATGGGATTTGGAACTCAAGTCTTTTGGGGTCCGTGGCCACCACCAGGGGGCATCTGGACAATTCCAGAGCCGTGGTCTGCAGCACTTCCGCCACACCCGGGAGTGCTGCCGGAAACTTGATTGAGGAAGCACCTGGAGCACTTCAGGGTGCAGTATAATGGAGACCACCTCACTCCACTTGGAGAGCCGGAGTCGGGTGGAAGAGGACGGAGCTTCCAGGAGTGGAGAGGAGTGGAGGCGGTGAAGAAAAGACATAGAGTTAAGGACTGAGTTATTATGAGTCTTTGGGCACTGTGTTTGTGCTGTGTGCGCAAAGGAAAATAAAAGCGTGTGTGTTTCGGACATCTGGCTGTCTTGGTGTCTGTCTGTGTCTGGGGCTTCTTTCACAAAGGATAATCAGCGGAATCACAGAACAAACCAGACATTAGGCCATTTGGTGACACTGAACTGGCATGCTGTGAGGGTGCCCCGTAATGGCATGGCATCCCGTCCAGTGTTAATTCTGGTCTTGAACTCAGTGTTGCAGCAACCTGCAACCTCAGCCCCTCCAGCCCTAAATTTGGAATAACTGGCTTTAGAAAATTAATGGATAGATTAAATTAATTTAATTTTTGTTAGCTGCTTCTGTCCTTTTAAATCCAGTGTATCCCATGTGTGCTTAATGGACATTAAATAATAGCCGGTTTTTGTTACAATAAAATATGAACTGAATTAATTGAATGATTTTGATGTTATTACAATGGATATGGTGGCACGGTGGTTAGCAGGGCCACTGATTTGGGTAAATCTTGGCCCATTCAAAGTCTGTGTGGAGTCTGCATGTTCTACCTGTGTTCGTGTGGGCTTTTCTCCAAATATTCCTGTTTTCCTCCAACATCCCAAAGGTTAATTGCTAACTCTAAATTGGCCATGGATGAGTTCATATATGAATGTTTGAGCCCAGAGATGGACTGTCTGGTTTATTCCACCCTTGTGCTGGATGTTACCAGAATAGGCTCTGGCCTCCATCACCCTGGTTTGAAAGTAATGGAAGTATGGCATGAACATTAAGAAGTGCCCTCAATATCCAGTATACTTCAAGGAGGCTAAATACTGCAAATAGGATGTGTGTTTATTATAGAAAGATAAAAACAACGAAGGGGTCAGCAAATGGAAAATACAAAGCGCAATGTTAACAGAAGTAAAGTAAATTCTGCTGCCTCTCTGGGCCTTACTATACAGGTTGGTAACCGTGTGTGTCCACCACAAAGTACCTCAGGAAATCACTCCATTTTCATCTTTATAACAGGGATTAGCCTTTAATCCTCAGAAGGTCACTCCCCAATACTACTTCTTCTGGAGTCTGGAACATTCCCTGGAACCCAGAGCTCTCTCTGGCAGACTTGCACCCCTGAGCTACAAATCTTGTTTAAACAAGCTGGTAAACCTGGTAACCCTAGGTGGGCTGTCCTCCTCAGTATGCAGCAGGGTTTCAAATAAGCTTTATTGGACCATCTTGCTGATACCTAGTAACCTAGTGGGTTCATTGTTTTCTCCCCTTTAGAAGTCTTTTATATGTGTGCCCACAGAGCAGCTACTTCTTTGGCCCTTTCTCTGGAGATGATGCATATCACCCCCTGGCTGTTTCCACTGGCAGCAGCACGTTTGTGCCAGAGCAGGATGCTCTCAGTTTTCCAGTGGACAGCTCAGAATGTCCATGTCTTTTATAGACCCTCCTGCCTGTCTTTCTTCATAATCACTTAACGGCCTCAGACCCACAAATTTCATTTCATGGTCACCATCAGGCAGGAGTCAAGAACTGACCAGGATGCCCCAATCATGAACACCCACACAGGGTCAATTTGGAATTGCCAATTAACTGAATGGAGATAGAGTATGAAAACTGGAGTAACCAGAGGAAAACCCAAGTAGATACAGTGAGAAAACGCAAACACCTCCCAGACATCGGCTGGCTGCAGGATTCAGAGCCATGACCCTCAGTTTGTGATGTTGCATCACTATCCATTGTGCCATCATGACATCCTACTTGTATTTCTAAAATAATGACAGCGATGAATGTCATTAATTACAAGAACCACATGTTGATCCTCTGGGAAGCGCACAATACCTAACATTATGGCTTGGCAAAGAACAATATGGAATTGTCTTAACTGACAGTTTCCACTACAGGATGTGGTAATCTGTGGCTCATAATTAATTCATTAAATAATTAGAGCACCTTTTGAACCTACTCAAAGTACTTTAATCACTACCTATGTGTAGCACCCACCTGGAAGATGTGACGGCAGCCATTATTGTGCCAGTAGACTCTGCACTCATTAGGTATGAGGCAGTGAAGGGGTGAAAGAGATAATTAAGAAGCAAGAATGCCTAGGCTGTGGTGGGCAATTTAGCCAGGACTTTGGGAAACCCCCTAAACTTTTCAAAAGATGCCAAGTGATATATTATGACCGTAGAGAGACAGGACCTTGATTTTATATCTTATCCAAAAGACAGCACCAATTTTGACAGCACAGTTTCCCCGTGATTGCACTGGGGCTTTGGGATCCACACATAGACCACAGGGTAAGCGCCCCCTGCTGGCCTTACCAACAGATCTTCCAACAGCAACCCAAGCTTTGCAATGGTCTCTCATCAATGTACTGATTGAGCCCAAACATGCTTAACTTAAGGTGGTTTATCTTGGTGGCAATGACCACAGGCCTGTGCAGCATGGCAGTCCATTGCAGGGGACACTCATACACGCCACATTGACATCTGGCCAATCAGTAACCCAGCATGCACGTGGCCTTGGAGCTCCTGCAGATTTTATTTTCTTTCTCCAGCCGTCTGGAGTTTTTTTGTTTTTTCTGTCATCCCTGGTCATCGGACCTTACTTTTAAGGTTAATTGTTAATTAGTGTTCCCTAATTCTATTCTTATTTATTTGGTCTTTTTTCTCTTTCTCCATTATGTAAAGTACTTTGAGCTTTTTTCATTTTTTTTTTCATTCACCTTTTCACTTTTTCATAAATATTGTTGTTGTTATTGTTCATAGTAAGGGAGAAAAAAACACACATGCACACTGGGAAAACATGTAAACTCCACAGAGACCTTTAAGCAAGCTGGACCCAAGTCCCTAGAGACATAAAGCAGCAGCGTAGCGTATCACTGAGGCACCATGCATAAGTTTGTGAGTAAAATAAAGAAATCCAAATAAGTGTAATTATAGCCTAAGAATAAAATCCTTGCATAGCTGATTATGTGCATAAGAGAAGCAAAATGAAAATGAATTTAAA
Source organism: Erpetoichthys calabaricus (assembly GCF_900747795.2). Lineage (NCBI taxonomy): Eukaryota > Metazoa > Chordata > Cladistia > Polypteriformes > Polypteridae > Erpetoichthys > Erpetoichthys calabaricus. The sequence goes on along the minus strand of NC_041406.2, from coordinate 48,962,101 downwards.
GATCTTCAAAAAGTAGTGGTGGATTTTTGTTGATGTAAGAAATTAAAAGTTCCATGGAGTAAACTTTACAGACTTTTATTTAGTATGCCAAAGCCTGTCTAGTTGTTCAGCTTTTCCTCATTATTTTTCTCTCCCTCACTAATTTTAACATATCGATTTCCTCCTATTACTATTGATGTGGTAAGCAGCGTGTAATTAAAAAGCATGCAGGAGAACCGGCTGCTTTAGTTTACAGAAATAGCTCATTTGTTTCAATTATAAGCTATCTGGATCTCTTAGTAATAATAGCAAAGCTGGATATATTAGTATAATGACTCATAGGACCAAACGTGGGATTTCAGTGTCTGTCTAGGGCTCTAAGTAGGTTGCATGCGCCCAATTAATAGTATTGAAGTTAAAAGAAGCAATGGGCACATGCTGTACTTTGACACAAATGTTGATTGCACTCTGAACCATATGTTCCCACTGGCAATTTTACAGATGTGTTTAAAAACCTGGAATATTTTTCAAAGGCTTTTGTATATCGTAAATTACACTGGAAACTCCTATGCTCGAGTATCAACTTCAAACTGTAAAGCGCTGTGCAGCATGGATTTTTTTTACTTTATGTCATCATGTGATTTCCTCCTCAAAGCAAGCACTTTTGAGCTTATCAATAAAAATGCATTTTTCTTCCCAGGCTGATTTAACAAGTGTCACTAAGTGGAACTGAAGGATTGAAAGACAAGCCAATAATTTTTAATCTAATAAATGGGACTTTGAACAAAATAACGGAAAGATTTCCAATAAAGTAAACTAAGCTATTCAATTAAACCTCCAACAGACAAACACAAAAGCTTAGTTGTAAAACCTTGGCTCTGTTAGAAAATTGCATGCCACAAATGTAAAGATGCCCTTGACAGCAAGAGCGGTAAAAACAGGGCCTAGAATCAATATGTGCATCAGAAGTGCATTGCGATCCTGGGTGTACACGGCACCTGAAAAGGAAAAGGAAAGCTCATGGCCTACACAACCTGTGATGCTGCTGGAGTAGATGACACATGGCAGAGTCACCAGTCTTTCCATTTTTGAATCTTGAATTTTGAAGATTTTCAATGTTGGACACGAAACACCTTAGCTGCAAGCAAATGTTCACTCTAAATGGATTCAACTTAAAAGAATGTACAGTAGGCTCAACCCTCACTCCGTAAATGCAGGGCTGAGATGTCATGCAACCCCATACTCTTGGATCTACTACTCTCATGAGAAATAAAATGGGGTCCCGACTACCCCAGTCTGGCCCTAAAGATTTGTGGTAACTAAGACATACCAGTAATATTCAGGACTGTTAACATTTCTGGACAGATATCATCCATGCTATACTTCCACCATTACAGACCTTCACAAACTCAGGAGTCACCTCAGACATAGAAATTGAGTTGACCAGATACTCTTACCCTGCATTCTGTGACAAGGGTGTGTTTGCGTGACTCAAATTTGCCTCTTGATAATACAGTATACTCGTAAACAGAAGAGCAATGTTGAGACCATCCTGAACAGAACTTTTCTTTATCACTTGACTAGAGTTGACCTGTGTCTGTAGGTGTTGTGAGTGCAGGTATATGTATAAGCATTTTTATGCAGTCATGCACAGTTACAACATATAGCACACCAAGTTAAGGTGATTCCTATTTATAAGAAAACTATTTGGTAATAATGTTTTAGAAATTGCAAAGACAGTAATACATATTTTGTTATTATTTTTTCACAGGGACTCATATGTTTTCTAACTCTTAGAGGGCACTTTAAGAGTTGTTTTGCTTGGCGCCACCCCACATGGCTAAGCATTCAGCCTGCTCCACCTTCCCATACACAGTGTTTTACAACCTTTATGGTCCTTTGACTCAGTTTTGCCTTCTTAAGTTCATTGATGACCCACTAACAGCAGTTTCAAACTGCCTTCTTGGTGACTGGAGGTCCCCCTTGGTGAATCAAGCTCACTTAGAAACAGGAAAAAATATTCTGCAGCACTGCTGATCACTTAGGTGACACACTCACTAGTGCTGGGAGGTATACCGGTTCATACTTATTTTTGTTATGATATGGATTTTTCTTATACCACAACACCAGTTTAAATAGCCTAAACAACGCTCAGAACATGGCACAGCGGGAAACTGTTTAAGAGGGGACCTTTTTCACTGCTACACCACTAAACACGCATGCAATGGAGTACATGTGTTAGTGGAGGTATTGTGCGGTGAAAATGGACAGAGAACATTCCAACACTGAAGCTGTAGCAGACGATAAAGTTGAACATGATGACACAGAAGAACATTTGCTGAAGAAAGGAGTCATGTCTGTTGTCTGGAGATACTTTGGTTTTAAAAGGTCGGACGTGGACCAAACAACTATTTACTGCAAATGCTGTCGAGTTAAAGTTTTCACCGAAGGTGGCAACACGAGCAATTTGCACCACCTTAACCGCAAACATGCTTTGGAATACCATGAAAGTATGGAACTAAGATTGGCAACCTCCACGTCCTCAGGTTAAACTGAAACAGCTAGAGGACACTTGAGTCAGATGTCACTTGTAGACGCATTTGTGCTAGAGGTACTGCCTACGACAAAAAAAACAAGCGGTGGATCGAGATAGCTATATGGATTGTAATAGTATTGGTTAATGTGTCAGTGGACAGAGATTGTTAACATGAACAGAAAGTGCAGTTGGTTTACAAAAAATATTTACTATGTATTCCTTTTCTAAGACATGCTCAGTGCAATACAACTTTTGACAAGCACCTATGAATATTTTACTAAGTCTGAATGCCTCTTTGGATAGTTGAAAATACAGTAATCCCTCCTCCATCGCGGGGGTTGCGTTCCAGAGCCACCCGCGAAATAAGAAAATCCGCGAAGTAGAAACCATATGTTTATATGGTTATTTTTATATTGTCATGCTTGGGTCACAGATTTGCGCAGAAACACAGGAGGTTGTAGAGAGACAGGAACTTTATTCAAACACTGCAAACAAACATTTGTCTCTTTTTCAAAAGTTTAAACTGTGCTCCATGACAAGACAGAGATGACAGTTCTGTCTCACAATTAAAAGAATGCAAACATATCTTTCTCTTCAAAGGAGTGTGTGTCAGGAGCAGTGACTGTCACAGAGATAGAGAGAAAAGCAAACAAATCAATGGTGCTGTTTGGCTTTTAAGTATGCGAAGCACCACGGCACAAAGCTGTTGAAGGCGGCAGCTCACACCCCCTCCGTCAGGAGCAGACAAAGAGAGAGAGAGAGATAGAGAGAGACAGAGTTTGCTTTTCAATCAAAAATCAATACGTGCCCTTCGAGCTTTTAAGTATGCGAAGCACCGTGCAGCATGTTGTTTCAGGAAGCAGCTGCACAAAAGATAGCAACGTGAAGATAATCTTTCAGCATTTTTAGACGAGCGTCAGTATCGTCTAGGTGTGCGAACAGCCCCCCTGCTCAATCCCCCTACGTCAGGATCAGAGAAAGTCAGCGCAAGAGAAAGAGAAAAGTAAGCTGGGCAGCTTCTCACCCATCTGCCAATAGCGTCCCTTGTATGAAATCAACTGGGCAAACCAACTGAGGAAGCATGTACCAGAAATTAAAAGACCCATTGTTCGCAGAAACCCGCGAAGCAGCGAAAAATCCGCGATATATATTTAAATATGCTTACATATAAAATCCGCGATGGACTGAAGCCGCGAAAGGCGAAGCGCGATATAGCGAGGGATTACTGTATGTTGTTAAAATTATAGGTTAAGTTGTTTGCAAAATTTGTTCAATAAAAAGGTTCTATATTTTGACTGCAACTGTCATGCAATGTGATTCTGTCTCTTCATTAGTGCCACCGCCTTGAAAACTATCACTTTATGGGGCCATACAAACCTGTATTAATACTTGTGTGCACATTAAAATGTTTGTTTGTACAGTGTACAATTCTCATGACAGTGGAATAGGTTATTCTTAGCCAGTCTCCTGCAGTAATTGCTGTGGAAAACATGGTTGACATCCACTCATGCATGTGGAAAAAATTACTGTCAAATACAGTGTAACCGGTATAATTTTGAAAAATACCGTATTTTGGTCATACCGCCCAGCACTACCACTCACGAACTAACAACAGCAATGGTGGTTGAAAAACACTGCCTTAAATGAACCTGGTGTTTGGATCCCAAGACTCAAAGATTGGTTTGTGGTACTTCGTACCGGTAGTTAAAGTATGACTACTGGTGATCCACGCCAGACCCACAGAACCTCAATTTGAAATGACCTGTGCAATTTGTGTCCAAAGTAATCCCAATTTTACAGACACCCAAATGCCTTGTCCCAAATGGAGCCTTAAGTCTGTGCATGACCGTATTTGAACAGTGTTTTCACTATGGAGAGCCCAAGCTTAGCAGAGAAGTCCTGTGACAGTTCATCCTGCAGTTTCAGGCTTCAGACCATCCCACTTAATCACATTCCACATTGCATCTCCTTCATTCCTCAGGTCAACTTTGATGTCTCTAAGCAAGACTGCAGGTTTATTAGGTGCTGCCAGTTCAGCCACTTTATCACCTTTTACAGTAAGGCTGGGAACGCAGTTGTTAAATGCATGCACACAAATTGATTAACTTCACGCTTCTTGTGTACCAGCACTAAATCTTAGCGTATGGCACCCATCTGAGAACTTTCGATTGTAGCCACCCTCTCCTTGAGCTTCTCCCATGTGATGCATCCAGAGAAGGAGGGAAAGCTCAGTGTTGACAAAGGAGTTTCTTTTTAGAAGCAGTGAATTACACAGAGGTGATTTCATCTATATCTAGCTAATCTCCTACCAACTTTTCCTAATATCCGAACATTGAAGTAATATGCAACAGTTCCAAAGCCATTGCTCTGTTTAAGTCTGTATAGGTTTAAAGGATCAACTATGGCTTGCAGGTGATCAGCCAACATGGTTGTTTTGTGTGGTTTTTGATGAACCCATTCAAACTGTATGGACCACCCAGACACATGGCACTCAAAATGCCACTTTGAGGCCCAAGGTTATTTTGACTTTTTTGTAACCATAATGGAAGTCATTATAGGATCTTTCTTTATCTTTCTCCTTCCTTGAGATTTTATACCTACCCTTAGCACAAGGTTCATGATAGGATCTCAGGAGCACAGAAGCCCCTTAGGCATGCCAAAATTCTAGCTTGGGGATTTACTGTGCATCTTGTACTGAGTTTCATTTTGAACAAATGTACAACTGAAGTGGCCAAAAGGAGAGAATGGGCCTCAAAATGGCTCAAAACCTAGACTAGGATATAACTGTTTTCCCTCACAAACAGGCCTCACCTCAAGCAGTCTGGCCCTAAAAAGGCTGGCTTTAAGATCCACACATAAAAATTTAAAATGGAAGTCAACCTTTTAAAATTTCAAAATACTTTTAATTCACAAAAATATTCATAAATGTTCTTCAGGCTAGAGGAAGACTAAAACTTTGGCCTGAGAAAACAAAGACAAACAAAGAATCTTTAAAATTAAGAATTTTATTTATAGAACCAAAAAGAAGTACAAGTAATGGTTAACAGTGTATAAGGCAAAGGGTGAGTGTCTAAAGAGGCAACCTAAAGCAAACAAGTCCAGATCTGCGGTCCGGTAAAGAGAAATCATACACGAGAAGAAAAAATGCAATAAACCAGAAAAAGCCAAGCAATACTTAAGAACCCCAGGAGACTTACTAGCCAGCCTGAATTATAAAGGTTGAGGGTGGGCCATCAGTAGTGTCATCATGGTTGCCCTCCCTTAAGGGATTACACCCATGAAAACAAGGAAAACAGACAAACATTAATACACAATACATACATTTAAAATAATAAACTTAAAGGGCAGGCTCAGTTATAGGATGCCTTTGCCTCCCTGGCAGTCATTGCGAAGGAGAGAATTAAAACAAAACAGGGTGCGATTATGAACAATTCTGCACATTCTGTCTCTGACACACTAACACTGAGGACTTTCAACCAACAAATTAATCTGCAGAAGTGTGTCAGGAAACGATATGGGGGCTCCTTTTTTTTTTTTTTTTAGTAATTTTATTGATTTTATTGAAATCACACAACATTCCATACAAATAGATCAATTTTACAAGAATAGGATTGAAAACAAATCAACCCCCACCCCTGAGAAAGAGAGCATGGGGCAGAAGAATAAAACTTAAACCTAGTAAAAATAAGTAAATAGATAAATTAATAAGTGAATATAGATAAATGGAGAAGAAAAAGAAAATGGGTAGACAATCTGCTTTGTCAGTGCTTTAAAAGCTTATTCTAGAATGTTATTAATTACTGTAGATCCTGCCAAGTTTTGAAAATTTTCTGCACAGATCCTCTAAGTGAGAATTTTATTTTTTCCAATTTCAAATAATATAAAATATCAGTTACCCACTGACATAAAAGGGGAGAGTTAGGATTCTTCCAACTGAGCAAGATAAGTCTACGTGCCAATGGTGTAGTAAAGGCAACTATAGTTTGTTTGTCCTTCTCCACTTTAAGCCCCTCTGGAAGTACACCAGACACAGCTGTTGGATTAGGAGGGATTGTGACACCAAGGCTGTCTGAAAGGCATTTAAAAATTTTGGTCCAGAATTATGTTAATTTGGCGCAGGCCCAGAACATGTGACCCAGTGAGGCTGGAACTTGATTGCAGCATTCACAGGTTGGATCTTGCCCTGAAAACATTTTAGACTGCAAGACAGATGTGCTTGATATATAATTTTGAGTTGAATAATTGTATGCTTTGCGCATATGGAGCTCAAGTGAATTCTCTGCATTGCTACCTTCCACTCTTTTCCTGAGATGTTGAGTGAGAGATCCTTTTCCCACTGTCCTCTTGGATCTTTGAAAGGGAGGGGCTGTAACATGGTTTTATATATTGCAGAGATGCTGTCTAAGTCCTTGAAACTGATCAATACTTTTTCCAGCATAGAGGGAGGTGAGAGGTGAGGAAAATTGGGCAGGTTCTGTTTAACAAAGTTTCTAATTTGAAGATAGTGAAAGAAATGTGTTGCTGGAAAGTTAAATTTAGAATGTAATTGTTCCTAGGATGCAAAGACATTGTCTATGTACAGATCTCTAAGTGATTTAATTCCAAATGTTTTCCAGACATTAAAAACTGCATATGTTTGCGATGGTTGAAAAAGGTGGTTCTCATACAGAGGTGCCACCGATAAAAGATTCTCTATCTTAAAATGCTTCCTACATTGGTTCCATATTCTGAGTGAGTGAAGCACAAATGTGATGTTAGTATATTGGTGATAACTTGCATTTATTGGGGCGCAAAGCAAGGAATATGAAGAGGTACTGCAGGATTTTATTTCTATTGCAGACCAAGCCTGTGCATGTTCATCTATTTGTGTCCATGTCCAGGTTTTTATAGTTTGTATGTTTGCTGCCCATAGTAAAATTGAAAGTTAGGTAGAGCCATGCCACCTTCTGTCTTAGGTCTTTGTAGGGTTGCTCTTTGGATATGTGGATATTTTGAATTCTAAATAAATGTGGTTATGGGTGAATCTAATTTCTTAAAAAATGATTTATTGATGTATATTGGGATGTTTTGAAATAAAAAGAGAAGCTTAGGGAGGATTTTCATCTTAATAATGTTAATTCTTCTAGCTAATGTGAGGTGGAGGGTTGACCATCTATGCAAGTCTTGCTTAATTTTTTCCATACAGATAGCAAAATTTTGTTGATAAAGAGCTTTATGTTTACTTGTGATGTTTACCCCTAGATATTTAAACTAATTTGCAATAATAAAAGGGAGTTTGTCCAATATAATATTGTGTGCTTGAGAATTCACTGGGAAGAGCACACTTTTAGTCAAATTAATTCTGAGACCAAAAATCTTTTGAAATTCTGTTAGTGCTATTAGGACTGCAGGCACAGTATGTCATGGGTCTGATATATACAGTACCATATCATCTGCATATAGAGAAATTTTCTGTTCAAGTCCTTCTCTGATAATCCCATTTATCTCATAAGCATTTCGACAGTGAACTGCCAGTGGCTCAATGGCGATTGCAAAAAGTAGTGGTGACAAGGGGCATCCTTGTCTGGTACCATGTTCTAGTTTAAAGTAGTCTGAATTAATGTTGTTAATACAAACTGAAGCTTCTGGATTGGTATACAGTAGTTTGATCCATGCATAAATGTTCGGGCCAAACCCAAATTTCTCCAATGTAGTGATAAGGTAGTTCCATTTAATCATATCAAGTGCTTTTTCTGCATCCAAGGATAATAAAATCTCTGGGATGTTTGACTTTGCGGGTGAGTATATTACATTAAACAGGTGTTGAAGATTGGACCCTAAGTGTCGGCCTTTAATAAATCCAGTTTGATCTTGTGATATTAGCACTTTCTCCATCCTTCTAGCTAGGACTTTGGAGAGTATCTTAACATCATTATTCAGAAGTGAAATTGGTCTGTATGATGCACATTGTAACAAGTCCTTATTTTGTTTAGGAAAGACGATGATTAATGCTTGGCGAAAGGTTTGAGGTAGAATTTTATTGTCTCTAGCTTCTGTGAATCTTGCTAATAGGAGGGGAGCTAGCTGAGTGGAGAACTTCTTATAAAATTCGTCAGGGTAGCCATCGAGGCCTGCTGCTTTCCCACTCTGAAATGACTTTATAGCATCTAATAATTCTGATAGTGCCAGCGGTTTATCCAATTCCTCTGCACTAAAAGTATCTATTTGTGGTATCTCTAATGTATCCAGATATGCATTAGATTGTGTGTTGTCTTCTTTAAACTCATTAGAATATAAGGATTTATAGTAATCTCTAAATGTGTGCATTATATTTTTATGGTTGATGATTTTGTCTCTGTTTGTGTTGGTGATTGCTGGGATTGCATTGCGAACTTCTTGCTTATGGATTTGTTGAGCTAAAAGCTTATTAGCTTTCTCTCCATATTCATAGTAATAATGTCTTGATTTAAAAATGAGTTGTTCAGTTTCTTTAGTTATTAAGAGGTTGAGCTCTGAATGCAGAGCCTGCCTTTTCCTATGAAGAGCCTCACTTGGACACCTGGCATGTTATTGATCTATTCTAGTAATTACGCGGGTTAGCTTTGATACCTGCTTGGTTTCTAATTTATTTCTGTGGGAAAGATATGAAATAATCTGTCCTCTTAAGAAGGCCTTTCCTTCTTTCTGGGTTTCCCAGAGTATTCCTGTAGTGACCTCTGAGTATTTGTCTCTAGAAAAAAACAGATTTGTTTTGATATAAATTCTGTAAAGTTCTTGTCTGCCAATACAAGTGGGTTAAGACGGCATCTGCGAGATTAGTATGTGGGGCATAATGATTTTATCTCCAAGATCAGATGGGCATGGTCAGAAATAACAATAGCGTCATACTTGCAGGATTTAATTGTAGGCAAGAAATGGTTATCTACAAAGAAATAATCAATTCTTGAGTAGCAATGATGCACTGGTGAGTAGAAGGAATATGTTCTTGAATTTGGGTTTAGAAATCTCCAGGGGTCTGATAAGTTGTGGTCAGTTACAAACTGTGTAATTGTCTTTGCAGTGTTAGATGTCATCACCCCTGTGACAGGAGACCAACCTAGATCTTGATTTAAAACACAATTAAAATCCCCGGCCATTATAATTTTATGAGTGTTCATTCACATCGGGAATGGATGCAAATACATTTTAGATGAATTCCCTATCATCCACATTGGGTGCATAAACATTTATCAAAATCACTTTACAATTAAATAAATTACCCATGACAATCATGTATCTCCCTTCAGGATCAGATGCAACATCTGATACTACAAATGAAACTGTTTTATGTATAAGAACTCCCACACCTCTAGTTTTTTTTTGTAAAGCTGGAATGGAACTGATCCTTGCTTAATAAGGCGGAGTGGTGGCTTTGAGGCTAGGGATCTGCACTGGCAATCAGAAGGTTGCCGGTTTGAATCCCAAAAATGCCAGTAGGGACTCTGCTCTGTTGGGCCCTTAAGCAAGGCTCTTAACCTGCAATTGCTGAGTGCTTTGAGTAGTGAGAAAAGCGCTATATAAATGCAAAGAATTATTATTATTATTATTAAGTGAGTCTCCTGTAAAAATACTATTTTAGTGTTTACACCTGTTAGGTGAGAGAATACTTTCTTTCTTTTTAATTCGTGATTTAACATTCTAGCTCACAAAGTTAATTGTCCCGTCTTGGAGTCATTGATTCTGAATTTTTGATGTCGTTTTGTAGTCTTAACCGAACGTGAGACTGCTTTGACCTTAATTTCCCATTTTCCCAGGGGTTATTGCCATGCAGTCTATTGTTACGTTATAATTATAAGGATTAAAAGGATAGATTAGAGATAGCTTGCTCTCTTTCTCTGCCCCCCTAGTCCCCCCACCCCCTGCTTTGCCTCCCCATGTGAGGCTGATCCCCAAGAGCTCCTTTATACCAACAGCAATACACCTGTATAAGGCCTCACTGGGACTGACTGCCAAGGGAGAAGTTTTCTTACTTTTTAATTTTCATCCTTTTTAGTTGTTCTGTTGTGTGTTCAGACCATAGTGTGTGTATGTGTGTGTATATTATATATATACAGTGGTGCTTGAAAGTTTGTGAACCCTTTAGAATTTTCTATATTTCTGCATAAATATGACCTAAAACATCATCAGTGTTTCACTCAAGTCCTAAAAGTAGATAAAGAGAAACCAGTTAAACAAATGAGACAAAAATATTACACTTGGTCATTTATTTATTAAGGAAAATGATCAAATATTACATATTTGTGAGTGGCAAAAGTATGTGAACCTCTAGAATTAGCAGTTAGTTTGAAGGTGAAATTAGAGTGAGGTGTTTTCAATCAATGGGATGACAATCAGGTGTGAGTGGGCACCTTGTGTTATTTAAAGAACAGGGATCTATCAAAGTCTGCTCTTCACAACACATGTTTGTGGAAGTGTATCATGGTACGAACAAAGGAGATTTCTGAGGGCCTCAGACAAAGAGTTGTTGATGCTCATCAGGCAGGAAAAGGTTACAAAAACATCTCTAAAGAGTTTGGACTCCACCAATCCACAGTCAGACACATTGTGTACAAATGGAGGAAATTCAAGACCATTGTTACCCTCCCCAGGAGTGGTCGACAAACAAAGATCACTCCAAGAGCAAGGCGTGTAATAGTCAGCGAGGTCACAAAGGACCCCAGGGTAACTTCTAAGCAACTGAAGGCCTCTCTCACATTGGCTAATGTTCATGTTCATGAGTCCACCATCAGGAGAACACTGAACAACAATGGTGTGCATGACAGGGTTGCAAGGAGAAAGCCACTGCTCTCCAAAAAAAACATTGTTGCTTGTCTGCAGTTTGCTAAAGATCACGTGGACAAACCAGAAGGCTATTGGAAGAATGTTTTGTGGACGGATGAGACCAAAATAGAACTTTTTGGTTTAAATGAAAAGTGTTCTGTTTGGAGAAAGGAGAACACTGCATTCCAGCATAAGAACCTTATCCCATCTGTGAAACATGGTGATGGTAGTATCATGGTTTGGGTCTGTTTTGCTGCATCTCGGCCAGGACAGCTTGCCTTTATTGATGGAACAATGAATTCTGAATTATATCAGAGAATTCTAAAGGAAAATGTCAGGACATCTGTCCATGAACTGAATCTCAAGAGAAGGTGGGTCATGCAGCAAGACAACGACCCTAAGCACACAAGTCGTTCTACCAAAGAATGGTTAAAGAAGAATAAAGTTAATGTTTTGGAATGGCCAAGTCAAAGTCCTGACCTTAATCCAATCACAATGTTGTGGAAGGACCTGAAGCGAGCAGTTAATGTGAGGAAACCCACCAACATTCCAGAGTTGAAGCTGTTCTGTGCGGAGGAATGGGCTAAAATTCCTCCAAGCCGGTGTGCAGGACTGATCAACAGTTACAGGAAATGTTTAGTTGCAGTTATTGCTGCAAAGGGGGGTCACACCAGATACTGAAAGCAAAGGTTCACATACTTTTGCCACTCACAAATATGTAATATTTGATCATTTTCCTTAATTAATAAATGACCAAGTATAATATTTTTGTCTCATTTGTTTAACTGGTTTCTCTTTATCTACTTTTAGGACTTGAGTGAAAATCTGATGATGTTTTATGTCATATTTATGCAGAATTATAGAAAATTCTAAAGGGTTCACAAACTTTCAAGCACAACTGTATATATAATTTTTATGAAATTATTTATTTAAAGAGCTTCTGTAAAAAGCCAAACTTCCCTTGGGGACAAATAAGTCTATCTATAAAAATTACATATTAACAAAAACAGATGAAAAATAATTAAAAATTAACACAAACGACAAATACAAAAATTCATATGGCAGGGAACAAACACAACAGCTCTCTTGAGTCGTTGTGTTTTGTTCAGTTTATTACCATGCATCTCAATGAATTCTTACTAGCATGTCTCCCACCAATAAGTGCCAACAGCACCTAATGAATATGACACCACGCTTTACACGTAACATTAGATAATGCACTGTTTATAAGAAACAATGCAGGAATTGCTTTCTAATAGCCTAATGTTTTATACATTTATATTTATTTGCTTAGCAGACACTTTTATCCAAAGCAACTTACCAAGGAGGTCAACTTAATTGAGCAAACGTCATTCTGGGGGACTGTTTTGGAACAAGTGATATAGGGCAAGGGTACAAAGTCAGTCAGTCAGTCATCGTCCAACCTGCTATATCCTAACACAGGGTCACGGGGGTCTGCTGGAGCCAATCCCAGCCAGCACAGGGTGCAAGGCAGGAACAAACCCTGGGCAGGGTGCCAGCCCACCGCAGGGCACACACACACACGCTCACACACACCAAGCACACACTAGGGACAATTTAGGATCGCCAATGCACCTAACCTGCATGTCTATGGGCACAAACTGAAAACTATAAATAAAGAGCGCAGAAAAAAATGTTTCCTAGGTTACAAACATAACAGCTAATATCAGTTAGATGGAAATTCACCAAACAAGAGAGTCTTCAAATGCTTCTTAAACACATTAACTGAGTTAGAATTTCAAATTGGGCAGCTTATTCCACCAGCTAGGAGCTATGCATTTAAAGAATCACCAGGTGCCATTCACTAGCAGACCTGAGTGGTCGAGAAGGAGCTGTCCCTGAATCTTCTGCTGTGAGTGCTAATGGTCCTGCTTGTATCGTTTACCAGAATGGAGGAGGTTGAAAGTACAGGAAGTACAGAATCTTTCCCTATACTGTTAGCCTTTCTAAGGCAGCATGTGCTATACATGCCCTGTACAGAAGAGAGTCTGTGTTGGCCTGACTGTCATTGTAGTGCTTTGTGGCCCTGAGTAGGTGCCATACCATGATGTTATGCAGATTGAGTTACAATATAGTACTCAAAAAGTAAAGGAACACTTTTTAATCAGAGTATAGCATCAAGTCAGTGAAACTTCTGGGATGTTGATCTGGTCAGTTAAGTAGCAGAGGGGGTTGTTAATCAGTTTCAGCTGCTTTGGTGTTAATGAAATTAACAACAGGTGCACTAGAGGGGCAAAAATGAGATGACCCCCCAAACAGGAATGATTTAACAGATGGAGGCCACATTTTCCCTCCTCACCTTTTCTGACTGTTTTTTTCACTAGTTTTGCATTTGGCTATGGTCAGTGTCACTACTGGAAGCATGAGGTGATATCCGGACCCTACAGAGGTTCCACAGGTAGTCCAACTTTTCCAGGATGGCACATCAATACGTGCCATTGCCAGAAGGTTTGTTTTGTCTCCCAGCACAGTCTCAAGGGCACGGAGGAGATTCCAGGAGACAGGCAGTTACTCTAGGAGAGCTGGACAGGGCCATAGAAGGTCCTTAACCCATCAGCAGGATCAGTATCTGCTCCTTTGGGCAAACAGGAACAGGATGAGCACTGCCAGAGACCTACAAAATGACCTCCAGCAGGCCACTGGTGTGAATGTCTGTGACTAAACTATCAGAAATAGACTTCATGATGGTGGCCTGAGGGCCCGATGTCCTCTAGTAGGCCCTGTGCTCACTGCTCGACACTGTGGAGCTCGATTGGCATTTGCCAGAATTGGCACTCTGTGCTTTTCACAGATGAGAGCAGGTTCACCCTGAGCACATGTGACAGACGTGAAAGGGTCTGGAGAAGCCGTGGAGAACGTTATGCTGCCTTTAACATCATTCAACATGACTGGTTTGGTGGTGGGTCAGTGATGGTCTAGGGAGGCATATCCATGGAGGGGTGCACAGACCTCTACAGGCTAGACAACGGCACCTTGACTGCCATTAGGTATCGGGATGAAATCCTTGGACTCATTGTTAGACCCTATGCTGGTGCAGTGGGTCCTGGGTTCCTCCTGGTGCACGACAATATCCGGGCTCATGTAGCAAGAGTATGCAGGCAGTTCCTGGAGGATGAAGGAATTGACACCATTGACTGGCCCCCATGCTCGCCTGCCCTAAACCCAATAGAACACCTCTGGGACATTATGTTTTAGTGTATCTGATGCCACCAGATTGCACCTCAGACTGTTCAGGAGCTCAGTGATGCCCTGGTCCAGATCTGGGAGGAGATCCCCCAGGACACCATCAGTCGTCTCCTTAGGAACAGGCCCCGACATTGTCAGGCTTGCATACAAGCATGTGAGGAGCCATACAAACTACTGAGTACGATTTTTGAGTTGCTGCAGTGAAATTTTGGCAAAATGGACTAGGCTGCTGCATCATTTTTTCACTTTGATTTTCAGGGTGTCTTTGAATTCAGGCCTCTGTAGGTTGATAATTTTCATTTCCATCAAACAATGGGGCATCCTTTCGTTCCTAACAAATTACCCAGTCCATATCAGTATAGATATCCAGCAGGATTTTTTTCCCATTGAGATCTGATGTGTTTTCAAAGTGCTCCTTTAATTTTTTGAGCAGTTTATATTACAGTGAACCAGTAGAGGGTTGGTGAGCAGAGATGGAGACCAGCTGAGGTTTCCTCAGGTGTCTGAGGAAGTAAAGGTGTTGGTGGGCCTTCGTGATGTCATACAAGAGTTGCTGTGTCTATTTTTCCATGCATTGTAGGAAATAACAGCCATTATAAAAAAAAACGATTGATTGGTGGGAGCTGATCCAGCAGCAGCCGTTAGAACTGTGGATCAATAGTATAGCAACTAGACTACACAACCTGCTTGAAACACCTTAGATTGTGTCATTTGAGAAGACATAAGCTTGCTATTTGGACATGCCAGCCCTTGGGATTTTTTTAGCATTATAGAGTTAGAGTTACATTAGATCTACAGACTGGATACAATATGAATGTTATTTATGTCAGCTTCTGACAATTTTGCAGGAAAGGTAAAATAAAGTGATTCTCTCTTTTGGATTATTGACTGGGAAACATTCCAGAAGTCTCATTGAATTGAGTCCAAATGCTGGAAAACAAAACTGTTTAGCTCAGGGTGTAAAGGGTGAATTGCTCTCTCTGTTTCAGTAATGTCTGATGGTTACCTTCCGAGACTGCATGGTGTGATTCAGCTTAAACTCATTTTGCTGCCTATTGCCACATATAATCAAGGGAACACTGCCAATTCTGTGTGAGAAGTTAAAAGTGATGTATCCCAGGCACAGAGCCATGCTCACTCATACTGGGTCAGTTTAAACAGACCACTGAACCTAACCTGCACATCTTTGGGATGTCAGAGGAAAACATGGGGAAAATACAGCCTTAGGAAGAAGAAGCAAATTCTACACAGACAGGGCCCCATGTCAGGCCCCATGACCCTGAACTAGATGTTTTTCCATGGATAACCATAAATATGTGAAACAAGTTACCAGGTAGTAAGGGGTCTTCAAATCTGTACTGGCTGTTAACTCTTAAAGCATTCCATATCCTCTGTTACAAGGAAACATAAACTTACTATAAACTCATCAAAACTCTTCTTTCTAGACTTCGTTTCTTGAGACTTCTCTCAACATACTTTTTGAATGTGTTTACCTAACCGAGGGACATGTCGACTCGGAGCCCATCATGACCCATCACTAAGCACCATCACATTCACCAGGCGGGGCCAGTTTAGTGTCACCTTTGTCAGCATTTCATTGAGTGCTGCTTGTTTTGGACTCTGATTCACAGACCGTGATTAGGGATTTCTTCACAGCAACACTTACTTATGTCAGCTAAATTTGCTGTGTACTATATGTTTATGAAATGAGAACATTTCACATTTTCTGGTGTTCCACAAGATTTTGGCATTTACAGTTTGACCAGATGCACTCAGTAGTGTTTGATATTTGAGAATGCAATTGGTTTAGTAAAGGTCAGGCTGCACTTTCCAAGTTCAGAATTGATGTAGCCGGAGGCATGTCGCTGAATGTAACATTCGGATAACTAAACTGAAGTGAAGGTGATTCTCAGAGGCTGTTCTCCCCACTTCAGCATTTGATTCAGACACTTTTATGGTCATGTCATTTCCTGTTCAGAATCAAAAGTTACAATAATTGTTGTATTCATTTTTGTTATTTACTTGACATTATTTGAAATAAATCAACTCCTGGGCAGCAGAAAGGCCTAGTTGGTAGCATTTCTGCTGCTTCACAGCTCCGTCTGCTTGCTCCACTTGTCAAAGTAGGATTTCCATGAGAACTCCAGCTTTAGTAAAGACACTACAATGGTGGTTTATGAGTGAATGAGAATGTGTGGGTAAATGTGTTCAGTGATGGACTAGCAACACATTTAGAGTTTATCCCTGCTGTGTGTACTTCACTTTTCATAATGCTCGTTCTCCTTTAGAACATTAGAACACTCTAGACGAGAACAGGCCATTCAGCCCAACAAAGCTTGCCAGTTCTATCTACTTATTTCTTCCAAGAAAACATCAAGTCGAGTTTTGAAAGTCGCTAAAGTCTTACTGTCTACCACACTACTTGGTAGCTTATTCCAAGTGTCTATCGTTCTTTGTGTAAAGAAAAACATCCTAATGTTTGTGTGAAATTTACCCTTAACAAGTTTCCAACTGTGTCCCCATGTTCTTGATGAACTCATTTTAAAATAACAGTCTCGATCCACTGTGCTAATTCCCTTCATAATTTTAAACACTTCAGTCATGTCACTTTTTAATCTTCTTTTGCTTAAACTGTAAAGGCTGAACTCTTTTAATCTTTCCTCATAATTCAACCCCTGTAGCCCTGGAATCAGCCTAGTCGCTCTTCTCTGGACCTTGTCTAGCGCTGCTATGTCCTTTTTGTAGCCTGCACACAGGACTCAAGATGACGCCTCATCAGTGCATTATAAAGCTTGAGCTGAACCTCCTTGGACTTGTACTCCACACACCGTGCTATATGACCTAACATTCTGTTAGCCTTCTTAATGGCTTCTGAACACTGTCGGGAAGTTGATAGCTTAGAGTCCACTATGACTCCTAAATTCTTCTCATAAGGTATACTCTCGATTTTCAGACCTTCCATTGTGTATTCAAACCTAACATTTTTACTTCCTATGTGTAATACTTTACATTTACTGACATTAAATTTCATCAGCCACAAATCTGCCCAAGCCTGTAGGCTCGCCAAGTCCTTCTGTAATGATACTGTATAATGAATTCCAACTTATCTGCTAATCCACCTATCTTGGTATCATCTACAAACTTAACCAGCTTGTTACTTATATTCCTATCTAAATCATTTATATTATCATTTATCATTTATATAATTTATATATATTAAAAATAGCAGCGGCCCTAGCACGGACCCCTGTGGAACACCACGCTTAATGTCAGCCAGTTCTTATAAGGTTCCTTGCACCATCACCCTCTGCTTCCTGTGTCTTAGCCAATTCTGTACCGATCTACAAACATCACCCTGAACTCCCACTTCTTTTAATTTGATGCCCAACCTCTCATGTGGCACCTTATCAAATGCTTTCTGAAAGTCCAGATAAATAATATCATAAGCTCCACTTTGATCGAATCCTTTTGTTGCCTCCTCATAGAATTCCAGCATGTTAGTAAAACACGACCTCCCTCTTCTGAACCCATGCTGACTGTTCCTAATAACCCCTATCCTTGCCAGGTGTTGCTCAATCTTATCCTTAATAACTCCCTCCATTAATTTTCCTGTCATGCATGTTAAGCTTACTGGCCTATATTTGCTTGGATCTTCCCTGTCACCATGTTTATATAATAGGATGATATTTGCTATTTTCCAGTCCTTCGGAATCTCTCCAGTGTGCAGTGACTTCCTAAAAATATGTGTCAAGGGTTTATATATGTACTCACTAGCCTCCTTAAGAACTCGAGGATAAATATGATCTGGTCCTGGTGATTTGTTTGATTGCAGCTTAGTTAATCTGAGCAGCACTTCTCCCTCTGCCATTCCCAAATCCCTCAGTACCTCCTTAGTAGTCCCGTTTACCTCTGGGAGGTTATCCACTTGCTCACTTGTGAATACCTCAGAAAAATGTAAGTTTAGAGCATCTACTGTTTCATTGTCTGTATCTTTTAATCCCCCTTTACTATTTCTGATGCATTTAATCTCCTCCTTGTCTGTTCTTTTACTACTAAAATACTGAAAGAATCTCTTAGGGTCGTCTTTCGACTTATCTGCTATATTCCTCTCCAACTGTCTTTTAGCCTCCCTGATCTCCTTCGTAATGGTTGTCCTCATGTTCTCATACGCTCTACGATTCACTTTGCAGTCATTAGTCTTATACACATTATATAACTGTTTTTTCCTTTGCAACTTCTTTTTTACATCTTTATTAATCCACCGTGGAGTTTTTTTTTAAATTTCCTATTAATTCCAAATTTAGGTATGTATCTGTCCTGCATTACATGTAAAACATTTTTAAACCTGTTCCACTGCTCCTCGACTGTCTCCACACTTAAAAGCTTATCCCAGTGTATCCTACTTAGACATTGTCGCATCTGTTCAAAATTAGCCCTACCAAAGTTCAACTTAACAATTTTAGTCTTTGCATCTGCACTTGTACAAAATACTGAGAATTCTATTATATTAGAGTCTCTTGACCCTAGTGATTTAATCACCTCTACACCCTCAATTCTATCCTGATTATTACAAAACACTAAATCCAGACAGGCTTCACCCCGTGTTGTTGCTTTAACATGCTGTGTTAGAAAACAGTCATTAATTACTTCTAAAAACTCCTGCTCTTGTGCTCCTACATCTGCAAGGTTATCCCAGTTAATATTCAGATAATTAAAGTCCCCTATGACTATAATATCTCCCTGTAAACTTGCCTTTTTGATATTATTAAAAAGGTGTGTGTTGAAATTACTGTCTGCATTGGGTGGTCTATAACACACTCCTAAAATAAGACCTCTTTCCCTAATATTTTCCAGGTGAAGCCACATGTCCTCACTAAGATGGGGCTCATCATCCAATTGAAGATGACTTGTGTATGTGTATCCCTCTATGTTACACTCATCCCCATCTTTGTTATTTAGCCAGGTTTCTGTTATTGCTATAATATTATTATGCTCTGCTACATACAACACCAACTCACTTACCTTATTTTTGATACTTCTAGCATTAAGGCAAGCTATTTTTAATTTGTTACTCCTTCTACATTTAAATGTTTGCTTAGAATTTACATTACTACGCATTTTTATTTGTACACTGTTGTTTGTTCCTCCTTGCATAGATCTAAACCTGGTGTGTCCTAAACTCCCTGCCCCCCCATTCCCTAGTTTAAACAGTCCTCGACGAGCCTACACATACGCCCCCCCAATACATTGGTGCCCCTCCAGTTCAGATGTAACCCGTCATGACGGGACAGGTCCCATCTGTTCCAAAAGGAGTCCCAATGCCCCATAAACCTATACCCTTCTACCCTGCACCAAGATTTGAGCCACATGTTAAGCCTTCTAATCTCCTCAATCTTACCTGGATTGGTGTGTGGCACAGGCAGAACTTCGGAGAAGACTACTTTGTCAGTTCTGCTCCTCAGCTTGGCACCTAACTCTTTGAATTTGGATCGCAGAACTGACAGACTACCCTTATGTATGTCATTTGTTCCAACATGGACAATGACAACTGGATCCACCCCCACTCTGGCCAAGAGCCTATCTACCATTCCCGGGAGGTCTCCCACCTGTGCACCCGGAAGGCAACACACCGTGACTCTTTATTGGAGTGAACAGATTCTGAAAGTAAATGAATGATCAGCTGCTTAAATGTGTCAGGATTTGGAACTGTTGTTTTCAATCAGATTGTGCAGAAGCTGGCATTAATCTCTCTGATGCTGTATGGCACAAGTTCCAAAGGAAAATACAGGTACTTTATTACCGTATAAAGAAGTCAGATACAGTCTGAAGATTTCAATCAAAATAGGGGCTGTTACACGAGATAGGAGCCGCAACACAGGGGCAATCGTCCTGCTTTAGCTCCCATCTTTAGATTAGAAATACACCAGGGTCTCGGGGTCACCACTGTGGCAGACTAGGAGAGTGTGAGGAAGAGCAGGTCAAAGGCTGGTGTTAAATGTTCTAAACATTGTGTGACAAGCACGTTAGGTGGTAACCCTGATCCTGCAGAGGACAACCAATTGCTTTGCTCTTGATAAACTGTTTAGCAGACGCAGCAGGGCAGCTACAGAGCTGTCCTTGCGCCGCTGCTGTTAGAGATGGCACATTGCTAGCAACCTCGATCACAATACTATGCGGATTTTTCCCATATTTGTTATAATGAAATTTCTGTTATAACAGAATATTTTTATGCTTCTATAAATTTCGTTACAAGGGGATTCCACCTGTACATGTCTTTTTATGTGCCGTAAATATACCACAGGTATACTATATATAGGGAAAACGTTGCAATGGCTTCAGTTAAAGACAGGTTCTAGCTTGCATTACCATTGAATGAATATTACTTCTTTCATTAACCATTTAAAGAAACTGGTCTGTGTTTGTTACGCATCAGTTGTGGGCTTTGTCTTTGTGATTTGTACGTTTTATATGTGAAGTTTTGGTGGAGAATACAGTTTGTTTTATGCATTGCTTATGGTCTGTTTATTAAAATGCTAATGTTTTAATGTGTATATGTATATGTAAATCTGTGTCTTTTTAGTATCCTTTACTTAATTTAATATATTTCCTGTTTTCTGCATTTGTTCTGTTAGCAGTTGTTTTTCTTGTGGGGAAGGATACACTATAACAATGGCTAAGTCTGAACATCCAGTAGCTTAGATTCTTATTGGGACTGGGAAGTGTGGTAACTCGTTCACATTCTTTTTTGACTGGGTTGTTACATACTTCTTCATTCAAACTTTTTACAAATTAAAACAATGTCTCAGAAATCAAAATTCTGTTAACTGGGCTGCAGTTTTTTACTTTTATTGATACATATTAATAGGATTAACATCTGTTCTATGTTCACAATAGGATGTATTACGTGTTTGGAGCGTTCAACTCACAGAAAGTGCTTTCCTTGTATTATATCACAAAGTATGCTTAAGCTACAATAATTGTTTTAGCTACTATATGTCTGAGGTGATAATAAAATATCTGTGTTGTCAGCTTGCAATGCACTTTTTAGAATAAAAAAATGGTTCAAGTGGACATCTCAGCTCTCCTATTAAAAATGCAATGAAGCCTAATTTATTACAGTTCAACATACCTTAAGAAGCACGACATCTGCACATCCAGCAAAGCTGAATTATCTGAACATTTATTAGGCACATACACATGAACTGTAAAAGTAGAAAGGCCAAAGTAAGATCAAGAAGATTCTTGTGGCAGTGCTATGCATGTCTGGTTAGTAGTTTTGAACTTGTGCCACTAGTCATGTAATATTAAAGATACAAACATGAGACTTTATTGCTGAAGTCCAGTCCATTTTGACCTGCCCTATACAGGCCTGTTTCCTTTGCCCCCAACCATCACAGGTACAATGGCTGCACTACAGGCTCTGGCTTCACTTCTATTTTACATGTAGATCAGTTTCCCACGACCTTTTGATTTCTGCCCTGACAATTTGACCAAGGGTAGTGATAAAAGATTCTCATACAGTTTTACGAAACTGACACCAAAATGCATTTTGCAGCTAACTTTGCAATTGTGAAACATGATACCCACTGACGTTTTTTAAGATTTTTTGGTTTGGAAGATTTTGTTCACACTTCTGAGTTTGCCGATGTTTTTTCTGCAGCTGTGTAATGCATGTAATGTGTCGCACACCTGTAAAATCAGTTTCATATTAGCACAGAGGAGCACAGTGTGTTTTTTAAAAATGTCATGTCATATTTTCCTCATGAAGACACACACAAAAATACACAGGCATGCAAATTACTGCATTTTCCCACTGCAAAAACTCGCAATATGGAAAGCTATCTGCCAAACTTCCCAGCCCTGCCATTACCCAGCAAACACCTTTTCTGATTTTGCGTGAATCACTAGCCAAAGGTAGCCCAACCAGAAACACGAGGCTTCTGAAAAGTTAGCTGTGGGAATCCATGTGGTGTGCAGACACCTCCTCTATGCCTGAGTTTGGTGGGGTGGGCAATCTGTGGCAGTTAAATTCACGTTAGCAAATCAGTGACGCTCTTAAGTTAAAAACATGTTCATGCTATTAACTAAGTAATTCACAGACGTCACCCAAATGTAATGACTAAGTCATTTATGTAATGAAAATATCTATAGTTAGTGAACACATTTGTATTACCTCATTTTAATTAATTTAAAAATGAGCAAGTGTACAGGTAAATATGCAGTGCCAGTAGATGGTGAATAATTTTGTCCATTCAATAAATAACATAATGTAAGTAAATAAAGAAAGTGATCTTCAGGTGACCTTTATCTAGTATTAGATTTTGGTTGAGACTCTAAAGCATTCAGGATCAATTTGTGATGATAGAGGAGATTTGTATGGGTGCTGGTGAATACTTTTTCACAACACTATGATAATGCGGTAATGGAGATAAAGCAAATTTAGGCAGGAACCACCCTGTGCCAGAAGCCTTTATCAATGTAATGTCACTTTAAAAGACTGCATGCTCCTTTTTTTTACAGTGGCAAGCGTCTGCCATATAATCCACTCAGTGTGTAAAAATGGAATCAGTCAATGCGCACTTTGACAACTGAAGAGAGAGAAACATGGAAACCTCTTAATTTATGGTGACAGGAATAGATGGTATAAACAGGTGGCAGCACATAGCAAACTGATTGAATTGTTAACAGAAACCATATACTGTAAACATGAAATAGTCAAGCCTGTTAAGAGCACATTCCCATGATCCTCCTGTTTATCGCTAGAATTGGGTCATCAACTGGTATATTAAACACACGAAAATGAAATGTTTCCTTCCTATATAAAGCTTTGTTCATTTTACCATGTGCCATTACAACAAGATAATTAAAGGAAAGCATGCAAATATGGTACTATTCTTCATAAGGTGGCAATGTTTTGCAAAAATTAAATAAGAAAAAAGTGGAAGAAAAACATGTAACTATTTAACATTATTACCAAAAGCATAAAATGTGTGAAATGGTCGTGCTTTCTTATTTATTTATCATACCCCTTTTTTTTCGACAGTGTACCAGCTACAACAAGAGGCACCTCGTCCCAAACGCATCATTTGCCCAAAAGAGGTTAGTTTCTGTCTTTTCCTGTAGCTCTTGGGAGCCTTTACATTACAGTACTCATCTTCTCGGTGTGTGCAGCATGTTGTGGTTTTAAAAAACACTTTCCAGCTGACCGCATAGAAAAAGCAAGCATGAAAGCCTAGACCTCTTTGAAGAACTTCTATACCGCTGTTGCTAATGGGAGCTCAGACCATTTCTCCCACTGGTGGTAATTGGTCGGCTAATTGGCCGAACGATGAAAAAGGAGAAAGATCAAAAGGGTGAGCTCTCATGTACAAACAGTGGAATGGAAGCGGACATCTGTGTTTGCCGTTGTCAGACAAGGCTATGCTGAAATAATTACATCCCAGGCAGTTGAACTCGACACATTTGTGTTAGTCAGACACAGTCAGATTAAAACAACAAACCTGCAGAAATGAGACAAGGCAGATAAGTCAGTGAATTTGCTCACATCAGCTTCGGCTCCATTGAGTGATCAAAGAATTGTGTTGTTGCTTTTGTTTTATGTTTTAATGTTTACTCTTAGTTTTTCTTTTGAAGTAACTCATAATATGTATTGTGTGGGTTGCCTTGTGAGTTACTGAATGAAGTGAGATCATTAAGGTTTATAACAGACAGATAGATAGATAGATAGATAGATAGATAGATAGATAGATAGATAGATAGATAGATAGATAGATAGATAGATAGATAGATAGATAGATAGATAGATAGTGTAATTGTGGAAACGAAACAGTCAGAATACTACAAAGGTCTGGGGACCAATGGGGTTCCAAGTTTAATAACAAAACTGAAAGTTATAACCAAATAATGCTGGAATAGTTTTACAACCAGGGTGGCACGGTGGCGCAGTGGGAAGCGCTGGTGCCTCGCAGTAAGGAGACCTGGGTTCGCTTCCCGGGTCCTCCCTGCGTGGAGTTTGCATGTTCTCCCCGTATCTACGTGGGTTTCCTCCCACAGTCCAAAGACATGCAGGTTAGATGCATTGGCGATTCTGAATTGTCCCTAGTGTGTGCTTGGTGTGTGTGTGTGTGTGCCCTGAAGTGGGCTGGCTGGTTTGTTTCCTGCCTTGAGCCCTGTGCTGGCTGGGATTGGCTTCAGCAGACCCCCGTGACCCTGTAGTTAGGATATAGTGGGTTGGATGATGGATGGATAGTTTTACAACCCAGGTCCTTGCAAGCATTTGGCAAAAAAAAGCATTTTGCTCTCTAGGGGAATGTGGTTCAAATAGACATTGACTTCTGGCTCCTGGGGCAGAAGGGGTGGGTTCTCTGGAAGCGTACTGGAAATGATGTTACGGTCCGTCCTGGGACTCGTTCTTGGTTCTGAGGGGAAGAAAGAAGAGGATGTTAAGATCGCTTTCACCTCTGCCCTGCGGTTAGTGATCATATCGCAGTCAGGTCGTTCAGACGCTCCCCCAAGCGCTTGTGTGCAGCAATATACAGACTGATAGGAAAGGCACTATATAACATAGATAAATAAATACTGACTTTCTTAATTACATTATTTGTATTACTATTTATTGAAAACGTATGGCACCAAAGTGACATAGTATTTACTGAATGGAAAACATGGTCTGCAACTTTATTTGTTGATTTCAAAGTTTCACAGTAGATGTAAACTACTGACAATATTTTTGTTTGAGTTGGGAATGTAAACAGTTAACGTTTTTATTAACTTACATTACAAGTAGTAACCAACTAATTGCCTTGCTGAATTGCGGTAAGTAATATAGACGTTAATTTGAGACATTTTGTTCATTAACAGACATGTGAGCGCAGTATTTATACTTTGTTAGATTGTTTTACATCCAGAAGCAGAATAGATATCTGAATGAAACGTGTGTGATAAAGCTAGGATTGGGAGTAGTTTAAGTGAATAAACAATGTTTGTTGCAAACAATTGTGCTGAAATACAAAAGCAGCAGATCTATAATGCATTACCACCTAAAAGACAAGCATGGTTGATCTGTATCAGTGGTAAAGAAAAAGCAATGAACAACAGTCAGAGGGAGTGCACAGTGACTGAGAAAGACATGTTGCTAGTTGACAATGATGACGAGTTTTCAGTAACTAATCAATCAGGGTGCCAATGCCATCTAGAGGTACTGTCCTCAGCAAGACAGAAGATTTCACAGGAAGGACACAAGAACTGAAAACCCAGCAAGCCCACTCACAACTGACTTGTGAAGACTGGCAAATTTAATCGGAGGTACTACAGACAAAATCTGTTCCAACCAGATACACAGCCGGAAACTTTGCCAAAAATGCTAACTGTTGCCTATTTGTGTGCTTCCAGTGTAACCAAAACTTTGTTCCAGTATGTTTACAATGGAGACGATACATCATATATCTCTTTCATTAACTGTAATGTTTATATTTATATATAATAAGTTCTTAGGTAATTGATAAGATGTTTTACCCAACACTTTTAATCTTTCCACTTAATTTATTGCCATTCTATCTGTACAGATTCTGGGGTGTAAGATAAACTAAGTTATTCTTTTAATCCTGATTGGTGCAGAAGTGTGTTTTATTGCTGCTATGTTATATTAATTTTCCTAGCCTTTATAAGCTCAACCAGTTTCATATTTATTTAGTATTTGTCATGGTGAACTGATCTGTTCGTATGCATGCTCCTTCAGGCCTGTTGTAATAAAGAATGTCCATTGGAACTGTTACAGTGATGATCTCAGCTGTTCTTTAAAGGTAAACTCCTTAACAGAATGTGTAAGCCATACCTGTATTGTCAGCTGACAGCGTGAGAGCCAGTTCATGGTTTGCACGTCCTCACTTGTGTTGGTAGAATGATGTGAATGTGGATGACAGCTCTTGTCTGGAGATCTGTCTGCACTGCACACCTGCATTATTTTATGTGTACGTGTTGACTGTGTGCTGAAAATAACACAGGCAGGTGCTTTCAAGGAGACACGGAAAAACACGTACAGTATGCAGGCTTTGCGGCAACCGCTTAAGTATGAAAGGATGAACATGTACAGTATGTGTAGCTGGGTGCGCTTCAAGTCTGCTGAAGTATGCAGGACCCCAGCCTTCACACTACAGGATAACCCATTTACAGCAATATAGACCTCCAATTACAAACTCTTTTTAGGCTGTACATTTACATTTGGGCCAATTGCCATTGCAATAGATTATTATTAATAGTTGTTTTTTATTAAAGTAGACAAAGGCTTTTGTATATTTCTTGTTACTCTCTGATATTAAGAGTTACTGCAGTAATAAAGATGAGCCCAATTTCACTAGGAGTGCTACATACCACTTTTAGAGTTTGGAGTCTTTTTACCATTCTGCATTCCATGGCTTCTGCTGGTGGACATTTTTTCTTTTTTTATTACTGAATATCCAGTTCAAGCATTTGAACCCTTCCTTTTTTTAAAGCATCTTTTGAAAAATATTCTATACAAAAAATATTCTTTCTTTAAACCAAAGAGGTTAATTATTAGCATGGGGTGACCATGTAGAAAAAGTATCTGTCATGTCTACATGGTGTGACTGAAATGTATGCAAAAGCCCTTAAATGAAAGTCTGCAATGTGCAGTTTAATGCCGATGTCTGAATTGTTGGATTCTTTGTCCCAATCATTATGGAGGAGCTATAGAGGGGATGAACACCCCACACTCACTTGCTGTTTTTAACTGATGGGTTATGTGAGGGGGTGACCCAGTCCTGGCCTACAGAGAGCACAGTGCTCTTATCCCTCTGTTTTTGGTCATTGCTTAGTGGTGGTTTCCAATCTTAATTCCTTATTCATCTTGACGTGTTTTAATTTAGTTATAATTTAATGTATTTTAGATTTTGACACCATGAAAGAGCACCTGTACATCTACAGAGGTTGAGCAAATTACATTGCTCAATATTTTACTATAAGGGTTAGCTATACTTTGCAAAAAATTAAGGTGAGTTAACCTTTTCAATACATGATGTCTAGAAATGGCGGTTGTGCCACATTACAGTTGTATGTGCATGTGCATTCTTAACGAGTCTACTACACTCATCCTCTGCACAGTGAAGATGCGGTGTCAGTGCCTCACCTCCAGCATCGGTGTGTGTCTGCGTTGGTCACTTTACCAGTTTGTGCAGTTGAAGCCATTGTGAAGCCCTTCTGCCAAGTTATGGCATAAGTGGAAGGCAGCAGATAACATGGCACTTTGTCGCATATGTAATAAGATGGCTACTAGTGCATCTAGGCTATGACTGACAAGCAGAGTGACTTTTACAATATTTTATTAAAAAAGGAACATTCCTTTACAGCAGTGGAAAATTGATAGAAACCCAAACAATTAAACACACAAACTGGCACACAGTCACCAATTTTAGTTTATCTGATACCATTCTTATTCTTTGATGAAGCTTGTAATGTGGGGAACATAATGATAAAACCTGAACGCTGAATACATTTCTCTGAAATTACTGTTTTTGCTAGTTACATAAACTGGTCAGCTATTCATTCATACAGCCTGTGTCTTTGCTATTGTCAGATCCGTACTGACCAGATGTGCCCACAGACGTTTAACCGCCTACAGTGGCCTGCCTGAAAGGAAAGCCGAGTTGCTGAACCAAAGTGTGGTGAACTGCTATATAAAGAAGGGCAGGTAGCACGTGACTCAAGAGGTGTGTACATTAGAATAACCTGCAAAATGAGAGGCTTGACTTAGTAATATACGGCAAACACATATTTATAAAGTCCAGGTTAAAAAAGGACATTGTCAAATGCAAAAAGAACAGGAGTAAGCATATATGCTAAAAAGAAGGTGAAATGTCAAAAAAAAAAAATCAGAATCCAAGAACAACTACAGTAGGAGAGCTTGAAAGAGGAGGCTTTCTTTAAGGCATAATACTTGAGCCTCTGTCAAGCACCCTTTTAGTTTTCTTACCCCTCATCATGTGACTGTATCCTCAATGATGTTGCATAGCAACAGACTTTGAAAGGAGGGGCCAAGGACAAATTTCAGGCAAAAGGGAGGAGCCCTGGCTAAATCCTGACAGTTATCACTCCACTGAATGGATGTTAACAGTCTTAATGAGTCTCATTTGAATGGAACAGTAGGTCCCAAAACCAGACCCACTGCAAAGGTCTGTGGTTTATTATCAGCAATTTAATTAGTGATAAAAAAAAACACGAGTACTGTAATAAAATTACCCACATATACATGCACCATGGAACTGTGTATTCTAGGCATAAATTAAATATGTAAATGGTCATCATCATTATCAATCAACTTTTCCCCAATGAAGGTCACAGTAGCCACATATTATGCAGGGTAAGGCCTTGTCCACTGTACATTTTCATTTAAAAACCACAGACATTGCCTTTGGTCCATACTACCCCAGGGTTTTTAACCACCGAAAATGGAGACTTTTAAAAACACTCTCCAGAGCCATATACTTCTGAAAATGCTAGCTCAGCATTGCAAAGTGGATGAGTGAAAAGGAAGACTTTAAAAATGCAGACTTTAATCACACTCTTATTTATTCATTCTTATTACACTAGGGGGCTCCACCCCCTGCTCGCTTCGCTCGCCAACCCCTGGTGTTGTGAAATTACAAAGAGCGTGATGTATGAATGAGATATAGCATAGTGTGAAGGTGTAGATGACGCATATAGGAAGCAAATAAAGTTGTCCATGTACAAAAACGGGCTCAGAGAGGTAGATGCTAACTTTGTGTATTGTTTGTCCTTGTGATTTGTTGATGGTCATGGTCAAGGCAGGTTTAATGGGGAACTGTCGCCATTTAAGTGTAAAAGGTAATTCCAGGTCAGAACTTGTAAGGTCAATTCTAGGAATTAGAACA
Source organism: Erpetoichthys calabaricus (assembly GCF_900747795.2). Lineage (NCBI taxonomy): Eukaryota > Metazoa > Chordata > Cladistia > Polypteriformes > Polypteridae > Erpetoichthys > Erpetoichthys calabaricus. The sequence continues at coordinate 48,932,695 of NC_041406.2, read as the reverse complement.
GTATTGTTAGCATGTGATCCTGTAAGAACTGTTGCTTGAATAACATTGTGTGTTATGGTGTTGACGACTAAACGTGTACCATTGCATAAACCCTGTTTAGTGTTAAGGTTTCTTAATAGCATGATTATTGTTCCATTTTTAAGGCTAAGATTGTGTTGTGGTAATCCGGCTGGGTTAATAGTGTTCAAATATTCTAAGGGGAAATTAAGATGGTCATTGTCGTCATCAGAGTCAACTTTGTCAGAGCTTAGAAAGAGCTGTGCCACTCCAGGAAGTAATGAAATGACCTGGTTATTAATGTGATCAACATTAATATTTTTTGGACATAATATAGTTTGTTGTGTTAAATGGGGTATTTGGTGTAATGAGATTGTTGTTCCAAATATCTCCGTAACTCTTTTGAAAGCAATGCCAATTGTCTGCGTGTTTTAAGGTGGACTGAAGAATAGCCGAGCGCATGGCATGTGGAACAATAGCTAAGCACTGTGTAAAATGTCCTCCTAATAAAAGTACCTTTCCTCCAAAGGGAATATTATTATTCATCAACGTTTGTAGAAGTTTATCAATGGTGTTGAGTAAGTGACTGGATGCCATTAGATGTAAAAGCAAATGAACTATTGTAGGATCTAATGCAGTTCATAAAGTTTTTACTTTCAGGTACTTCGTTAGTTAGATATGCAGGATATGAATGTAAAGGAGGCAGTGTAATTTGACCCTTTTGACAATAACGTGTAAATTCATTACTTGTATTGCCAGTTGTTTCTTCAGGGAAGTTAAGTGAATGACAATGATTGCAAATGACATTCATTAATCCCAATGAATTTTCATGAATAGTGGACTCATTATTGAACGCGTTGTCAGCTAACTGGCGCAATCGTTTAGCAGGTGTCTGTCGTTGATGTCCTTGACGTGTATGTTTTGTCTGTGCCGTTTGAGAGGCGCGTCGTTGTATGTGCAGGAATTGGGACGTGCTATTCTGGAGCTGTAATCGATTTGCCTGTGCTGTGTGAGAAGCCCGTTGCAGTTTACGGCGTTCATTGTTTGTATTGAGCCTTGCCCGTTTTTGTATGTCGGTTAGTCGACCGACATGTATTGTTTTTTTTCATGCGGGTTCGTGTGTTTGGTCCTGTCACTCGAGCCGTATCGTTTTGTACCCGTGAGCGTAAATTCATGACTTGTTTGTTCTTCAGCGTTAGAAATATGGATAAGTAATAAGGAGGATCGCACTCACTGTTAATATGGAGCCTTTTCTGTGGTTGAACGGTTAATAGTGCATCAGTGTAATGAGATCGACCTATGCTGCATAATTTGAATGTGTTCAGATGACGTATATTTAATACGGACGGTTCGTTCAGTAATGGGGCTTTGTGTCTCATTTCTTATTTATGTTAGTGTGGTCGTGGGTCCGAATCCTGCTTTTTGTGTATGTTTCGTGTGCTATGTCCGTAGTCTGTCCCGTTTCGTGTGCAATGGGTTTGTGTGGCGCTCGCCTCTGACTTCTTTTTTTTTTTGTGTGCTAGGGGGCGTTGCCTCACTTTATTTTATCTCTGTTAGTGGAGGGGGTGTTTGTGTGTCGTGGGTCTCAATTCTGTTCTTTGTGTGTGTTCCGTCTCGTGTGCCATGGGCTTCGTGCGGCGCCGGCGTCTGACTCCTTTTTTCTGTGTGCTATGGGCACCTCATTTCTTATTTTACGTTGCTTTGCATCCAGTTTCCGTTGCTTGGAAGGGGGGTTTTGTGGGGGGCGCCTGCGCAGTACGTCTTTTGCGTCCACGGCCCATGGCCGGATGTCCCTGCGTCCATCCGGTTTACCATTCTCGGTTAGTAATATGGATAGCCCTTCTCTGATAGGGTCCTGTTCATTACAATGTCTCATTCCCTGATTGGTCACCTTTCACGGAAGAAAACCACATTCCAACATTGTGGACATACAAGACTTGTTTTCCATGGCACTTGTTAAGTTGCTTACCTGTATGTATCTAAATTGTGTTTTGTACAGTTTGAATGCTAATGCAAGTGAAGAAGGTAAATGATTTACTGCTAACTACAGTTTTGCAATAAATGCCCTGGCTGGTGGCTTTACCATCCCTTCAAGGACTTTTAGACCGATGCACATGTTATGTTGGTTATTTTTCTTTATTTTCCTCTGGTTTTTTAACTTCTGTATATTGTTTTTAGGGGTTTTCTACTTGTAGAATTCTGAATATTCTATCAGTTTTCTAGTTTAATGCTTGTATTGAAAGCTGAATTTTTATTTTTTGTTTACCTCAACGTCATCTTGAATTGTGACGGACACCACGATTTTGTGTTGTTGGCGTCTCCCATATCCATGGGAATAATCCTAGCATTCAGCAGGAGACATGGTGCTAATGACATCTAAATTGGCAACATTTAAAAGTCCACCAAAATAGCGCTGTGGCATCTGACTTTAGGGTCCCAAAACCCTTTCTGTCCTTAATTTGTCCTTGCAATGTGTTTATTTTTTTGATCTCCTGGTATTTGACTTCATGTTCTCATTTTTTGGTTTTTGATTCCCATCTTGTGCTCAGTGTTTTGACAGTTTTGTTGCCTCATTCTCCCAGTTTTGACATCTGACTGTTTCTGTGTGTTTCTCCTGGTCACTTTCCTCTTCTGTGACCTCATTGTTGGGACGGTGCGTATGCCCAGTGTAGGCAAATGTCTAAGTCATATGAATTTTCAGTGGTTTTATTGTGAATGGAGATACTTTCATTAATTATGTGAAAATGCTAGTGTGGACAGAGATTATTTTCATTTGAAAACACTATTTTTAAATGAAAATCTTATTAGTGTGGCCATAGCCTTATTCACCTTCCCTGCAGCTATCTTTCCTAGATGCACCCAGGCCTGCTGAGTGATATAATCCTTCCAGCATGTCTTCGGTCTGGCTTCAAGTCTTCTCTCAATGGTTGTGCTTTGCAGTTCTTCCATGGGAGGCACCAGTCTTGATCTGGACCTTTCTTCTAAATGTTTTATTGCTTTTCCTTGGTCTTAATAAATTAATTATTGTTGTATAGGTGTTAGAGGCCGAGGATTCTAGTGATTATGTTTATTTATTGCATTCTTGTGTTTTTAACAATGTTGAAAATGAACTGTGCTCTCCAGCTGTGCCAGGCCAGTGATGCGTACTGCCTGGTTGTCCAAGTTTACTGATTCAATCAAAAAACCTAAAGGTACTGTTGTTTGTTAAAAAGGCTTTCTGGTAATTGACTGCAGTTTTCAATTTACGATTTGGCTCTAGTTATGTGAATTCTTCTTCTTGATCCTAACTCTGTTTCTTTATTATGATCACCGTTTCATGTCCTGCACCTCATTTATTTGTTCCTTTGTCTCACAGTTACGATGTTGGCTGGTTTAATCCTGACCAAGATCTGTCTCTTAATTCAATTTCATTGGTTTACTGCTGCCATCCAGTGCAGTTCAGTGCAGCGACCAAGGGACTTTCTAAATCTAAGTACACACCGACACCACATCAACTGGCTCCCCTCAATCCTCAGAAACAACATTTCTACTTCTGATTTCTCATGTTCTGCTGAACTCCTCACTCTTTCATTTGCTCATTACTTGTGATCATAGCTAAGGATGTGGATGTAGACTTACAGGTAAATCAAAAGCTTTCTCCAATGACTTAACTCTGTCTTCACCACCTCGGTCCAGCACAGTGTATACAAACTCTGCCACTACATTAATTCATTGCTCAATCCCCCTCAATCACCTCTTCCTTCACTTGTGAATATTACTCCAAGGTACTCAAACTCCTCCGCTCAAACTAACTGAATCTTTCCTGGAAAAGACTGGCTTGTTCCCTTCATGCAAAGGACTATGGCTTAGATTTAGAAATGCTGATTCTCATCCCTGCCAGATCACACTCCATTTCAGACCAATCACAATTTCTTGTGCCAATGTGGTAGCACTATATGCAAACAGAGGAAAGGCAGTAGTTAGGCTCCTAAACTGGATATCTTAAACACCTTGGCTGTGCCTTGATGACCTGAACACAAGAAGAAGAGAGCTAGCCACATTGAAGAATGTTGCTTCAGTGGAATAATAATAAATGGAATAATAAATGGAATCGACAATGGAATGTGTTTCCACTACAGCTGGCTACTTCCTAACATTCAATATACGTATTCCCTGTGTGTAAGCGCCTGCAATTTATTCTGCCATTATGACTTTCTAATACTGAGCTGGAACCATGCGGAATTCAAAAGCATCCCATTATATTGCTAGCTGTTTTTACCATAAATTTGGTACAAGTACGCAGGTTATTGTGCATTAATAGACACAGTACTAAGGCAACTTTCAAGCAGTATATGGTCTGTCAGTTATAGAACATACCCTGGCATTCAGTCATTTACTGCTTTAGCATATCATGTACAATATGTCTATGGAATATGGAAGGGAGATCCACCTTGTTGTGATTGCAGGCTCACAAAATCCAAAAATATAAGACCAAAACTCATAAGCAGACGTGAAAAATACCAGTAGGCCTCTCAAGCATGTAAGTTAGCATGGCCACAAATTTATATGGCCTAAATTTTACAAAAACTAAGAAGGGAGAGGGAACTGTAAAACCCCTGGCCCAAGTAACAAAGCAGTCCTTTAATAATAATTATAATAATAATAATTATAGAAAAAGAATGTTCAAAAACATACCAAGAAATTATATAATGATCAATGAGATATATTTTGCATTCAAAGGACAATCCAAAATGAACAAGATCTAAAAAAATCCTAAGAGCAAAATCTTAAACCAGAGTCCAAAAAAAAAACCAAGAACTTACTAAGCGAATATAATCCAAGAAATGTGAGCTCACAAGTACAAGCTAATAAGCTAATGCCTGCACAGCTAGCCTGCAAAAAGAGAATCCCAGATCCCAAGGAAAGAATACATAAATCCCAGGAAAAAAGTAAATGCTCCCAAAAAATTCCCAAAGTTACAAAATCAAAACAGTGAGTTGGCTGATGAATGAGCACTTCATGGGAGGTGTGCAGTGACTCTTGAGAGTGCTCAAAGGTTGGCCTTCAGAAGATATTTGTTGCAGTACAGATTTATGGAGAGATACTGTGTACTCTTACCATTCACTGTATTGCTACTGGTTTTATTGTTATTTTATTTCATTTCATTTAAAGTATATTTTTATATATAATGTTACTGCTTTATATATACTGTATATACATATATATGTATATACAGAATATATAAATAATATGTATACATGTACATGTATATATATAATGTATATATAATATATTTATATGTATGTATAGATACATATATATAGTGACCACAGAACCAGTAATACAGCACATGTTAATAGAATAAAATAATAAATTTGTATTCTTCATCCAGGCACTTTTTCTCCCACTCCTCTCCCAACAACAAGCCTATCTATCTATCTATCTATCTATCTATCTATCTATCTATCTATCTATCTATCTATCTATCTATCTATCTATCTATCTATCTATCTATCTATCTTGTTCAGCGCCTCACTGCTAACGTGTGATGACATGAAATGCAATCCCAGCGCGTCTGAGTCAGTAGGCAGCAGCATATCCAGTTGGGCTCGTCCAGAATTGTTCAGGAGAGGGACGAGTGTAGCGGCAAGGCTGACAGAAGAGTCCCGCCACTGTGTAATATGTTACTTTCACATTAACAGAATCCCCCTTGCTCAGGATGAGCTGCTGCCTACTGGTTCAGAGGCCCTGGGTTCACTGCTAGCCTCTCCATGTGAGGATGTGAAACAGAGAAAGTCAATAATATGATTTCTGAGCCTTGTAAGTGTGATGCGAGATCTGTTAGAGGCACAGATGGGTTATCAGGTCATGATATTTGGACCCTGTTACGACATAAGGTAGGAGTGTTCTGCATAATAAACAGCCTCTTTTTATCCAAGTTCAAGGTAGTGGAAGATGTAAATAATATTGTAGAGATGCTTCATCATCCAGTGTGATGGACTGGTGTCTGATCCAGGGCTGTTTCCTGCCTTTCACCCAGTGCTGCAGTGATAAGCCCTTAATTGTATTAAGTGCGTTTGAGAATGTTGTTTGTTCTTATGTTTCATGGAGCTGCCAACAACAAGTGGGCTTTTTCTTTATATTGTTTGCATTGGTCAGCATACGGCTACATGGATGTCATCTGTACTTTGCAACATTAACATCATAATGTCATTTCAGTCAAAGTGAACGCTCCAATGAGTTGCTCTTTTATTTTTCTATTAAAGGCTTCTGTATTCACAGGGTGTTCTAGCAGACCTGCCAGTCTATGTTGCAATAACGTGATTTTAAGAAAGAAGCTGCCTTGCCTGAGAGAAGTATATTGTTTAAAGTCACTTCTAATTATTCATGTGCTGAAGGAACAAAGGCTTTTGTTAAGATCAAGTTTGGTTTGATTCTAGAAAGTTGATCTATTTAAACAACACACTGTTAAACATTTGACTTTTGCTTTAACTTCCTGTAGAAAACATGGAATGTTCTTTTTTCCTAAACTAAAAATATATTGTTTGCAACAGTTTTCCCTAGGGCACAGTATTCTACAAGAAATGAAAGCTGTTAAATAATTAAGTGTGCCTCAAAATGATCAGACTGCTGCTTATCTCGGGGACTAATTTGAAAAGTATATTTAATGAGGCCATGCAGCATGAAGAAAAATGAAAAAAAAAAAACGTGCTAGGAAGTCGATGCCGTTTTCTGAGGCAGGCGTCTTCATTTCTCAGCCAGGTAAATTGAGAAGTAACAGAAGATTCAGCAGTGACTCTGAATTTTCACAGTTTCAAGGGTTTTTCTTTCTTACATTTTTTTCTCACCCCTGGGATAAACCTTTCTACATGTGTGAAAATTGAATCCCCTGAACGCAGCCAGCCTGTGGTACCATTCTGGGGTGCAATTCATATCCATAGCAGCCAAAATTTAAATGAGAAAATCCTTGTTAGGTTTCTTGCCTTTGGCACTGAAGGAAAACCTGTAGCATCTCCTCGATTTAAATAACTGTAAATAAAGGCCTGAAGGCAAATGCTTTCTTTTCTCTTTTGTTGGCACTATTCCATTTTTTATTTTTATAAGTCATGAATATTTTATATCAATACACAGAAATACTTACTTTCTTGGAATTTCATTTTAATCTGATTTAATCTTGGAAGAAAATGTGCAGGTTCTATTCAGTTAATGACCACAGCAAGAAGAGAAGCATCGCACTGTTAAACATGACAAGGTGTTGGGTTTTGAACTGCTGTCCTGCACTGTGCCCATTGTGGCCCATAATGACCGTTGGTACACCTCAGTCCTGACTGTCTCATCAGTGTGGCTGTATTTACAGTATTTAAATACACAGTGCTATGAAAGATATTCATCCCTTGGATGTTTTCATATTTTATTTCTGTGCAACACAGAGGATTTAATTTGGTTGTTTTGACAATAATAAACGGAAAAAAGACTTTTTAATATCAAAATGAAAAGAGGTGTTTGCAAAGTGGTCTAAATTACTTACAATATACAGTTAGGTCCATAAATATTTGGACAGAGACAACTTTTTTCTAATTTTTGTTCTGTACATTACCACAATGAATTTTAAATGAAAACAACTCAGATGCAGTTGAAGTGCAGACTTTCAGCTTTAATTCAGTGGGGTGAACAAAACGATTGCATAAAAATGTGAGGCAACTAAAGCATTTTTTTAACACAATCCCTTCATTTCAGGGGCTCAAAAGTAATTGGACAAATTAAATAACTGGAAATAAAATGTTCATTTCTAATACTTGGTTGAAAACCCTTTGCTGGCAATGACAACCTGAAGTCTTGAACTCATGGACATCACCAGATGCTGGGTTTCCTCCTTTTTAATGCTCTGCCAGGCCTTTACTGCAGCGGCTTTCAGTTGCTGTTTGTTTGTGGGCCTTTCTGTCTGAAGTTTAGTCTTCAACAAGTGAAATGCATGCTCAATGGGGTTAAGATCAGGTGACTGACTTGGCCATTCAAGAATTTTCCACTTCTTTTTCCACACAAAATCATTTATTGCATAAGCATTCGCCCCTGTCACGTCAGTGTTTAGTAGAAGCACTTTTGGCCACCTTTACAGCCTTGATTCTGTGCTCACAGGGACTCTATAAGCTTTGCACGTCTGGACCCTGTACTTTTTCTCCCATTCTGCTCAGGCTCTGACAGGTTGCATGGAGATCGGGAGTGAACAGCCTTTTTCAAGTCCAGTCACAGGTTCTTAGTTGGATTGAGATCGGGACTCTGACTCGACCAGTAAAGGACAATACATTTTTGTTTTTAAGCCACTCCTGTGCAAATCTTCTCCCAAGATGCAGATTTCTTACATACTGCATCAGGTTTTCCTTCATATCTTCCCTGTATTTTGCTGCCTTCACTTTACACCCACCCCACAAGCCCTCCAGGACCTGCTACAGAGAAGCATTCCACTAGTATGATGCTGTCACCACCAAGTGTCGCGGTGGGAATGAATGACATGTTTGGATTGTACCAAACATGAAAATAAGTCTGATGGGCAAAAAAAATATCCATTTTGGTCTCATCAGACCATTGAACATTCTTCCAGATGACTATAGTCTCCCTTCTGCCTTCTGGAAAACTCTAGCTGAGATGTCACATGTGTTCTCCCCTAAAGCTACAATTGTTGAAGCACTCGGGCACAGCTGTTGAGTGCACAGTCTCTCCAGTCTGAGCCGCTGTAGCTTGTGACTCCTTCAGCGGTATCATCTTCTCTTGATGACTCCTTTTTTGTGGATGCCCTGCTCTAGGCAGATTGATTGCTGTGTCATACTCTTTCCATTTCTTGATTTTCTTGTCTCTCTCCACTGTTGAGTTTTTTTTATCAACTTTTGGAGTTGTTTGTTGTTCTTTTTCCCTTCATTGTGAAGGTTTGGTCATGATACTGACTCGCAACAATTTGGACCTTCCAGATAATGCGTATTTGTACTACAGTCAACTGAAAGCCCTAATAATGTGACTGGCTGCACCAGTGTCATACTTGTGCAGTCGATTATTTTGTGTTTTACAGTATCTGTTTAATTAATTTAGGCCACTTTGCAGAGATTTGTCAAAAAGCCAAAAGAAATCCACTGCAATTCAATGTTGTGTAACAATAAAATGTGTAAACTTCCAAGGGCTTGAATACTTTTTATACTTTTTATAGGCATTGTACAGGAAATAAAGATCCATGTTGCCTGAGCATACACAGCAAGAAGCAACACATTTGTTATTGGATAAGCTGAAAACTGACCAAGGCACACTTTACCTGGTCAAGTGTCCTTTTTGGATATTCGGTTACATCTGTGGCTGTCATCATTTCAGTAGACTGGATGGTTCCTATTGCGGCTGATATATAAGGCACATTACCTGCTGCAAACCCACCATTCCATTACACTTCAGTTCGTCTCCATATTCAGTCCCCACAAATTTAGGATTTGGATCCTGGTACCAGCACTCCTCTCCTGTACCTCGCTGCAGTACACCACAAGGTCTCTAAGGAGCTCACCCCTCCTCTGGAGGTACACACTGAGATTGATGGAGAATGTTCAGCTGTTTCTGTCTGCCTGTTAAAACCAAGTCCTCAGCAATAGTTATTAGTGAGATACAGTATGCAAATGACAGCCACTCAAGAGAAGTCCTTCAGAGTATAGCAGACTCCTGAGTCTCTGCCTATAAAGCCTACAGTCTGAAAATCAACACCAAATCATTACAACCAGGAAGAATCCATCAAGATCAATGATGCCCCTTGGAACAAGTGATTAATTTCCCAAACCATGGTAGCATTATGTCTTCTACTGCCACCACCGATGAGGAAGTCACCAACAGGTAAGCTGTATTGTCATGTTTTCAATAACTGAGCATGCTGTTATTATGCAGTGACAATCAGGACGCTTTCCTATGCCTTCAAAACATGGACACCATAGCACTGACATTTGAAGGGTCTTAAAAGAGTCCAACAAAGCAAGCTTTGCTTTATTCTTGGAGTTATCTGGGAAGACAAGGTTACCAACATTTAGATTCTCTGTCAAGCAGGCATGACCTATATTAAGACAATGATAGTCCAACTGCAGTGGGTTGGCCATGTAATTGAAACGTCTGACACTCTCTCCGCTACTTCACCCTGTAATCTGAGTTGGCAAGAGGCAGCAGAGCAGACTGCTCAAGTGATTCAAGGGCCACATGAAAACAGCTGGAGGTTCTTGCCAAAGACTACTCAACCTGGAGGAACACTTCAATAACTGGCTTCCATTTCTTCAAAACCCAAAGGATGGAGGCACAGGAATATCAAAGGGAGAGAAGACAAACCCAACTGGCAGCCATTGCCGAGGGCACCATGGATCCACCCACCTTCCAGTGTACAAAATGCCCCATGAAAGGTTACTCATGTCTGGGTCCACAGGTTAAGTGCCTCATCAACACCTCTTCCAGAAACAACCCAAGCTTTTCCTAATTGGCCTCCCATCCAAGTGCTGGCCGGGCCCAAACATGCTTAGTCTCAGGCAAATTATCTGTTTGGTGCAGGTGGTATGGCTACTGGCACTCTGGATTTTGTTCAAATCTCCAAAACCTGCAAGTTAAGGTCATTAGTGACATTAAACTGGACCTGTTGGAATGAGTGCAGACGCGTAAGGAAGTGTTCCCTGTCTTGGACTGGCATCCCATCTAGGGTTAAATCCTGGCTTAATTCAAGGGATCAGCTCAATTTTCTAGCAAACACAAAAACGAATTAAACAGGCCCAGAAAAGGAATGAATGGTTGGGTGGATTTTTGTTTTGTTTACTTTAAATTGTTGTTTTCACTATGTTCATTGTTCTAACTGTCCATTTGTCCATCTGCCTTGAGTTTTACAAGTAATCTTTTTCCTTTGGGCAGAGTAAAGAGTTAGCTTTGCATGTTCTTATTTTTATCATATTTACAGAGCTGTCTTAACAGCATCATGGGCCCCCAGGCAAAGTAGTGTTCTGGGGCCCACAAAACAGAAACACACAGGACCCTATGCTTCTGAGGCCTCTGACCAGTGCCCATTGTGCACATAAGTTGAAATGGCCCTCTTATGAAATATTCATATGATATTTCATTATGTCCTCCATTCACTTTGAAAACTAAACCTGTTAAGGGTGATGTGGCCAAAGCCCATCTCGGCAGCATCAGGCACAAAGCAGGAGCCAGCCTTGGGTGTCAGTAGCAGTGGCCGACAGTAGGCCACACTGCCGTACACACCCATACTCACTAGCACATCTTCAGGTCGTGGAAGGAAGACGAGGGCTGACGACTCTGGGGCACAGCGTTGTAATGCAGTGTTACACTTTTACAGTCTGCAGTAAGTCCAAAGACCACTATCAAGTGAAGCAGAGAACTTTTAAAAAGTTAAGACATGCTTGCATACACTGTAAAAATTGTCAGTAAATTTAATGGCAAAAATACTGTAAATGGTGAAAGTAAAATACCTTTTCTGGAAAAAGGAAAGTTACCTTATGTTCTACTGAAAATTTCCTGTTTATCTTACGCAATACATTTCATTATTTGTTACAGCCAAGTTCTGTAAATTCAGTGCTTTTCTACCTTCAAAATATGCTACATACCGTTTACTGATATATTGCAGTTACACTGAAACAATGGCTATTAATTTTACAGTGTAAACCTGTTAAATAGCGAAGGTAAACAACTGTAAAATGTAAAACGGTAAAGCGCTGTTTCAGTAACACCGAAGTTAGGAGATTTGCATAAGGACACGCCCCCTTTTCGAGTCAGCAGGCGTCTTTTCCCGGCGTGCTGAAGGTTTTTTGAGGTTATGGAAGCTGATTTAGATAGATAGATAGATAGATAGATAGATAGATAGATAGATAGATAGATAGATAGATAGATAGATAGATAGATAGATAGATAGATAGATAGATAGATAGATAGATACTTTATTAATCCCAAGGGGAAATTCACATACTCCAGCAGCAGCATACTGATAAAGACAATATTAAATTAAAGAGTGATAAAAACGCAGTTATAACAGACACTAACTTTGTATAATGTTAACGTTTACTCCCCTTGGGTGAAATTGAAGAGTCGAATAGTTTGGGGGAGGAACGATCTCCTCAGTCTGTCAGTGGAGCGGGACAGTGACAACAGTCTGTCGCTGAAGCTGCTCCTCTGTCTGGAGATGATCCTGTTCAGTGGATGCGGTGGATTCTCCATGATTGACAGGAGCCTGCTCAGTGCCCGTCGCTCTGCCACGGATGTCAAACTGTCCAGCTCCATGCCTACAATAGAGCCTGCCTTCCTCACCAGTTTGTCCAGGCGTGAGGTGTCCCTCTTCTTTATGCTGCCTCCCCAGCACACCACCGCGTAGAAGAGTGCGCTCACCACAACTGTTTGATAGAACATCTGCAGCATCTTATTGCAGATGCCAGCCTTCTAAGGAAGTATAGTCGGCTTATATGGTGGGTTGTATTCGATAAACTGTCACACCATAGGACACCACACACCAGAAAAGCAAGTTTTACTTCTCCTCCATAAAATGTGCCATTATTTCCTTAAACGTTGAATTCTTTTCAATGTATGTAATTAAATGATACAAGTTTGCTGTTGGTTGTTGTTACTTTACTGATGAAAACTGTGTACTGGTGTTTGATCCTGCCATTATTTTCTAAGGGTTTATAGATTGACATATTTGTTACAGTGCATGGATTTCAGTTATAGTTAAATGCTCACTTTTATTGGAATGTGTTGTATAGAAAAAACAGTTATTAACTACAAATTTATACCGTAGACCTAAAAGTATTGTCACCTGATTTTTTTATGCTAAAATACTGGCAACCTCAGCTGCTAGCACTTTACCATAAATTTAACATAATTTTTTTTTTGCAGTGTAGACTTATGAAAACGAAGTGAAGCACCAGTGTCATAACGGCTACAGCAGGAATTAGAAAACAGTCACCACAAGGGCACTGCTGTGCAGCACAATGAAGCCAATGCCCAGTATTTACTGTATACAAAGTGATTTTGATCCCATTTGAGGACCAACCTTTACCCTGCTGCCAGCTGATTTCTAATAGGGCAAAGGCGCTGCCATCATTGTGAATGAGTGGCTTGTATCATTAATCTTGTCATTGCTCAGCTTACCAGAACAACCACTGAGCTTTCTGCCATGGATATTAGTTACAAAATGAAGGGCAGCTCCCTGGGACTTCACTGAGCACTTTTCTTTTTAAATTTCTCTAAATCAATGTGCTGTTTTTTCATGAAGAACATATTTGGTTTTTTTTTTCCAGACTTTTCTGAAAACTTTATTAGTTTTAATTCATCACACTTGTTAAATGCGTTATGTGTTAATATTTCTTCTATACTTCTTCAATGCCCAGATGCATTCCGTGCTAATTAAAATAAGCTGTATAGATGAAATATTTGATGCCCTAAAAGTGAATATGAATTAACTCGTGAGCACATTTATGGTAATTATAAAGGCATTGATGAAGTGGAGCACAGTGATTAGCGCTTCTGACTTCACCTCCTGGCCAGGTCTCCACGCCTGCATTTCTGGCTTTCTTGCAGTATCTTATGGAGATGTGGGTGGGAGTGTTTCCTGCAATAGGCTGGCACCCTTTCACACTTGGCTGATGTCTTATTCCCTGCTGAGGGGGGATTTGGAGCTGTCAAACCCTGAACTGGAGTTTTTGAGTATTCATGTGCAGAGAATGGAAGAACATTTCTAAGATTTAAACAGTGAAAACAATAGTTCAGTTTATTGTATTATACAATGCAGTGAACATTTCCTAAGGTACTGGGCAATATGCTCTTTTGCATCCAGAAATGCCAGATTATTTGAGGCAAAGCTGCCGGAGGCATTCCTTAAAGATTCTGGTCCATGCTGACTCGATTGCATTATTATAGAGTTTCAGCAGATTCCTTGGCCTTGTATTAATGCTGTAAGCCTTCAGCTTCATCTCATCACAAAGGTGCTCTGTAGGAATGAGATCTGGAGCTGTGCAGACCACTAGAGTAAAGTGAAGCCAGTCACTGTCATGTTCATGGTTTCAGTGTGTTTTGTGGAAAGGCACGTTATACCTATGGAGGTATCTGTTTGAAAAATAGCAGACTGTGTCCATAAAGGGATGTACCTGTATATGGTCGTCAGCAGTGCTGAGGCTGGCTGTGGCATTCAGTGATGCTCAGTTAGGAGGCCTAATATGTGCTAAGAAAACATTCCCCACCATGACACTACCTTCACCAGCCTGTACCATTTACACAAGGCAGGACAGATCCATGAGTTCAGACTGTTTCTTTTTCTTGTTGTTGTTGTGCTTCTTCATCTTCTTCTTCTTTCTTTTCCTGCATCCTTGCAGCATTGGGCATACTGTATGTTAGACTCATCACCTAAGACCCATCTTCCTACATCGTCATCCTCATCTCCAAAGCCATGCTTTATATCTCTGTAATAATCTTAAGTCCTTTGTCAAACCTCACTATCTGCCTTAAATAAATTCATTTCCAAGACTCGTTTTTTGACCCCAAGTCTTTTATACTCAAGATAGATAACTGACCCAAAGCTGAAGGCCCTATTACAGCTGGTTCCTCAAAACTTATAGCCCCTTGGGCAGCATTGGTGGCCAGGCAGAACCCCCTAGCACTGTCTCTGCATTTCCACAAATCCATCCTTTGAAAGGATCACCTGTCCAAACTGGGATGCCATGTCCACAAATTAGAGGACATGCCACTTAGAGTTACAGTGGTCTGCTAGTGGGTACTCCTACCACTTACTCCAAATTTGGATGCATAGGTTGAACATCCCATATCCAAAATGCTCCAAATTCTGAAACTGAACCTGCCATTATTCGATGTGACAGTACTGTAGGAGTAGATGTAAGGTTAAAAGAACTGGCAGCTACGTTTGTGAAAATGTGAATTATAAAATATGGTGTGTCAGACCCCATGAGAAGGAGGTAAAAAGGATAGACATTAAGAGAGCTGATAAGAAAGAGCTACAGGAGATGCAGAATTCAGTTCACAGAACACCTGAATCAGTAAATGTGTCTAACAACACCTGTCAAAACACAGACAACGCTGCACATCATCCTCCTTCAGACTGCATGACTAAACAAATAATTAAACGAAGTTAACATTACTGTTAATTAGAAATGCAAACATGCCATAGCAGAATGTAGTCACAGCATTTTAACACACAGTATATCCACAGAGTGCAATGCTTCTCTAAACTCTGTTTGCTGTTGTTATGCCATATAGTGATGTAATAGTCACAATGACATAAAGAGTGTGGAGTCAAGTAAATGTGAATATGTGAATTTTCCCTTGGGATTAATAAAGTATCTATCTATCTATCTATCTATCTATCTATCTATCTATCTATCTATCTATCTATCTATCTATCTATCTATCTATCTATCTATCTATCTATCTATCTATCTAAGTAGCTGCAGTGGTCTGCATACGTGTCTGTCTGTCTCTTCTCCCACTGCACTCTTCACGATGTACAAATGAATCAATAAGCTTCAGTTACCTTGCCCTGTTTAGTTTTTCATAACATCAGGTCTTTTGCTCAGTTTTTTTTTTTTGCTCTTTTCCTGAAACCCCAACTATTTAAAATGCATTGACTACAGGAATTGAGAGCGGGTGTTTTAGTACGAAATATGCAAATATTCTAAAATACAGTACTTCTGGTCCCTGACATTTCAGATTGGGGTGCTCAACCCGTACCATACACATAGCAGAAATCGAGACTTGCCAGCCCAGGTGAGTCTTTTTCCAGTTTTTCATTGTCTAATTTTACTGATCACATGGACATTGTAATCATCTTCCTTTACTTAGCTGATATGTGGGGAACCTGCTGTGGTCTTCTGCTGTTTGTGACCATGCAGATAGAGGGTTGGATTGGTGGATGGCTAGATAGATAGATAATACTTTATTAGTCCTAAGAGGGAAATTTAAGATTTCACAGAAGCTCAGGAAATATAAAAAAAAAAACAACCAACAACCTCCGTCAAATACAAACAGAAAATTACAAACAAAGACAAAAAAACTTCTGACTTGGCTAAAGTTAAATAGCAGTAACAGTGAGGCACTATAAAGGAATATTACTGCAGTTATGAAGTAGTCCCTGTAGCGTTTGACACATTTCTACTGAAAAATACAAACTTCCTCCAACAGGTCGACAGTGCGTCCCCTAACTGAGCCTGCCTTCATAATCAGCTTGTTGAGCCAGTGGTCCTGTTTTGAAGTGAAGTTGTCAGCCCAGCACACCATTGCACAGAAAATCACGCTGAGCATCACAGAGTTATAGAACATGTAAAGAATGTCACTACCCACATTAAAGAAATGCAGTAAGAAAAAAAGGGCCTGCTCTCCACTGAGTACCGAGAGCATCTGACCTGCCAGCCATTTTGTGACGACACAGGACTGTTTGCAGTAGAGAGCAGGTGTACCTAATAAAGTGGACACTGAGTGAGTTTGTAGAATTAAATGCAACAATGGCAGTAAAAGAAAACAGTTATTCTGTCCATAAAACCCTACCTTTTCTGATTTTAAAATCTTGTTTAAAATGGCAACGGTGTTGCATCTTTATTTTGGATTAAAATGTTTTTTATCTATCCTGAGCACATGCATCATTTTCAATTTTGCACGCTCTGGTTTGTCTGACTCAGAGGAGAAGGAGAGGATGTTGCATGCTGGGAAAGCGTAGTGGTTTTGTTGGTGAGATTTGGGTTTGGATTTCATTTGGCTTTGTTTTCTGGGATCTGATCATCACCATGTTGTTTCCTGGCGGTCTCCAGAGCTTGTACTGTATATTCTAATGTTACGAACAATCTTTCACTGACGTAGTGATTAACAGAATCTGTTGAACTGTTCGGGTGCCAACTTCGGACGCATTTTAGGTATCACTGTCATCTGTGGGGTTTTTTTGTACTGTCATTGCTTTGTATTTTGTTTTTATTTTTCATTATTATTCTTTGTTTTATTTTTCACCGCTTTGTGACTTTTGTCTTTGACAGGCGCTTTATAGGTAAATTTTTACTTTACTCTGCATTACATAATTTTTTTTCATTAGAGACATTATTCTTTAGTATGAACAAACTTTACGACTGCAATACAAGTTACTTCTCTTATCCAAGAGGAGTGTTCTAGTGTTGGGCCAGGTTTATATCCTTAAGTAACGTTCAAAGAATTCACTGACTTTTTTTAATATTAAATTAACTAGGTGTAAATATTAAGTTAGGTTTGATTCATTGAGTGCACTGGGCTCTGAGACTGACTGGTGCCCTGACCAGGCTGTTCCCTGCCTTATGCCCTGTGCCACCCTGAATTCGATTGATCAGGTTTGAGAATTAAGCACCTCGAGCATGGGAAAGGTGCTATATAAATGAAATGTATTATTATTAGTATTATTATAATGTTATGCTGTGTTATGTCATGAAATGAATTTCTGGATCAGTTTATTTATTAGTTTGTGTACTAAATGAAATGGATTATTATGTTTATTATTATTGCTAGCAAATGTAACCAATTAGCAGTTATATGAGGACACATCAAGGAACACATAATTAATAATCATGAAGACCTTTGACATTTAGAGGATTAGGCTAATTTGGCTTTTGAACATGCGGTTCAAGAGAATGGCAGTCCACTTACAACAATATGTCACTGACGAGTCATTATTGGGGGATCCTCCTGATCCTCCAGTGCAAAGTCAGTTCTCGTGCCACCTTTGTCAAAGTATAACTGACGCTGCCAAGCGATGTACTCTGCTCTTTGTTAACCTCAGTTGCTGCAGCCCACCTGGCTGACATTAGCTCAGCTCATGTATGGCACAAGTTCTATGAGCCCTCAGTAGGGCCGACCTTATGAGAGATTCAAGGCAGCCCTTAGACTTCCCAGTCCTCCATGAGCTATATAGCATTGTGGCTATGGCGCTATATACTCTAGCTGGTGCAGTGTCATAAAAGGCATGGCGCAACTGATCTGTCCATCCGTTTTCTGCCACTTATCTGGGTCCGGGTTGTGGGGTCAGCAGTCTAAGCAAAGATGCCCAAACAACTTCAACATTTGATGTAGAGGAGCAGCGGCTCTGCTCTGAGTTCCTTCTGAATATCTGCGCTGCTCACCCTGCTCATCCAGACACCATGTAAAGGAAACTCATTTCTGCCGCTTGTATCAGCAATGCAGTTGTTTCAGTCACTGCCCACACCTCGTGTCCACAGGTGAAGGTAGGAATGTAGATCAACTGATAAATCAAGAGGATTTTCTTTTAGCTCAGCTCACCATGACTGACCCATACAAAAGGTCCACATAACTGCTGATGCTGCTCCGATCTACCTGTCAATCCCCCGTGCCCTTTTTCCCACACTTGTGAACAAGACCCCAAGATAGTTCATCTTCTGCGATTGAGGTGGCACTTCATCCCCAACCTGGAGGCTGCACTCCATCTTTTCCGTCTGAAAACCATGGTCTCTGCGGAGATAATTATCTAATTATCTGTTAGATAAATATTTCTTCATATACTTCACAAACAGGTGCAAACTAAGTAAAGATTTTATGTTATTGATGGGCCACTAAGCAACATCCATACAAGTGACTCCACCAGTTCCCTGTGCCTTCCCATAATGCATTTGGTCAAATTAAATGAACTAGCACTCGGTGCGTATACAGCTTATCTGTGATGAAGTTATAGCAGCTCTCAGTGTTGTTGCCCCTTATTGTTATTATCGCTCATTTGGCAGATGCCTTTTACTTGAAGCAGTTGTGATGGACATAATGGATGGACTGGCATCCCGACCGAGATAAAGGGAGGAAAGACGGCATGGATGAATGCAAATGCCAGCCGGGATGGTTTCTGTTTCCTTTCCCAGTCGCGGAAAAGATGTAATGAATGAACTGTTGAAGTCTACCTGACAAGAACAGTTGTTCCCACAGTATGATAGATGACAATGCTCTTCTGGTCCAACTCCAGTTTGGCCAACCACAGGGCTGCATGGCACTGCCTTATTCTGTGGTGGTTCCACCTTACCCAGAAGTGCTTTCAGGGTGCAATATTCTGGCACTATAAATCCTTCCAGGTCTGGTATAAAGACAGCCCCCAATCCCCCTCCATCCCACCCCCTTACCCAGAAAGCAGGAGTCGGAAGGAGGTGGACAAAGCTTGCCTGTTAAGAGTAGAAGAGGAACTGGAATTGTGATTCTGACTGGAAGTGCGCTAAATTTGTGAAGAAAAGATTGTGTGAGGTATTTCATTATAAGTGAATGTCCATTTGAACCTGAGACCGAGTCTGGTGTTTGGGGGCTCTGCTACATGCCATACAGTCCACACAGTTTACAAAATCAGGACACATGCTGGCCATTGCAGTGGATGGCAAGACAATGGCAAGTTATCAGTCAGTGAAAACGTACAAATTAGGCGCTGTCTTCTCTTTTGCTGAATCATAGTGAACCAGTAAATTGCCATCATTATATGAGGAAGACATTTCAAGTGTGAGGGATGGCACATCACCACCAACATGTGAGATAACCCCCAAGACCGCGCGTCTCTGATAATGCGTATCATCCCTGCCATCAAATAGAGACAAATTGTCATCTCTGGTCATCCTCTGGTGCCTTGCAATTCTCCTTTTTGCATCAGGTTTTATATCAAGCCACTTTTTCTTCACTTCTGGGAGATTTGTTTCAAGAACTGACATGCAATTTACTGCTGTAGCAAACTTCCCAGGGTTTTTTATTAGTTGCTGACACGCCATGACTGACATTGCTAAAGAATGCACACTTTTTTTCCCAGATTGCAGCTAACAGCACTTCATTTTCCCTTTTTTAAGTTTTCTTTTCTTGGTTTCATTTGTTACTGTTGTTCACTTTTAGTTTATATGGCATTTATGGCGTGTTGATTCATGCTAAATGTAAAACATGCATATGTGGGTCTCCTTCAGTAGCATTTTCGAGTTATCGACAGGCCCACATGGATGCAATCAGATTTAATTTAAATGCCTTTTTAGTGGAAGTGACTTCATTTCTTAAAGTCTGATCTTTTAGGAGTAACAATGAGCAAATCCCTATAAACATTTAATGACTAAAAGCCAAGGACTGCGCTCCTCTTCATGCGGCTCCATACCCATCGCCACTCCTGTTAATGAGGCCGGTTATTATGTGAATTAGTGGCGAGTTCTGCTTGGCTGTTGAACGCCTCGCTTAGCTGAGCATCTCGTTGCACCATTTGACCCTGTCCTCTGAAGACTGATAATGAAGCCATCATGCGCAATTTGACAATTTTAGAAATGACTCTTTCAATGTTCTGTGGCGCACTGGTGTCCTTGTTAAAATTTTGAATTTATACACATTTATGTAGCAGTACAGTAGCAGTCACTTTCCTCAAACGTTACTTACAAATTTCATATTCATTGACATAAATGGCCAGGGTAGTCAAGCAAGAGTAAAAAAGACATTATGCTTCTATGAGGAAGCAACAAAAGGATATAATCAAAGTGGAGCTTACGACATTATTCATCTGGACTTTCAGAACGCATTTGATAAGGTGCCACATGAGAGGTTGGGCATCAAACTAAAAGAAGTGGGAGTTCAGGGTGATGTTTGTAGATCGGTGCAGAATTTGCTCAGACACTGGAAGCAGAGGGTGATGGTGTGAGGAACCTCATCAGAACTGGCTGATGTTAAGAGTGGTGTTCCACAGGGGTCAGTGTTAGGGCCGCTGCTATTTTTAATATATATAAATGATATGGATAGGAATATAAGTAACAAGCTGGTTAAGTTTGCAGATGATACCAAGACAGGGGGATTGTCAGATAATCTGGAATCTGTTAAATTTAAAATTTGAAATTTAATGTCAGTAAATGTAAAGTATTACACATAGGAAGTAAAAATCGAGGGTACACCTTATAAGAAGGATGTAGGAGTCATAGTGGACTCTAAGCTATCGACTTCCTGACAGTGTTCAGAAGACATTAACAAGACTAACAGAATGTTAAGTTATAGAGCACGATGTGTGGAGTACAAGACCAAGGAGGTTCTGCTCAGCCTTTATAATGCACTGGTGAGGCCTCATCTGGAGTACTGTGTGCAGTTTTGGTCTCCAGGCTACAAAAAGGACATACCAGCACTAGAAAAGGTCCAGAGAAGAACAACTAGGCTGATTTCAGGACTACAGGGGATGAATTATGAGGAAAGATTAAAAGAGCTGAGCCTTTACAGTTTAAGTAAAAGAAGATTAAGAGGTGACATGATCGAAGTGTTTAAAATTATGAAGGGAATTATTACAGTGGACTAGACTGTTATTTTAAAATGAATTCATCAAGTACACGGGGACACAGCTGGAAACTTTGTTAAAGGTAAATTTTGCACCAACATTAGGAAGTTTTTCTTTACACAAAGAACCATTTGTAATAAATGACCAAGTAGCATGGTAGACAATAAGACTTTAGGGACTTTCAAAACTTGATGTTTGTTTAGAAGAGTTAAGTGCTGGGCAGAATGGCCTGTTCTTGTCTAGATTGTTCTAATGTTCTAATGTAAATTGTAACATTACAGCTTAAAAAAGTAACATAACAAGAACAAAATGTTAAGGATTTAGACAAAATAAGAGACAAAATCAATGTAAATGATTAGCATTAGTCCTTAGCAGTGGACTTGTGCCTGTCGACAATGACATTATGAGATGATCAGTAGCGGTCGACCCAAGATCCCTGCCTGGCAGTGGTTTGTAGGACAAGAGGACCTCATCTCCTTGTAGTCCAGTAACACACCACTAGGGACATAAATGAATGTGACAGTGTGCCAGAACCTAGCAGTCAGTGGAGAACGGTGTAGTGCGGTGGAATGTGACCAAGCAGCCATTACATGTCTTACTAAAATGATTTTTAAAAGCAAGTAATTTTCCGTGAGCCATTTTCTAACTGGACCACGGTGGCAGACATACTGCTTTGCACACGCATGGCTGTTTCTCAATTTTTCAGCGCTGTTATTACAGAGAAGTAGCTCTGAGAAAATCCTAAAGAAACAAAAGATGGCTCTGTGCATCTTGCATGCTCGAGTACAAGTCTTATTTGTAGATTTTCTGAGAAAAAGAAAAGGCTCAGCACCTTTTAAAACTGACAGGCAGGTGCAGGAACAGGAAAATAAGAGCTGCTCAAGCAAGAAGTTTAATCAAAAGCAGGATTTAGCCTCGGCAAAAGAGATTGGTAGCAGTGAAGAACTGCAAACACTGCAGTCAAGCAGGACCAAACAGTTTACCAAAGACAAAGGCATTCATTTTTAAAGGATCATATTGCCAAGTCCAAGCTTGTGCTCATTTTCACATTCATCAGTGTAAAGTTGATTGTATTGTAATCCCCCAGGCCCATGACAGTGCCAGTAATTTCTTTTGATGTGGAGGCAGCATTGCATCTCAGTCCTTGGTCTTTTTCTGCAAAATCTTCATTGAATCCATTGACTGGTGATGGCAGTTTGCTGGGTAAAACTGGGCATCATTTGAGTTGACGCCCCCAGATGGCAATTCCAGAACAACCCAGCACGGTCCAAGCTGTTCTGTCATTACTACTGAAGCACATCCACTTGCAGGACATTGTAACTTCAGACATGTCTGTTCTGCTCACTTGGACTTCTGAAGGTGTGATGTGTTGTTATGTTGGGTGCACTAAAGGCTGTCAGGCAGGAAAGGGTGGCACAAGGACAGGGCCCAGTAGAGGGAGCATGCGCTGGCCATGGTGACATCCATTGTCCTGCCAGTATTAAAGGAAAGAGACAGTTTAAGGTTCATTTAGAACATACTGTAAGAGCTCAAGGATGACTGGGCAGATACCTTCACAATTTTTCCAGATTGGTGTGGGTCATTGGACACATTTGGACCCTGCTGTATACCCCATGCTTCTTGAGTGCCACTCAGGGTACCTGGTCCTTTTAGTATTAGCTCTAGGGTGAAGAACCTAGGAATTTTCAGGGTGTTGTCTTTAAAACCACAGAACCTTGGAGCCCATTTAAAACTGACTTCTCCTCATCTCATCCTTTTCCAGACCTTACAGACCAAGGGGTCCACCAGCAGACGCAGGCAACCTTTAATTCTGGCCTGTGCCCCCATCGCCAGTCTCACAGTGCCCCCCGGGTAGCCACCAAGCCCTGCACCACTCCGCTGCCTTTCCTGGCTCCACCCCGTGTAAGCCGCTTTGTCCCCTCAGTGACCACTCAGCAGGATCGACCCCTCAGCCCCCTCCTAAGCACTGGCCACAAACGCTTCTCTCTGGGGCTCCATTCCCATCTGTCTTCTTCCTTTCCTCGCACCAGTTTTCTCTCACTTCTGCTTTTCCTCTTCCTTTCATTAACCTCCATTCTTTCAATTGTTTTCCTTTTTTCTGTTTTCCCCTAACACTTGTGCTTCCCTTGTAAAGTGGGGTGAGGTGCAGATGCAGTAATCACAGCTCCAGCGCTAGTGAGGGGCCTGGGCAAATCTGCTCCCTCATCTCATGATGAAGCCGCTCACACCAGGCTACCACACCCCACCCAGAGACGTGAGTGTCAACTGTTATTTATTTGAAACTTGCGAACCAGCCACGGACCTCACTTTACCACAGGTGCTCGCCTTTTTTTGTATAGTCACGTGTGGTGTTTGGCATCATTGCACTTTCCTTATTTAAGATGGCAGCCCTGCAATGCGCACGCCTGTGTATCGAATCAAACTCAAAGCCTTTTATCAATGAACATTTTCTTGCCTAGGAGATAAGGACAGACATTTTAGAGTAGGGACTGAGTAGTTTTGAGCTTGATGTTTGGATTTCCTATTTCCTATTTTTGGTGATCAGTTTTTCTGGTCTTCTCTGTACCTTGACCTCAGTCTGTCCAACAAGCATTCTTTGTCACCCCATTTTAAAAACGTATTTCCATTTTTCTGGACATTTTTTCAGCATTTAGTGTCTGCTCCAAGAACTTTAACACCAAGTTTTGTGTATTACTGGCAGTTGACGACATTGTCTCATTGAGTTTGTCAAGCTTGCTTGGTATAAGATACCCAAATTCCATGCCTCAGAGTCACCATCAATACGCAGCAATGTGACAGCAGCAGACTCACACTGACCAGTTTGGAGAGACAGCCATGTTAGCAAAAGAGTGGAGCCATGGAGAGTAAGCCAGCCTTGAAAAGAAACACCTGGGCAAGGAGGCCATAGTGTGGCCCAGAGCAACTTTAGCAGGCAGCCTTTATTACGTATAATATGCACCTCTCGGCAACAAACACCATTACAAAGACACTTTTTGGGGGCAAAGCTGAAAGGCAAACATTTGCATTTATTGATATTTTTGGAATTGGAGCAAAAGAAGGTTGTGATTTTTTCAGAGTCACTGAGGGACTACACCAGCCTCAGCCACTCGGCCGCACTGCCTTAAGATTTATGACTGAATCACTCGTATGAAATTATTTCTATTAAGAAGCAAGCAGGTATTAGCACATTAAAGAAGAGTTTGATTTGTTCGGCTTCAGCATTTCAAATGCAAATCGGTGTTGCTGAGGATTATGAACCCCTTGCAGTTTATGCATTTATCAGTGGCCATTAATCTCCTGTCTTCATGGATTTTAAAATTTAATTTCTTGTTTAACTTTGCAGAAGCTAAGTGCAGGTGAGATTATTATCATAGAATTAGCAGTTACTGGCCCTACGGTATAAATACCTGACTAGAACTGACTATTTAGGTTTTCCTTTTTCCCTATTGGGCAATTATTCTTCTAAAAGCAATGTGCAGATATCTTTAAAGCCTTTCCATGAACAGAAAATACATTATCAACTGATGCTTTGATTTTAAAGATCTCTTTTTCTTTCCTTTTCACTTTTGCTCTTCATTCAATTTTACATGTTAAATTATAAGGCAATTTATGTAGGTATGTTGGACGTGAGTAATAGAAGACTGCAGCACAAGAGTGGCTTTTCACTGGAGAAATTAAAATTACCCACTTCATTTGCAGACTGTTAGCTGTGTAGAGCTTAACACAACATTCTCAAAACAATTGTACTCAGTTCAGAGTTTGGGGGTCGGAGCTGACTGAAGAACACAAGGCGAGAACCAACAGTGAAGGGAGTGCCAGTCCATCGCAGGCTTCACTGGCTTAAGGACCAAGTTATTAGCCGGTATCCGTCAATATGGGCGCGCACATAAAGGCGACCTTCAAAAGGGCGACCTCAATTGGGCGCGGCGAATAATAGCGCATATAAATAAAAGCGATCTTCAAAAGGGCGACCTCAATTGAGCGCCGAATAAAGGCGCCCGCAAATAAAGGCGAGCTTCAAAAGGATGACCTCAATTGAGCGCCGAATAACTGCACGCATAAATAAAGGAGTGCTTCAAAAGGGTGACGTCAATTGGGCGCAGCGAATAAAGGCAAATGCAACAAAATTACAGAAAATTTATTAGATATAGGCAATGATTGAACGTATAAAAAGGTGAAAGCAAGAATATTAAAACATCCAATTAATTAATGCATGAACTTCTAACGAACTATTTCTAAAGCTCTCTATATTTCGTTGTTTTCAAAATTACAGAAAATTAGATTAAGGCAATGACTGAATGTATAAAAATGTGAAAGCAAGTTACACTTGAAGCTGTAGATTATGTGCAATGCCACGTAGATATTCGAGATGCGGTCTATTAACATAATCAAGGACAATTAATTTAATTCGCTCCGAAGGTCATCCTTTTGAAGCGCTCCTTTATTTGCGCGCACATTTATTCGGCGCTCAATTGGGGTCGCCCTTTTGAAGATCGCTTTTATTTATGTGCGCTTTTATTCTCCGCGCCCAATTGAGGTCGCCCATTTGAAGGTCGCCTTTTTGTGCGCGCCCTTATTGAATAGAACCCATTAGCCGAATAAGCCGTCATGGTACAAGTAGTCAGGCGCAGAATAGGTGTGGAGCTGGGGGCGTCCCGACGGGAAGTCGAAAGAGGACAAAGTCCTGGGAATAACTTTCAGACAGCTCATAATAAGACAAGGAAAGTTAGAAATGCAGAAAAGGAACCACACATTCCACACTTGTATTATTGGGGGCAGCTTGAGACGGCTACCTATATTAAGACCCCTGTAAATAATAATAATACATTTTATTTATACAAGGTGCCTTTCTAAGCACTCAAGGACACCGAACAAACAATAAATAAAAAAAAACACATTATAAATAACTTAAAACATCAGAAAATACAGAAAATATAAACATTAAAACCAAACAAAGCCATTGTAATCATAGGGAAAAGGCCATTTTAAACAGATGGGTTTTAAGTTTACATTTGAAGGTTGAGAATGATTTGATATTTCTAACCTCAGTAGGTAATGAGTTCCAGAGCTTGGGAGAAGAATGGCTGAATGTTCTGCTCCCCATGGTGGTTAGACGGGCGAGAGGGACGGTCAGGTGGAAGGAGGAAGAGGATCTAAGGTTACAGGAGGGAATGGCAACATGAAGAAGGTTGGACAGATATGGGGGGGCAAGGTTATGAATGGCCTAAAATGTTAACAGAAGAATTTTAAAATCAATTTGAAACTTAATTGGGAGCCAATGAAGCTTCTGTAAGACCAGAGTGATACGGTGAATAGATGGGGTTTGAGTAAATGATGCGAGCTGCAGAATTCTGGACTAACTGAAGCTTATGGAGAAATTTATTAAAAAGACCAAAGAGGAGTGAACTGCAATAGTCGAGACGAGAAGTAACAGGACTGTGAACAAGAATGGCAGTGGTATGAGGAGTGAGGGAGGGGCGGATGTGATTAATATTACGTAGGTGGAAGTAAGCAGACCGGCTGATGTTATTAATGTGAGATTGGAAAGATAGAGTACTGTCGAGGATGACACCCAGACTCTTGACCTGAGGTGAAGGAGAAACAAAGGAGTTATCAATATAACAAGTGATAGATTATCAGCTTTGGATAATGTTGATTTTGTACCAATGAGGAGAACCTCAGTTTTGTCACTGTTTAATTTAAGAAAATTTGAAGAAAACCAGGATTTAATTTCAGCAATGCAGTCAATAAGCGAAGATGGTGGGATTATCTGTCCCTTTTATTTTTAATGGACTCAGATGCTGGCTGGAATGCCCAGTTTTATATGGTTAGCCATTGCCAGGAAGTACTTTGAGGAAGACTGAAAGTGACCCCAGGTGGGTAATGCTGGGACCAGACTTAAAAGAGGGTCTGAGAGTAAGGATGATAAATGAACAATGGATCATTAGCTGTGTGTAGAGGCACCAATGAGAGAGAGAAGGAGAGAGACAAAGTACTGAAGGTAAGATGAGAGCTGAGCTTTAGTGGGGGTCTGGAGGGCCACAAGATTTTTTGTTTCTTCTTTTTGATGTTTCTTTGGATCCTTACCTAATTATCCCTCTTGTACTAATGATTTCTTTAATATCTTTGTTTGACCCTCTCATTATGGGTTTTTAGACAGCTTTGGTCCAAACACACATTTCTTCAGAATTTGATGGGTTGGTTGGGGGGGGGGGTTGCTGGAATGCAGACATAGAGTGATAAGGCCATGCTAAATCTACTCATTTTATACAAATACTAGCTGTGCTACCCTTCTAAATCAGGTTGAAATCTGAATAATCAATGTAGACCTTAACGTTAACGTTTACAGTGCGCAGTCTATTGGAATGTATTTTGTATTGCATGTAGTAATTAAATGCATTGCATTTCTCATTTCAGCAGATGGTGCATCACAAACATTTGTAGTAACAAAATGTATTACTGCAAGTGATTGTGATGTGCCATCTGTTGGAATGACAGATGCATAGCAACCAGACAGACACGCAGACGCTGGTCCTTCAATTATGGTAGATTAGCCCCAGCAGCACTTCCTACCATCTGTGCAATGAAGGTGGTAATGCTGCATGCCATGTACAGCGCTTATGACTGTAAGTGCAAAAGAATGGTGAGAAAACAGACAGATAACTTGCTTTTATAGATGTATGTCCTTGTATGCTTAAATCCTTGTTGTGTACATACCAGTATGACTGTGCAGCTCCTGATTGAGTTAGACAACATATTTAAGCAGAAAATAATTCCTTCGGCTCAATATTCTGAGTAAACACTGTGTCTTTTCTTGCTTATTTGCAAGAAGAACTTCTGTTGTCTCTTTCTTTGTCAGTTTCATTCCTCTCTCCTTCTATTTTGGCCATGTTTATACTGATTAATGTTTCGCGGTCTTCCCTTCATTTTTTGGACTCTCATAATTTCCTGTTACTGTTTTTCGTTTTCAATAATCTCTTTTGCTTTCTTTGTTTGCAGATGTGCTTGGCTTATTGTTTGTTAAGTCTGCTTCTGTTTTGGCTTCCCCTTGAATTATGAAGGTCTGTTTTTGTTGTAGCATTTTTAGATTTTTTCAATAAAAACATATCTACATGCAATGTGTGGTATGCTGTATGTAACTGTATGTTACTTTTTTGGCTGTGTTAATAAAGCTTAAAAGGCCCTGTATCAAATTCATACTCACTGCATGTTGTAAATTTATTGCATTTTTACAGTTCTTTATCACTTATTGAAGTAGAACTCATGGCGTATCATTTTACCAGGTTGTTGTAAAGCGATGGTCAGATTGCCAAATATGTGACAGCGTTATCACAGTATGCTTATTATATGCATAACTGAATGGTGGCCACCACTTACTGTACTGTGTTTTGTTTTTCTGCAGGTGGAGAACAGACCCAAGTACTATGGCAGAGAGTACGTATATTTTTATTTTACTGTGTCACTCATGGGGGCTTCTGCTAATTGTGATCATAAGCAGAGGACCGGAGTTACTTCACTCGGTCCACAGAGAGACGTAGTGGGCACAGGTTTTCCTTGTAACCAGTATATTTAAGGAGAGGTTCTGCAAAAAAATCTTCAAGGCTGGTAGAAGCACAAATATCAAATGAAGCAGAATGAATAACAAGCCCTAGTCCTACCCCTAGATCTGGTCATTAAATATTAGGTGGGGTGGTATGCCCACCACCCAATCATGCTGCTATAATCTCCAAGAACAACTTCTCTTCTCTGCTTCTTCTTGACCCGCCTGACAGCTGCTTGCACTGCCATTCAAGCCTTTGCCTCATCTCACATTCTAATTCAGTGACCTTCTGACAGGGAGCGGCCTTCACCTGTGATTTAGTCCTGAGGCCATCCTCTGAACTGTTTTGAAAGTTGTGAAAGCCCCAGAAGTCTATGGAGCCTCCTGGTTGAAGCTGCTCTGGTAGTTGAGGTTTGCACTCCTGAGCCACAATTCAATTTCCAAGCCCCCTGACACCTCTGGTAGGCCCTGGATGACTGCCCTCCATTGTGTGCTACATGGTTCCACCTGTGATGACTTCTGTTGCTCAGAGGGGGCACTCCTGATGTTCCAGCAGATCACCACAATATCTCTCACACTTTAGGGTACCTTTTCCACAGATGGGGTATACTTTCTTTGGTAGAATCCACAGTTGGTACTGTTAGAGCAGCTGCAGGTACCAACATGTGGTCTTCTTTTAAAATATAAACATATTTCAGACCCCCTTATATTCCTTGCATTTTCTAGCCCTGGTAACCCTTTGCTAGCTGTACAGCCTACAATTTTCTACATCCTTCAGTAAGTGTAACCTAAACTATATTTTGTCACAGAAATCCATTCAGGGCAGCGCAGTGGGTAGCGCTGCTACCTTGCAGTTAGGAAACCTGGGTTCGCTTCCCGGGTCCTCCCTGTGTGGGGTTTGCATGTTCTCCCCGTGTCTGCGTGGGTTTCCTCCAGGTGCTCTGGTTTCCTCCCACAGTCCAAAGACATGCAGGTTAGGTGCATTGGCCATTCTAAATTGTCCCTAGTGTGTGCTTGGTGTGTGGGTGTGTGTGTGTGTATGCACCCTGCGGTAGGCTGGCGCCCTGCCCGGGGTTTGTTTTCTGACTTGCACCCTGTATTGGCTCCAGCAGACCCCCGTGACCCTGTAGTTAGGATATAGCGGGTTGGATAATGGATGGATGGAAATCCATTCACTGTCAAACTCACCTAAAGTCCTTCATAATATTGCTATATGTTTTATGTTTACATTTTAAAATGTACAAAGTGCACATTTTCCAGTTAGGGTGAATTTTTGAAAGTAGCAAACTTTGTAGTGATCTGCTGTCTGTAAGTCTGAATGTAAAAGAAGTGACTTGGCACCCCCAAAGCTAACATAAGCAAGACGATGATCTGATCTTTCAACCATTGGCATTTATACATTTGTTTGGAAGTATAATGTGTTAATGCAAGAAACAAACAAAAATAAAGAGTTGAGGCATCAATGGCAAACCTCATATAACTGGAAGAACAGAGAGGCAAAGTTTAGCACAAAACAGTGGCTTTTTGCTTCTCAGATGCAAGTCCATTCATTAACTAAACTGGCTTTGTGGTGGTAGGCCTATCTTCCAGAAGATGTGAGTCCAAATCACCAGAGCTGGAGGTGATGTCACAATTCCTTAGTTGTGAGGACAAAGACAGGAGAAGGCAGTAAGTGACAGTGCCAGCCCATGGCCCAGGGTGGAATTACCAGCAGATAGGCCCTGTATTTGTCTCCTAATCACACAAGTGTGACATGTAACACAATGCCATGCGATATTGACAGCATGTTAAATCACTGAAGGTTTTAGTACACTTTGGGCCACAGCTAAAGCAAGCATTGGGACAGATTGGTATAATACATGTTACAGTCCAAGCCACAGACATGGAGAGTGAGTGGGATGTCAACACAGGCGTCACACTGAGTCCATGACTCCGAAACAGTGAGATTCTGTGTGGATCAGAGGCCACTTTGTGAGACTCACTCAACTTGCTCTTTCATTGCACTCATTTTTCTTTGGTTTCTGAGTTTGTACTTTGAATGAGCTTGCAGTTTCTGTTTTTGTTTCTACAAGATTAATAAATCTGAGTCTTAATGGAGAATGTTTCTTTGCTGAACTGAATCCTGCAAAAACATGTTCTAATCATTTTAAAATGGAGTTAATTTCCAATAAATTTCTGTGGTGGTAGATAAGCCACATATGTATGGTCCATTGCACGTGAGTAACAACAGAATACTACTGAACCTGCAGGAGAGTAAATGGGCAAACCTGTCGAAACATTTGTGTGAGGCTTTGGTGGGCTTCGTACCTCAAGTTCATTCTAAATTCAATAAATGAGTGCTGGAACAGGAAAACCAGGAGTCGGACTAACAGAGGGGGTCATTTGCAATCAAGCATTAGCCCCTGGTTAGATGACTGGTAACAGTGAAAATGTGCTTCTGTGCTGAGGAGAGCAGCTCTGAAGTGGATGGATGTAATTACGGGAGCGACGTCTGCTGTTTACAAGTGGAGAGCTAAAGCAGTGGTTTGCCTGGGAGTTTGCCCCAATGTCACTAGTGGAGCTCCATCGACTTTCCCAGAAGACAGTGCTCTTTTTCTTCCTCCTATACCCTTTCAGCAGTGCACACTCAACAGATTGATGATGCCTAATTATAAAGCCTAAATAGACAAATTCTTCAATAAGACCAATTTTATGTCTAGATTTGCTTTAGACTCTTTCTTACTAAGAGGTGCCTGGGTTTGATTTTCAGTTCTTCCTTCCTTTTCTTTCTACTCAGGTTTCATGGGATGATTTCTCGAGAGGAGGCTGATGAACTTTTTGGAGGTGTCGAAGGCGCGTACCTGATCCGGGAGAGTCAGCGCCAGCCTGGGTCATACACGTTGGCTCTCAGGTGATTTTCATTTTTTTTTTTTAAGTCATCTTGATGGATGCTGCAGGAAATTCCATTCTAACCGCTATTCACCTTCTAAAACAAAAAAGACATATACAAAGAAATTAAGCAATCTGCATTATGACAGGAGGCCATATTAGAGAAAGATAAATGTGAGGAAACACAGAGAAATGTTGACTATGGCATTTAAAAGGTAATCATTATGCAGCCTAACAGAATTAATCATGCAGCAGAGGCTCCGATTGATACCCGTTTTTGAAAACTCCTTCAGACTAATGTGAGGTCAGCTGTTTACTGTGAATGTGAGCGATGGCCTTTTGCAGTGTCTTCAGATAGTTGAGAGGATGCTGCCTTTCTTGTCTCATTTGCTGACACCTCATAGCATTTCACTCAGCTCGGTTTCCCCTGGCATTTCCCAGAACTGAATGTGATGGTGCTTACTGCTTGGTGCCGACCAACAGCCACTCGTTTTTCTTTGTTGCGTGTGAAAGGCTGCATTTTTGTTTTCAGACACGTAAACTACATTAGACTTCGGTCTGTTTCCCTATAACTGGGAGTACACTCAGTGAACCCGAGAGAGTCGTACGCTGCTATGCAGGACTCCCACATTATGTCAATAGCCAGAGTGGTTAAATGTCTTAAGCAGGAAAACTTGCTGTAACCCACATTCAAGCCAGAAATGATGGAGTCTGGGAAGAGATTCCTTAGCAGAGACATGCCATCTTGGTCTTGGTACTTTTATCGGTGTACGTTGTTCTAAGGTGGACGTTTCACTTTTTCTTTACTAATGGTGTTTCAAACCTATATGTTTGTAAGGAAGGTTACTTTTCCCCAGTCCATTTCACTTGTCAGACCTCTTCAGACACTTCTGAGCTGGCCCAATGCCAGTGCAAATGTGTGCATGAGTGGACCCTGCGATGGCCTTGTGCCCAGTGCTGCCAGTATAGGCTCAGGCCTCCCCATCCCTAAATCGGATTAAGTAAGATTGAGCTTACAAGTATGTACAGTATGTAGTTGTAGCCGTGGTCCGTCATGACCAGTGGTGGGTGACCTCAGCCTTGTCGGCCAGGCAGTGAGAAAAGGAGATGTGGTGAAGTGACGCCCGTCAGAGAAATAACAGATTTAGAAACATTCAAGAGAGTGGCAGGTGATATTGAATTACCGCACCAGCTGATTTCAATTACAATTGTCTGAGACGTTCCCACCTGCCATTTGTCACGTACCGTACTTCCATCTGTGCTCACCTTCTGTCTTTCCGTCTGTCTTTCTAGTCAGTTTCTATATTAGATATATTAGTAGTGTGAAGAGTTCTTTATGAAAAATAAAACCATACAAGGAATGGATACATATTGGGAGCCACACCAGTGAAGAAAGAAATAAACAGAAACTAAAACCCGGTTGCCTCCCATTTCTAGGAGGTGGGGTGCTATGTCTGCCAATTGAAAGAGCAGCGCCACTCTCGATGTTCGCCTCCTGCTCAGCTGTCACTCCTTCTCTACCATCCTACCAGTCGAGCCCTTGTCCTAACTTTCCTCCCAACTCTAAGGTGAAACAGGGGCAGATCATAGGGTTACTTTTAACAAATCTGCATTTTTGTTTTGTTTTGTTTCCATAAATATTGTGTGAGCTGAGAACTTATCCCAACAAAATCAGGTGCAAGGTAGGATGTGGCGCCAGTCATTCATTGGGTACACTTGGCAGTCAAACTGATACACAGGTTTATGGCGTGTGAGCAGAAGAACATGAATACTGGAGGATAATCTGCATAACCCCAGGGAGAACATGCAGACCCACACAAGTTGTGACCAAGGCCAATGTGTTTGAGCTATGAAGCAGCAGTACTAACCACTACACCACCAGGCCATCCCACATATGGTATAGTTAATCTTTTCAAGATCCTTAAAGAGCCTACCCTGGCAGAACTTGGCCCGAGGCAAGTATTAATCTTGAGGAAGGTGCCAGTCCACTGAAGACCCCAATTTAGAACTGGAGCTTATAGCAAATCACACATATTTAGGTTGGCAGAGACAATGACAGATCACCTTGATAAAACCCACACATACACAGAGAACCTGCAAACACCACGCAGGATTCAAACCCCGTGTCGGGAGCCCATGTAACAGCATCGTTAACCGCTGTGCCACCCTAAACTTCGTATGATGAATGTTTTCAATATAAAATAAATTCAAATCCGTCTTTGTTAGCCTGCAGTCAAATGCTGACAAAACAAGTTGAATTCAAGAAGCCAGGAGGAAAGCCAAGTTTCAAGCAATGAAATTCTAATCATATTACTATGTGGAATTTATAAATAATGAAGGAGTAAACAAGCTACAAGGAGCATTTTAAAGCAATTCTTTTCTCCGGTAAGAAGTGCAGAATAAATCATCACAGACCATTTCCTTCCTCTTATGCATAACAGCCGTGAAAGGCAGAACAAAAGACCTGCACACGAACGCTTGCCCATGGAAGCGCTAGACCACACATCTTGATTACTGCCAGTCAGGCGGTGGTGAAGAGCAGGTGGGCAGTCCCGCCATAACCCCGGTGAATTTCACACACTTACGCCAATGTAATATGCTCTGCGTGGGAGGAGCAGATGACTTGACGTGCTGGCTGGAGCACACGTGTGAATTTCTCCTCTAATGGATTTGAGCTTCACCCTGCTTTCAGAGGTGGCACCAGCCGAAAGCTGCAAATGGAGATTATATTGAAAGGCTGGCAGCTCCTCTTTTCTTTTCACTTTCAATGTGTGAAGTTTCAGTTTGGTAGGTTTCATATAAACAACATGTACTTAGAAATGTTTTTCTCACTGCTAGCATGAAAATTAATCTACTGGAAAATCCTAACTAACTGTTGTTGTTTTTTTTGTCACTTTACCCTGGAAGTCATTTTAAAAGTGCTTGTTAAGTAAACAATTCTTTGTTACAGTTACAGCAATCCTTGTAACACAACGCCCAGTCCAAAGTGACTTACTGTATCTGTCTGGAAAGACATAGTGGCAGGCAGCATTTATCACTCCCAGCATTTAGACCCTGGGACCTTCTCGTGTTCTCATTATAGTCCTATAAGTCACATCCCACAGTTCAGTGACATGCTGGTAGGCCACTTGGTCACTTCAAATTGCTCCATTGTGACTGAATGTGAATCCTGTGATATGCTATTGTGTCTTTCAGGATTGGTTCCTGTGCACATTTCCCAGGATCCTGAATGGAAATAGCAGGTCTCAGAAGGGGTGATTTTAAAAGTATTCACTTAAATACATATATAATTTAGTGAAAATATACTTATTCATGTACTGGATGTACATTCATTCAGTCAACAGTCTTTAATTTGAAACCCGTCTTTACAAGCCCAGCATGTCTGGGTGACGCTGCTTGTCTTGGAGCCAGTGCAAGTGGGATACCAGGACCACCTTATACTGTATACAGAAAACCAGTATACATAACTCACTCACTTGGTTAAAATGCAGGAACCAGTAAGGAGGCCTGAGCCTACTTTGGCAGCATTGGGTACCCAGCAGGAGCCAGTCCCAAACAAGGTTGCCAGTCCATTGCAGGGCTCATTCACACACATACACACACCCACCTCTCCTGCACATCTGTCAGGGTGTGAGAGGACACGACAGACACAAGGAGAACATGTAGACTCCACATGGGCAATGACTGGCCTGGGACTTTGGTCTTATGAGGGAACAGAGCTAAACACTGTGCCAGCATGCTGCCCAACCAATATACAGTATGACACAGATAAATTACAAATATTATATACAACTACATACCATATATACTTTTAAGTTTTGTTTTAATGCTGCATTGTCCGCCAATCTGGAATGGATGTAGAAAAAGAAAATCAGGACTGTGTTTATCCACTGCAGAGGCAAGTCAAGTTTGTCGTGCCAACACACTGCCAGGACAACAACAACAACAACAACATTTATTTATATAGCACATTTTCATACAAAAAGTAGCTCAAAGTGCTTTACATAATGAAGAAAAGAAGAATAAAAGACAAATAAGAAATTAAAATAAGACAACCTTAGTTAACATAAAAAGGAGTAAGGTCCGATGGCCAGGGTGGACAGAAAAAAACAAAAAAAAACTCCAGAAGGCTGGAGAAAAAAATAAAATCTGTAGGGGTTCCAGGCCACGAGACCGCCCAGTCCCCTTTGGGCATTCTACCTAACATAAATGAAATAGTCCTCTTTGTAGTTAGGGTTCTCACGGAGTCACTTGATGCTGATGGTTATACAGACTTCTGGCTTTTAATCCATCCATCATTGTTGGAACATCATGGTGCTTTGGGTAGATGGTGGTGGCACAAGCCACCACCAATAGGACACCGGAAAAGGAAACAGAAGAGAGAGTAGGGGTTAGTACAAATTTTGAATGAATAGTTATTATAATGAATTGGATATACAGAGTGTCAGGATTAAATTACAGTGAAGTTATGAGAAGGCCATGTTAAAGTAGTCACTGCTGTGGTTCCTTGGTGGTTTTCTCCTTTTCTCTTTCCCTCTTGCTTGATCTCATTCTCCCTCTTTCTCCATTTGTTTTCATCTCCATCTCATTCTTCTGTTTCTTCTGACTCATACCTGGGGGGCCCGTTTTATAGTCAGACCAGTGGGTAGAGCCCTAGTGGAATTGGACTTTGTCGTCACGTGGCAGTTGAACTTCGCTGCTAGGGAGAAGGCAGACATGTTTACTAAATATGCAAGTGGAAGTTCTGTGTCTTCTCATGTCCTTCTCCCCATAAAGGCAGTGTCAGCATCACTGTAATTGTTTCTCAAATAAGTTTTCTCCTCCTACATTACACGTGTCACAGGTGTCTGGTCACACTTATAGGTAATCTAACTTAGACACCATTAAAATATCCGACTACGCCACCCAGTTTTATTAAGAGACTGGGAACTCCTGAAATTTACCAATAATAGCACACAGGTTTCTTTAAATTGGGCGGTGAGTAAACACACAATGAAAGACACAACAGTAATTTCAGAAAAAAGCAACAGTAAGTTCTATTGTACAAGACAATATAAGGTACATTAAAAAGATAAACGAACATAACAGAACCTAAACATATCAGGAATTAATTTCCTTTTTTTAAAAGGAAAATACACAGTCCACACTCTAAAAGTCTGTAAAAACAAGAATTGGAGGATACAACCTTTAGTGGTGCAGAGTCCAGTTTGGGCACTGTGTTACCCCAACACTTAATTGTTCATGGATGCACTCTGTTCCCCTACAGAAGTTGTGTCAAATTGTTGACTCCCTGTCAGCGTCTCTTCGTTGTCCCTTTTTTCTTCCACTCTGGGCTCCTTGTGTTGCTGGGACCTAGGCACGCCTCATTCCTCGTCTGTCAGCTTTACTGGGTCCTTTCATGCAGATGAACCCACATCCGGCGTCTCTTTGTGGAGCTGTCTCTTCCTCCCTGGAAGTGTTGCCGCCCTTGTGCCTCATGTTGTGCCAGCCAGGTACCCTTGTCTGCCTGCGAGCCCCTGTGCCCTGTCCGAGTGTCTTGGCAGCGTTTCCTGTGGACTCTCCCCTGCTGCCTTCTGCTGGCCAGGAGTTTATATTTACTTCAGCCCCTGCTGTTGTCAGTCCTGGACAAACAATTTAATCAATGGCACATCTAAATTGCCTGGGTTTAACAATTAATAAAAACACAAGTTAACAAAATGTATGGTTACCAAACATTAATAAGTACAGATATGCTGATTAGAAACCAATATTTCCAAGCCAGGTAAATACAGACATTCTGCTAAGGCCAAACTTCAAAGCAGTGACTCCCTTGCAGGACAGCAAATACCACTAATAAGTACAGATAGCCTTTTAACTTCTCACCCCCCAGTCCCAACAGTGGGTGCCTAATGGAGCCACCCAGTGCACAAAAAAAATGTAAAAGTATCCCCCTCTGACATCCCCCCAGACTTAACCATTGTCAGTCCCGGGCAATCAGTTTAATCTTCTTATTCTCTATAACGGGCTGGGGGTCTCCCCAAATCTTCCCTCCTCGATCGGCACAATTCCACAGCTCCCCTCTCTGGGACATCACTATTTTCTCTAGAGGCTGGGTTTCCCATTGTCCAAAACCCATATATGGGAAGTCCAGGTGGAGATGGTTCGGCCGTTGGGGTAGCTGAAGCACTTAGTGGAGACAAACAACAAGGCTTTAAAGCATTACGGTGCACATTTTTCTCTCTATCTCCCCCTTCTGGTCTCACTTTATACACCACCCCAGAATCCCCTACCTGGCCCAGCACCACATAGGGTTCTTGGTTCCCCCAACCTGTCAGCTTCCCTTCGCCTTGTCTACCTCTATTCCTCGGCCATACCCTTTCTCCAGGAAGCAATGTAATAGCCTGAGCTTTCTTATGCTGAGCTGTATTATGTTGTACTGCCTTATCCACCCTCCCCTTAGCAGTTTGACTTGTATTGGGTAGATTCTGCAGACGTCCCTTCCCCCATTCTTCCCTCGTGCCCCCTCTGGCAGGGACCATCACACTATGGCAGAAGGCAGGTTGTTTGTATCTGCTGAATCCATTTCCCCGGTGTGCCTTGGCATGTCGACACACAGCAGAGCTGTTAGACCCTGCTTCCTGCGTACTGGGGGCTGCTTGAGATAGTACCACTGGTGACTCTGGAGCCTGAAAAACAGCTTGCTAACAAGCAGAGATTACATTCATTCCAATCAGCAATGGGCTTGTCTGGACCTCATCTCGCACAATCACAATCCCTCTTGCAGGTAACTTTACTGTAGCCACCTCAAAATCCATTGTGGCGTACCCTGTATAGGGGATATCCAACCCATTGGCAGCTTTCAGGGTTAGAAGAAACGGGGCCTGCCCAACTTCTATGTTATCTGCAAAATGCTGCTTGAAAAAGCTCTCTTGCATCAGGGTAACCTGGGATCCAGTGTCTAACAGTCCATTTAAGGTTTTCCCTTCAATGGTGACCTGTACCACGGGACACTCACCAATAAGAGGGGATATTGCCTTTCGGGTTTCACTGTCCAACCCTGCTGTCTGGCCCACATCTGCAGGGTTCACAAGTTCAAAAGTAGGGCGCCCACTAGATGATGGACAGTTCCGTGCCAAATGACCTGCTTGTCTGCACTGATTACAAATGGGCCTACCTTGTGAATCCCAGGCATAACGGCTGTTAGTGCGAGGCGTCCTATCTGGCTGAGAGTGTGCGAATGGCTGGGCAGCATCAACCTGTGGAACTGCTGGCCTCAGTTCCTTCAGCAGCTCCTGAGTCCATTCCTTCATCTGTGTTTTCAGGTCACCCAGAATCTCGGCCTTGAATGCTAGTCTCCAGTCTGCCTGTGAATGAGAGTTAGTTGCGGACAACTCACCAATAGCTCTGCAAGTTGCTTCCCGGTGTCCCGTATAATTACATTCCCCTTCCAGCAGCAGAGCCTCTTGATGCACTTCCCCAAAAGTTTTATCTGGATTGTGGCGCACAAATGTCCGTAGTGCTTGTTGCAGTCCACTGTCATGGAGGCCCAACAAGAGCTGATCTCGCAGCTGTATATCGGAGGGGGCTTGGGCTGGGCTACGCTGTTGTAACCTGCAATGAAGTTCTCTCAATCTAAGGACAAAAGCCCTGAAAGGTTCATTAGTCCTTTGTGCACAACTGTAAAATTGGGACATCAGAGTAGCTAACGGGACTTGGTCACCATATAATCCATCTAGAACAAGAAAAATCTTTGTAACCCTATCTCTTTCTTCCACACTCAACACACTGACTTCCCGTTTGGCATCCCCAGTCAATGCTCCCATCACAATACTGACCTTTTGAGACTCCCCATATTCAGCAGCTTCTAATAACCCCTGTATCTGTTCTTTCCATTCAGCATATTTCAAATCACCTTTTTCCCCACTAAACTTGGAGATCCAAGGTGCACCGGCAAAAATAGGCATCATCATAATGATAATAAAAACACAGTAAAACTACCCCACAAAATCAATAACTAAATAAAAATGATTTTTAAAAAAAATGCCTAGTACTTCCAAGTGTGTTACTCACAAGCCCAATCCTGCCGACTACTGCCAAAATTATGTCACAGGTGTCTGGTCACACTTATAGGTAATCTAACTTAGACACCATTAAAATATCCGACTACGCCACCCAGTTTTATTAAGAGACTGGGAACTCCTGAAATTTACCAATAACAGCACACAGGTTTCTTCAAATTGGGCGGTGAGTAAACACACAATGAAAGACACAACAGTAATTTCAGAAAAAGGCAACAGTAAGTTCTATTGTACAAGACAATATAAGGTACATTAAAAAGATAAACGAACATAACAGAACCTAAACATATCAGGAATTAATTTCCTTTTTTGTAAAAGGAAAATACACAGTCCACACTCTAAAAGTCCGTAAAAACAAGAATTGGAGTATACAACCTTTAGTGGTGCAGATTCCAGTTTGGGCACTGTGTTACCCCAACACTTAATTGTTCATGGATGCACTCTGTTCCCCGGCAGAAGTTGTGTCAAATTGTTGACTCCCTGTCAGCATCTCTTCGTTGTTCCTTTTTCTTCCACTCTGGGCTCCTTGTGTGGCTGGGACCTAGGCACGCCTCATTCCTCGTCTGTCAGCTTCACTTGGTCCTCTCATGTGGCTTCCCTCTTTCGCTGGACCCACAACTGGCGTCTCCTTGTGGAGCTGTCTCTTGTGCCTCACGTCGTGCCAGCCAGGTACCCTTGTCTGCCTGCGAGCCCCTGTGCCCTGTCCGAGTGTCTTGGCAGCGTTTCCTGTGGACTCTCCCTTTTGCCTTCTGCTGGCCAGCAGTTTATATTTACTTCACCCCTGCTGTTGTCAGTCCTGGACAAACAGTTTAATCAATGGCACATCTAAATTGCCTGGGTTTAACAATTAATAAAAACACAAGTTAACAAAATGTATGGTTACCAAACATTAATAAGTACAGATATGCTGATTAGGAACCAATATTTCCAAGCCAGGTAAATACAGACATTCTTCTAAGGCCAAACTTCAAAGCAGTGATTCCCTTACAGGACAGCAAATACCATTAATAAGTACAGATAGCCTTTTAACTTCTCACCCCCCAGTCCCAACAGTGGGTGCCTAATGGAGCCACCCAGTGCACAAAAAAAATGTAAAAGTGTCCCCCTCTGACACACGCTTAACAAAAAAAGGTAGCTGCATCCAGAGGTATTGATCTGGTTTGCTGGAAAACAAGCAAGGTGGAGTATGATCATGATCTGCTGTCCATTATTCCCACAAGCGCCATTAAACGGACACACATCAGGCTTGCCATAAAAAACAATGATGACAAGAAAGCTTTGGATCACAGTGACGTCTGAAAGCTCCTACTGCTATTGCAGGACACCAACTACGTGTCAATGGCACCTTTGTCAGTCATATTAAGATAGCGAGCTTCATCGTTAATCTTGGCGGCCATGTGCCAGTCTGATACTGCATGACACATGTTGGCTGTACTGGAGTGTCCATATTACATTGCTGGTGATGATAGCTACAGAATTGCTGTCACTAAAGCCCAGAGGAGCACCATGCAAGGACTGTCTGGTTGTGGGACAACATTTTCCACCATCTTCAGTGATGTGGTGCCTCAGCCTGGACTCACTAATGCAGGACTCCATTTGTGCTGTTCATTGTGATGTGTGTGGCTCCTTGTTTAACATCACCATCTGTGAATGTGTCATTCAGTTGAATATGGTGGGCCCAACTACACCATTGCTGCTGGCCATATTTATTATTTCCGCCAGTGATTCCTTTATGTATACTGATGACACCCATAACACATGTTGTGAGTGACAGCAAATTTAAATTGAAGGAGGTCAAACAAAGGTGGCCATGCTGGAGAATGGAGGATTATTTTAGGACAAAATAATCCCAACTACTTTTGCACTAAGAAATGGTAGAAGATGCAGCAAAAAATCAAACTTGTGCTGTCCATCTTATGCTCTCTTAGCAGCAGGCTGCTATCTTTAGAGACACTGTGGCGGTCAAAGGTGGTCACCATGAGGACAGCAATGACGCTGGCAGCATGTGTACACAACAGTGGCAGAGACTGGGTGTTGCAAAGCTTGTTGAGCTCTGGTGAATTTGTTGGGATGAAATCATGGAGCACAAGTTGTGAAAATCTGTTTATTCCACGGAAGCTAAATTGTACTTGCAAAACTTGAGCTGAAAACTTGTAGAAGTGGCCTCCGTTTGCATTGTCCATTGTGATGCCTGTCACTGGCTTGTGTTACGCTCAAGACTGGCACATAGACTGGCAGCAGGCTGTCTTCAGCAATGAGCCACATTTATTTTCTGGGCTGGTGACCACCAGATTTGTATCAAGAGATGATGTGCAGTCTCTGCAGGAGTAGAAGGTGGCACAGAGGGCGTCTGTGTGTGATGTTGCGTCATTTGTGCCTGCCTGCCAGGGCAGTTTGGTCAGTGACAGTGTATCTAGTTGACTGCAGTGTCACAAATCTCATGAAGGCAGTCCTGTCAGCTGCCGTTTTTGAATAGAACAATGCACAACTTAGCTGCCATCTTCCAGGAATGCCTATGTGATATCAGCAGCCTTCCCTGCTGTCTCTAATATAGCACCTGATGGATATTCGTGGATGCCATCTTTGGTTTGTGCCATACCCTCTGTGGCTGATCGCTTCTCTCATTGCTTGGATATATAAAGAATGTACCACTGGACACCATTTTGTATCCATGTGAGTCCATGCTAGGAGCATCCATGTGTATCTCGACCTAAAGCTTTTGGCTCACATGAGTGGCCCCATCAACACATGGACTTGGAGACGATTCTGATTGTCATCCATGCCATGTGTCTGTTTTTATTTAAAGTCAGTTCATGTTTTCAGTATGACCTTTGTTGATTTTTGTTAAATTTGAATAATATCATTCACATAAACATCTGGATTCACATTTCCCCTAATGTAGACATCTGCACACTTAACCTTCCCCAAATCTTGTAAATGTGAGCTACTGAATCAGCTTCACTGTGACTTAAGCAGTTGCATAGGCCACTTTTTAAACTTTGGACCAGGGCTGCGTGGCAGTGTGGTGGCTGGATGCTCCTCCCTTACCATAAGTGTGTGAGTGCATGCGTGTGAGTATGTGAGTGTGTGCGTGTGTGTGCGTGTGTGTGTGTGTGTGCGTGTGAGTGCGTGTGTGTGTGTGTGTGCATGTGAGTGTGTGCGTGTGTGAGTGCGTGTGTGAGTGCGCGTGTGTGTGTGCATGTGAGTGCATGCGTGTGTGTGTGCGTGTGAGTATGTGAGTGTGTGCGTGTGAGTATGTGTGTGTGTGCGTGTGTGAGTGCGTGTGTGTGTGAGTGCGTGTGTGTGTGTGTGTGTGAGTGCGTGTGTGTGTGTGTGTGTGTGCATGTGAGTGTGTGCGTGTGAGTATGTGAGTGTGTGCGTGCGTGTGTGAGTGTGTGTGCATGTGAGTGTGTGAGTGCGTGTGTGTGTGTGCATGTGAGTGCATGCGTGTGTGTGTGCGTGTGAGTATGTGAGTGTGTGCGTGTGTGTGTGTGAGTGCATGTGTGTGCATGTGAGTGTGTGTGTGTGTGTGCGTGTGTGAGTGTGTGTGAGTGCGTGTGTGTGTGTGTGTGTGTGTGCATGTTAGTGTGTGCGTGTGTGAGTGCGTGTGTGTGCATGTGAGTGCATGCGTGTGTGTGTGCGTGTGTGTGTGAGTGCATGTGTGTGCATGTGTATGTGAGTGTGTGTGTGTGTGTGCGTGTGTGAGTGCGTGTGTGAGTGCGTGTGTGTGTGTGTGCATGTGAGTGTGTGCGTGTGAGTGCATGCGTGTGTGTGTGCGTGTGTGTGTGAGTGCATGTGTGTGCATGTGTATGTGAGTGTGTGAGTGCGTGTGTGTGAGTGCGTGTGTGTGTGTGCGTGTGTGTGTGTGCGTGTGTGTGTGCATGTGTGTCCACCCCAGGACTAGTTTTTGTCTCAAGAGACTAAAGGTGTGCATCAATCAGCCCAGTGTGTGTGTTTGAGTGTACTGTCCTGTCTTGCCTTGCACTCCTAGCTGTTGGGCTAGGCTTCAGTTCCTTTCAACAACATTCTAGAAAACACAGGTTCAAATTATGCATAAATGGTTATTTTGTGGCATTCATATTTCTGATAAACTAGAACTAAATATGACATCCATTTTGTCATTTACAAAGTGTTCATATGGCAGCAAAACAGTAGCATTTTTATTTTTGCTAAAATTGTTACTTCCATCTGTTATCAAGCTTGCTGGTTTCAGATTCATGGAGGTTGGTGCAGACAGTTGAGTGCATGAGTGGGCCCAGCCTGCTCTCCAGTACCCCCAGTTCTAGCTGTCTGCTGGCAGTTGTCTCTGTGGTGTTTAAGTCATTATTGTCTCGTGTATCTCTGGCTCCCCCTTGTGGTTTTACTTCACCATATCCAAGGAATAATAGCTTCTCCTGCAAAATACCTCTACAGTAGTTGTTGATTTTCTATTCTGTAGAAATATTAAATTAATTTTTGATCAAATTAGATGTTTTTTTTCTTTCTTAGCCATGAGTGGAGTAGAAAATATCTGATCATAAGTGTTTTAAGGGTGGCACGGTGGCGCGCTGCTGCCTTACAGTTAGGAGACCTGGGT
The DNA here is from genome assembly GCF_900747795.2 of Erpetoichthys calabaricus. Lineage (NCBI taxonomy): Eukaryota > Metazoa > Chordata > Cladistia > Polypteriformes > Polypteridae > Erpetoichthys > Erpetoichthys calabaricus. The sequence continues at coordinate 48,888,395 of NC_041406.2, read as the reverse complement.
TCACTTCCCAGGTCCTCCCTGTGTGGAGTTTGCATGTTCTCCCCGTGTCTGCGTGGGTTTCCTCCGGGTGCTCCGGTTTCCTCCCACAGTCCAAAGACATGCAGGTTAGGTGCATTGGCGATCCTAAATTGTCCCTAGCGTGTGTGCCCTGTGGTGGACTGGCTCCATGCCTGGGGTTTGTTTCCTGCCTTGCGCCCTGTGTTGGCTGGGATTGGCTCCAGCAGACCCCCGTGACCCTGTAGTTAGGTTATAGTGGGTTGGATAATGGATGGATAAGTGTTTTAATTTAATAAAACCCTCAGCAGTTCTTTCATGTGTATTTTAGCACAAAAAGTCTAGTGGTCACATAACAGTCTCAGATCCGCTTAATCTAATTCAGGATTGTTGGAGAAACCAAGCCTATCCTGCCAGCCTTGGGTGCAACACAGAAACCAGCGACGGACATGATGGCAGTCCAATCACGAGCACCAATGCCCTAACGTGCACGTCTTTGGAAATGTAGCACTAAAACCAGAATACCCAGAGGAAAAGTCTCATTAAAGCAGAGAGAACAAGCTGACTGTAGACAGACAGCACCTGCTGGCAAGATTCAAACCCACAACACTATGTCCAAGAAGCAGCAGCAGCACTGCCTACCAGTGCTGCCCCATGTTCTGCATATATTGGACTTCAGATTGCTGTGACTGTAGAAGCAACATCTTGGTGGATCTTAAAGAGCATTTAACATTGGAACTGAAAGTTGTTTTCCCAAGATGAGTACGTATACAACACACAAGTGATAAGAGGTAAGGATAATAAAATGGCAGTGGCCCTCTAAGAACTGGCCATTGGCACACAGTTTCTCTCTCATTGTGAAAATGTCTTGTCATTTGGTACTAAATAATACAAGTCGTCTAAGACTGGAAGATTGACAGGGTTACCGCACTGTTCTAGAGATTCTAGAAGTGTTTCTTAAAGTTTTTTCCTCACGACTCAGTTTTTGCTCTCCTTTAGTGTCTTTGAGACTAATGTTGACAGTAATCCCCTTGACCCCCTTGGAGAATTGTTGACGACAGTCATAGTGGAACAATGTTGATTGCTTTAACTGTCTGTGGCAATCCATCGTGAAACCCTTCACATACCACACATGACCGTTTCCCATTAAATACAATGGTGAGTCACAGCCCTGTGTGACACTGAAAGCAGGCGACCCGTCCTAAATTGCAAACTGTAAAAGAATGACTAGGAAAATGGAAACTGTTTTCATGTGCCGAGGCAATGAATAGTTCTATAAAAGGCAGGGGTCGAAAGCTAAAGGAAGAACTTCAAACACCGATTGTCACAACTGTGAAACATTCTCAAAAAATCACAGGCCAAAATAAATAATCAGGCTCAAGTGTATTAGCATTTCTATAACTGAGTATCAGTCCTCAGTAAAAGTTGAAAAAGTTACCTTCGATACCAATATGTGGAAACTCAAAACGGCCAGCCACCCACTTAAATAAAGTGACGCGCAGTTGTAAGGTGTCAGAGGACAACCGATCAGATGGTGGCAGCAAGTTGACATTTCCATCTGCTCTTGCAAATCTCACTTTGAACTTCCTCACCCTACTTGCCTTCAGTTTCAGTTTTTCTCTTTTCAGTTCCAGAGGGTCTAGTATGGTTAGTAATTGATTAACACTATTAAAAAGGGCATGGCTAGAGAAAATATTACAAGGTAGTTGTAATAGTGGTTTTTTTTTGTATTATGATTATGGTTTTTAGTTGGTTTTCATTTTGTTTCTTTGGGTGTGACCCCTGCCTCCCTACTAACTTCTCTTTAGCTATTACCTTTCCAGTGCCTTCATTGTCTGGTCAGTTTCTTTGTACATTCTTTGCGTCATTGACAAGCATTCTAATCTACAAGATCAACAACATGGCTGTAGCTTTGCCAAAACACAAAATACTGAGGCCTGCAAAGGCAAAAGTAATAAAAACAAGGCATCACGATGAAGTCAACAAAATATCAGAGACAGTAATAAGCCATTGTGTTCCAAAATATTCTCTCAAAATGAACACTCGCCCTATTCTCCTACCCATAAGTGACAAGAGAGCCCCGTCTGGTGCAGTCCCTCATACTGTATATACTGAGTCAGCAGAAGTGGGTTATCAGGGTCCCAGCCTGCCTGTTTTAGGAGAGCATTAATGAGTTCTAAATAGGTTATAAAAAATCTTCTACTGTTCTTCACAGAGAGAGCTTTTGTGATTTAAGGATGTATGAGGTGTCATTAAGTTATGACGGAGTGAGTTAGGATTGTCTCAGTTAAGCAGGAGTACGGTACCACTGTCCATTGTTAATTTATTGTGCTGCATCTGCTCTGACTGTTGGAGACTTTTAGATCCATGGCCATCGTCGTCATCGGCATTGTAATGGCCAATTTCTGAGTAGACCAAATGGCCCAAGTGTAGAACCTCCCCAAAGTCTCTGGACAAATGAGATGGTGCATGATAACAACATCAACAGTTTGGATCTTTTCCTGGATACGTTTTTTAAAATTCTAAATGAGATATTGTTACGGTGCAACCAGACTTTCACCCTCACTCAAGCCTCTCTTCTTTTGACTTGTTTCATTTTGTCTTCTTTTGAGTTTAATTTTGTAATTTTTTTTTATTATTATTGAATATTGTTTTGTTTGTTGATTATTCTACATTTCCGTATGTTGATGATGAATTTAATTGTTCTTCATATTATGTACCTTGTCCCTTTTATGTTGAGCCTAGGGGGTGGGACCACCCAAACACTACTGCTGTTGAATTGTCCTCAGGTCTATATAAGCCTGTAAAAGCTACAGGCCTAGTGTGCTGACATTTTTTTTTATTTGCGTGTTTCAGCTCTCATTTTAATTTTTGACTATTGTAAATGCTTTTCGGGTTCTGTTCTTTGACCTTTTTGCTTTTGGTATAGTGATTTCATTTTAGATAACAGAGGGGTTTATGTCACATAGGTTTGCCTTTTAGCAATAACTGTTTTAACTTATTTTTGCCTTTTAATATTTTTGAAAAAAAATCTTTACACATTGATGTACATTGTTTTTGTTAGTGTGGGCTAAGGCTTTTGACAGACAGACAGATAGATAGATAGATAGATAGATAGATAGATAGATAGATAGATAGATAGATAGATAGATAGATAGTACTTTTATATGAATTATTTATAATTAGCTGAATTATGGCATGATTACACAGATTAACACAGAATGTATCCACTTGATGCATTCAAGAAGCATTTCAATAATTTATGATACCCAGGAAAGGAAATATTATTGGCAAATTGGAAAATAAATTTAAAAGACAACTCTGTGACTGATTGAGTTCAGGAGTCAGGCCTACTCTTGAGGAGCTGTTGAGTTGTGTTCTTTTGAGAGCAAGCTCTTCTGCAAAGGCATTTGCTGTTTGTGATCAATACATTTAAAATTCTCATTCTTTCATTCATAGTGTAAATACATGCAAACAACCTTTATTTTGTATTACACTTCACAAGTACAGACTAGAGTACGGTTGATAGTAAGTGTGTTAACAGTGGGTACTGATGCAAGTTAAAGGGCTGTTCGGTGGTCAGAATGCATATCAATAGGTGAGGATTGAATTAGCATTTTTGTCCTTTAAAGTCTAGTGTCTTATCCATTAGGTCACACTGTCTGCCAAGGAGGCCATAATGGTGTAGTGTACAGTCAGTGAAGAGCATAGAAAAGTGACTTTCCTCCCTAGAGCAGAACTAAAGAGATCAGAATGTATAAGAAAGGCAAGATGAAAGGAACACAAAGGCAGAATTAATGCAAGGAGTAATTACAAAATTAACTAAGCAAAGAGAAGACCTGGGGCTACCTGTGGAGGTGCCTATTAGGTATGGTGGCTCCTCTCCTTCTTTGCTATGTCAGTACCTCACCTCTCCTCCTTTTTTTTTTTTGGTCTGTCTCTGGCTCTCTCCACTCCTGATTTCATCCTGAAGCTTTCCCAGCTCACTTCCTAACTCTGTTGAGCTCCAACCACAATGTGACTTTAAACTACTACCCTAGTCAGAACCAGTTTTCCAGACCCTCTAATGGCTCCTGGTGTCCACACACCAAGCACAAACCCTCAGTTGACCTTATAGTGCTGGAGCTCGCAGGCAGTCCTCTTCATGGCATCAAGGCATCTTGGTCACAACGTACTTATTAGGACTTTAGCCTCACTTCTTTTCTCAAGAGAGGGTCAGGTATCTGCTGCATCTGCCATCCTGTAGCATCAATGGCACCAGGTAAAAAACGTGTTATTTGTTCACTCAGCTGCCCATAGTTTAATATTACATTTTGTTTGAACATTTGAAAATATTCTGCATTCAGTAATTACTTCTATCAGGAAGTGCCAATGATAGTGTATATGAGTATTGTGAATGATAGGAATTGCTCTTATAGGGTTCCCTACCACCCATAATAATGCCAAGGATGCCAAAGTAGCAAAATAAAAGCAGATATTAACAATCAGTGGTGAACAAAAGGTGGGCAGATATAGTAAGCAGATAGAAGTAAAATGTCAAAGGCCTTGAGCCTCTGTGGAACCACCTTATACGGGTGCTTTGCTCTGTCGGCCCACTGGGATGGCTCACCTGCTGTTCTTCCTGAATTTATTGTTCCCCAAGCATCAAGTACCTTCTCACTGTATCTCCTATTTCACTTTCTAGTATTCCAACATCTCTTCATGCTGAGAGCTGCATTTGTCTCCATGACTCACCTCCAAACTCTACTAACTCTTAGTCCCTGTTGGGAAGCAAAACCCTTCAACGCCACAAAATAGTTACTTCCCAGAAATGATCTTCAAGGACAGGGACACCCTTTAGAAATCCCAAGTCCTTCTTCTCAGGGTTCCCTCTAGTGGTCCCAGGTATACCTGATCTCTGGAGAACAACCGGTTATTTCAAGTGCCAGGTGCAGGATCCTGCTCAACCGCCAGATGCCTGTTCTCCAACCAATGTACTGAACTGGACCACTCTTTACCAGCTTTCTACTAGTGCAACTTCTTCTAACTTCTCTGACACTATTCATGCTTGAGTACTTTTGTGTGGTGTCTTTCATCTGGACTGGCATGATGTAGCACATTCCCACCATTTCTCTCATCTTTTTAGTACTCTGCCTAACCTTGTCCATTACTTGTGTAGTGCCCTGTTTCCTGCAGTTCACCTGACCACCCATAACTAGCCTACTATATATTTATAGTTACAAGATATTGAAATTGACTAATGAGGCAAACATTGAAAAATTCAGCTGACAGTATTCTGACAGATCTGGGGCCTCATGTATAACGCCGTGCGTAGAATTCACGCTATAACATGGCATAAGCACAAAAGCGGGAATGTGCGTACGCACAGAAAAATCCAGATGCAGGAATCTGTGCGTACGCAAACTTTCACATTCTTCCACTACATAAATTCCGATCAGCGTGAAAAGTAACGCACGTGCACGCGCCTTCTGTCCCGCCCCAACTCCTCCCAGAATTATGTTTCTTTGAATATGCAAATTGATATAAATAGCCTTCTGTGAAAAGACAATGGGAAAAGCACGGGGGAAAATATAAGAATTTCAGCGAATACCAAGTGGAGTCAAAGGAAAAACGTACTATTTGTTGGTTTAAACAGTGGTATAATCAACAAAAGGAAGTTGATCGAGTGACACAATGTTGGAGAAACTCGAAAGCTCAAGTTCATAAAGTCGCACAGTGCCCGAAATAAAAAAGTCACATATCAAAGTCGGCGTGAAAAGGCGACTCGTAGCGGACCGTCTGAGTGTCATATGAAAGCTTATTAGGGTACAGAGAAAAAAAATAGGCACACATTGGGGAAAAAAGCACGAAATGTCAACTTTAATCTCAAAATTTCCACTTTAATCACGTAGTTTATTTTGTCATTAAAGTAGAACATCATAAACTTCATCTTAAAATCGTTTATTTTACTAGTTTCTCAAATCCCATCATAACTAAAGTAGCACGTTAAATGCTTTGTTCTGTGTTTGATCTTCTATGTGCTCTATGTGTGTGAATCACTACGTGCTTCCGTTCTTTCTCTTTCTCTGACAGGACACAGAATCCATTACATTCGTGATATTACAGCTCTCTGAATAAAAATACTGAGATGTATACATGATATCTTTTTCATGATGATAGGAATGAAAGCATGTTATTAAACATGGGAACACGGTGGCGCAGTGATTGTTCATATCTCACGGAAGAGGCTTGCTGTCGCCATGCGCGACCTTCGATGAAATAATTTATCACAGCAGTACTGTCTCTTTCAAACGTACTAACCTCCAATTCCTGTCCTTACTTTTCTTTCTCCAAATACCCAATCGCCACACAATCAGCTATGTAATAGACGTTAAGCCTTCTTTAAGCTTAGAACGCCGATTCTTCAAAACTTTTAAGGAACATTGAAATATCTTCGTAGTACATGTTTAATTATTCTATCTGTCTATCCTTCCAGTGTTGTGTCAGCACCAGCAAGAATACAACGCAATGCAGGAACAATCCCTGAACTAGCTAGCGCTGCGGCACCGTGTCCTCACATGTTTAATTATTAACAATTCAGATTATTTAAATGAAGTTAAAGTTTTATCTGTATACTATAAGCAACATATTTTGCTGCATTTCATCTTAAAAATGATATCGTCATCATACGCGCTTTATAAAGTGGCGCAGGTTGTGCAATATTATAACTGTAGTGCAAGTTTACAGTGGGGTAATTGTACTTATAAGTACAAACAGTTCTACAAGGAGCACTTGATGGACTGATTGAGTGCGTTTATAGTTCTTGGGATGAAACTGTTTCTGAAACGCGAGGTCCGTACAGGAAAGGCTTTGACGCGTTTTGCCGTGGCTGAGGCAGCGTGTGCTTGACTCTGTATACCGATAATTCTCTTTCCGATCAGCTGCTGCTGTGATTCCCCACTCAGATACAGTGATATAAATACCCCGAGTGGTGCAGTGAGAGTAATATGGAAAAAGATGATCTGCTGTGGCAACCCTTAACGGGGGCAGCTGAAAGAAGAAGAAGATGTGAGAGTAACAACGCTAAAGCAGTTACGGTATTTGGAATACTATGGCTAATCCCTGGACCATTATATTGCTGCAGGTTAATTACAATCAGATGCATTACACTAATAAACAGTACGCTGTTAGTTTCAGTGTATTTATAAAGCCGCGTCAGGAATGTGGATCTAAGAAAGAAAGGGTGACCACACAGGAACAGTAGCACTGCTTTGACACTGGGTGCCGCCAGTCTGCAAAACCGAGCGGAGAAATTGAGTACGCCAGGGTATGAGGTACCGTGGAAATGTGGGTGGCTTTACGCCAAGTTTAGGTTTTATACATCGCAATTTGAGCGTGGAAACGTTCATACGCAAGATTTATGTGCGTACGCACCGTTTATACATGAGGCCCCTGGGCACTATAAAAGTGCAAGGTGCTAAATGATTAGGTTCGGTGACACAGTCTTCTTATACAGACGGAAGTAACAGGTGAAGCCTATGATTACCCCAAATGAGAACTCCACAGTAGTGCTGAAGCAGTCTCAGATGGCACGTGGGGTTGTGGCGGTGATAGTCCTGACCACTCTGCTCTCATTGTGTCCGCCAGTCAGTCCTCACATTCTGAATATGGGCACCTTTACTTACCATTAAGTCTAAACTGGCTCAGCATATCCAAGTGTGTCCTGTGAAGACTGGCACCCTGCCATGATAGACTCTTAAGCGCTCTTAATAAGCAAGGAAATATAGACAATGTTAATAATATTACTAGAATTTAAAGATGTTATTTACTGTATTTATTTGGCTGATGTCTTTATCTAAAATGACTTAAAACATTTATCATACAATTGGTTACATATTTTTTTTGCTGTTTTTCCAGTTGAAGCAAAGGCAGGTGATGTGACTTGCTTGTGGTCACACTTTGTCAAAGGCAGGGTTTGAAACCACAACTGCAGGGTTTGACGTCCAAAGCCTTAACCACCAGTCACATCCAGGGCAGAAATGAGCATAAATAAAATAGCTGTTATTAGATTTCTAACTGAAACTAAAAAATTAATTTAAAAAAGTGCTCAACATATAAAGTAGTGCTGCTTAAATTCTTGTGAAAAATAACCTGCAGACCTGGCTGGGAGGAAATCCAGCACAAGTTGAGTGGAAAATGCCACAAGGGGGCAGTAAAGTCCTGATAGTCAAGAGGCGATGCCAGTGTTACTGTGCAAGCTTGGCAGGTCGTGGCAGCCCCACAGAGTTGGAGCAACCGCTGAACATACCATCTGTGAGCCTATGCAGGGCCCTGTTTTTATGTAGCATATTTCTAAGTGCTCCTCTGTTTTTTTAAATTAAGCAGTTTTTTTCAATGTGCTAGAATGGTGGCTCAGTGGTTAGTATGGAGGCCTCACCACTCCAGTAACTCTAGATGCTCCCTGTGTGAAGTTAGCATGGTTTCTTCTGCATATTTTTTTTCTTCAGGTTCTCAGGTTTCATTCTGCATCCCAAAGTCATGCAGGTCAGGGTGACTGGCAACACTAAAGTGGCCCAGTGTGAGTGACAATGGGTGTGTCCCTAAGTGCTGGTTACACACCCACACACACTCACAAAAGACACAAAAGCCTAACTTGTGTTTGTTTGGGGCGTGGGTAAGAGCAACAGCACCCGGAGAAAGCCTATGCGGACATTTAGAGAACTTGCACGCTGCCCAGCACTTTTACCCACAATGCTCAAGCTGTTGAGATCTGCTAAATGAAACATTGTACTATGCTAGTTCTTTTTTATCAATTACATTAAACAGTCCTCATTTTGTATATTTACTTTCAGAATGGCAACTGTAAATGCCAAAAACATTTTTCTGTGCTGTCAGGGCCGGCACCACCTTTAAGGCGAATTAGACATTCACCTAGGACACAGATCATAAGGGGGGACCTAGCCGCTTGAGTTAGCTACAGAACAGTCCGTTGATGCACTAATAAGCTTGGCCTAGGACGCCAACTAACCGAGCACTGGCACTGTATGTGGCCTAACACATGTATAGTGAGACATCATTTTTTAGTAACAAGTAAAAGAGAGGTTGTCAGGGCCACATTTTACGTCATTTGTGCAATGCAGCTCCTTAGGCTGTAGGCCTCACTGCCACAGGCAGTTTGTTGATTTGTACATCAATATGTCATTCTTTACTTAATAGAGTACTGAGTAATAGAAGTAGCAGTATTGTCACATGAACAGAGTACAGTAAAATGTGTAGTTGCAAGTCCGAATATCATGCAACTCATCGCCAGTTTCCAGCATGACGGAGACATGTTTGCAGGGTCAAGAATTCTGTAACCTACCGGCTAGTCTCACAGAGCCAGATATATAATTCATGCGTCTGGAGACAACCATGAACGAATTTAGCTGAAAAATGGATTGGAACAAGTAGATGGCTCACTGAGTGTCACATTTCTAAACCAATCGAATGCCTCATGAAGGCGGTGCGCAAAGTAAGGGCAATGAGTTTGAACTGGAAGGAGCAGCGGAGGTCTAGTCAACCAGGTAGAGCAGAGAGCAAACTTCTGATTACGATGAACTGTCTGTAGATGAAAAGTCTCCTAAAAAGACCCCTATTAAATACAAAATGTGTGTCACGTGTGTGGAGAGCACATTGCACATTTTAAAAATAAACATATCCTCTTACAAGAGAAAAACCTTTCTGTAAAATCTTATTATACTTTGGCATTTGAAGAGATCAGCAGACAAATGGTAAACGTGAACGATATGTTGTCGCAGGTGCTGTGTGTACTCTCTGTCGTTCATTTACGATGATACTGTAGGAGTTAATGTAACATTAAAAGAACTGGCAGCTACATTTGTAAAAGTATGAATTAGAATCAAAAGGAAATGAAAAGGACTGCCGCTTAGAGAGTTGATAATGAAGAGCCACGGAAGATGCAGATTTTGGTAATCGAAACACTAAAATCAGTAAACGTGCTTAACAACATGGACACCACTCCGGCAGAACCACAGACGAGGCTGCACAGCATCCGCCTTCTGACTGCACATCTAAATGAATAACTAAAGTGAGTTAACATTAGTGTCTTAACTGTAAATGGCATAGCACAGCATTGTAATATGCATACACTGACCACAGTGCTCATCAGAACTCTTTTTCCTGTTACCCGTATAGTGATGCAGTAGACAAAATGACAGAACGCTGTTGTATCGGACAGAAGCGCTTCTCAAACGCGTGGGGCCAAGTACCTTCAGTGGTCTACGTCTGTGTGTGTGTCTGCTTCTTCTGTCACTACGCTCATTATAATGTACAAATGAATCTTTAAGCTTTAGATATCATGTGCGACAGAGCTCCGGAAATGATAACAGCAATGTCAGCTTTGTACTTTTTTTATAGTATTGAGTCTTTTGTGCAATTACTTTAACTCTCTCCCTGCCTTTCCATATTTTTTTTACACATTTGTCTAATACATGAGTAAAAATGGGACACTGCAACGGTGAAAGTTTAAGGAGCTTGGACTGGAGGAAATTGGGGTGGGTTTTTAGGAAGAAACTCTGTGTGTGGATCCTTAGCAGTCCTCACCACTGTTCTTTACTTCATTACAAGTCGTCCCCAGACGTGTGTTCTCACTCAAACATCATGTATGGCCCTGCGAGACTTCCTACCACCTCGCTCTCAAAAGATTAATAATCTGACAAATTCGTCTAGTGAAGGTAAATAACCCTTCCAACAATTGGTGTATTTTACTTGTCCTACTTTTTCAATACTAATGCCAGTGTTTGGCCACATTTTACTTAAGGTGCTCAGATTTTCTTTGCATGAGCAGCAGCATCTCATTATTGATTGAATTTCATGTGTTTGCAGGTTTGGCAGCCAAACTTTAAACTACAGACTGTTCTACGATGGAAAGCACTTTGTTGGGGAGAAGAGGTTTGAATCGATCAACGACCTTGTAACGGACGCCTTGATAACCCTCTACATAGAAGCAAAGGCATCGGAATACATTTCCAAAATGACTACTAATCCAATTTATGAGCATGTAGGGTATGCAACACAGCTCAGAGAGAAGGTGACACGGCGTCTCAGCAAAACCAGACAGGATTCCAAAAAGGTGCCTCTGGTGAGAGAAGACAGCAACACAGTGGATAAGGTAAGAAGACGGGAGAGGGTGACGGGCTTGCTCAAACCTCAGTTTATTTGTTCACTCCTAGAACTAACTATTCTTCATATCTCACTGAGAAAGGACTGAATGAACATCTCCCAGTAAACAGCTTTAGTTGTGCTTAACATGTGATGTTTAGTCGACTGTACGATTCAGAATATGGATACGACTAGCATATCAAAAAAATGCAGCCTGCGGTATACTGTTACGTGACCATGGCAGAGATACAGTACCGTGGGATTCATTTTTGAAAACAAAAACTGGTATAAAAAAGTCTAGTTGGGAGACATAGAGATGGTTGCTGTCTCACATCCTATTCTCTCATTGTCTGTTTTTCTTTCATTGTGTGACTAATGTCATGCAGCTCCTCAAATTGTGATGTGCATGGCTATGACCATTTAGTCGAGGATGTAATTGTAGACGTACAAAACACAATATTGAAGGTAAGGCACATGTTAGACATATTTGCTTGTCACTGCAGCTAATTGCATTTTGGGACTGGACAACTAAAATGATGACATTGTTTGTTAAAACACTGCATCTTAATTTTTCACTAGGAGAGAAATGCTGCCAATATGTTCAGTTCCTTGGCCATAGCCATATTGTTGTTGGAAGTGATGCACAGTTCCTTATTAACACATACATCCAGATATTGGATCAAAGATCACTTCTTAAATAATTCTCTCATGTTTTTCTTCTAGCATTAAAGGTGGTTAAATGTTGCTGTCAAGTCCCAGAACTTTTGTTGTGATTCTATGAATTTGATTTTCAGTCTTATTTCTAATTTGTTCACTCTGGCTTATTCCTTGACTCCTTATTCCTATGCCAGTTTTTAGACCAGTCTTGGCAGTGCTTAAGCTGCTTTGAATTCCCAAGTATTACATCCCAGTTATCTTTATGTTCCAGGAGTCACATACCAGTTTGCTGCAAAAGATAAAAACCATTGGGTGCTGCTTACTTATCTCCAGCGCTCATAACATCAAGGCCACAGTGACAGGGAAACAGGAGTACCTTGTTTGTATTTATTATTTAGTTTTTCTTTACTCCAACTAAATAATCTTCATAGAAATTCTTTGTAGATAATGTTAGAAGTTTTCTTTTCATTAGACATTGTGTATAGTAGGGGCGGCACGGTGGTGCAGTGGTAGCGCTGCTGCCTCGCAGTTAGGAGACCTGGGTTCGCTTCCCGGGTCCTCCCTGCATGGAGTTTGCATGTTCTCCCTGTGTCTGCGTGGGTTTCCTCCCACAGTCCAAAGACATGCAGGTTAGGTGGATTGGCGATTCTAAATTGGCCCTAGTATGTGCTTGGTGTTTGTGTGTGTCCTGTGGTGGGTTGGCACAACTGCCCGGGATTGGTTTCCTGCCTTGTGCCCTGTGTTGGCTGGGATTGGCTCCAGCAGACCCCCGTGACCCTGTGTTTGGATTCAGCGGGTTAGAAAATGGATGGATGGATGGATTGTGTATAGTTTTAAATTTCAAGTGGAAATGAACCAAAATTTACCAACATACACCCTTGATGTCGTTCTTATATGTTGTATTTCATTTAAGAATATTGATACATGTGATGTTCCATTTACTGATCTTTTTCTCTAATGTTGAATTTGAATGTTACTGTTGACATTACTACTACAAGCTGTGCCCTCGCTTTTTAAATTCTTCTATGATATCTGATTTTAAAACCATATTCTCCAATCTTGATATACAAGGCCAGTCTGATAGTATCAACAATTCTCTAATATTAGAAAGAATTATTTATCATCAATTGGTTGATCATCTTAACTCCAGTAATTTATTTGAGATCTATCAACCTGGCTTTCAGTGTTTTCATGGCTTTGAGACGTCCCTCCTGAAAGTATTTAATGACATCTCTCTCATTACTGACTCCGGTGGGGCTGCAGTCCTTGTCCATCTAGACCTTTCTGCTGCCTTTGACACTATTGACCATGGGATCTTGCTGGTTGGGCTTAAAGGGGCTGCTCTTTACTGGTTCAGGTCATTTCTTACTGGTAGACACTTTTCTGTGTCTTTCAATTCCTCTTTCTCATCTACTGCTCCGTTAAATGTGGTGTTCCTCAGGGATCCATTTTGGGTCCTATTTTATTCTCTATAAACCTTCACCCTATTGGAGCTATTTTTTAGGAAATGTAACATTTCTTTTCACTGCTATGCTGATGATGCACAGGTTTATATTCCTGTGTGTAACTGCAATTAATCGGCTGTGCAATTATCTGTTTGTACTGAAATCCTGCATGGTTGACCATTTTCTTGATCTCAATCAAAATAAAATGGAAGTGCTGATAGCTGGTCCTTCAGCCAAAGCTCACATTGATGTTGAATTTATTGGCTCTTTCACTGACTTCTGCAAACCTCAACTCCATAATCTCCGTGTCATTTTTGACAGTAACCTCTCTTTTGAGAAACAAATTAACTCTGTAGTCAAAAGTTGCTTTTTCTAGCTTTGTCTTTTAGCTAAGGTCAAACCTCTTTTATCTCCTAGGGATCTTGAGAAAGTATCTTGAGAAATACTTTTATCTTTTTTGAGCTTGATTACTGCAACTCATTGTATTCTGGGATCAGCAAATTCCTGATACATCGATTGCAGTTGGTTCAGAATGCTGCTGCTCAATTTTTGGTTGGGGCAAGAAAGTTTGATTCTCTTTCTCAAATATTAACTTATTTACACTGCCTGCCTGTTAGTTTCAGAATTGACTTTAACATTTTTTTGCTAGTTTTCAAATCATTACATGGGTATGCTCCTGCCTATTTTTCTGAATTGTGTGTTTTACACCAGCTATCCAGAGAACTTAGATCTTCCGGTCAGTTGTCTCTTACGGTCCCTCGCACTAAGTGTAAAACTAAGGGGGACGGGGTCTGTGCAGCTGCTGCGCCTCCTCTGTGGAACTCTGTACCTCACTGCATTAAGGAGTCAGCTTCAAGTGAACTGTTTAAAATTAGACTGATGACTAACTTCTATTCTCTAGCTTTCAGTGACCTTCACTGATACTCTTAGTTGTTTCTTTTTCTTTAACTCACTGCAGGCTGCATTTTGTTTAATTATACTATTTCTATTGATTTTATTTATGTTCATTGTATGTTTTAAAGTAAAGCACTTTGGCTATAGCATTACTGATGATTTTTTAAATGTGCTCTGTAAATAAGTTGAAATTGATATTGACATTGACACACACACATACATACATATATATATATATATATATATATATATATATATATATATATATATATATATATATATATATATATATATATAGTATATACAGGTGCATCTCAATAAATTAGAATACAGTATCATTGAAAAGTTAATTTCTTTCAGTAATTCGATTCAAAAGGTGAAACTCATATATAGATTCATCACACACAAAGAGATATATTTCAAGTGTTTATTTCTTTTCAATTTGCTGATTATGGCCTACAGGTAATGAAAACTCGAAATATATATATATAAAACCAGTATATATAGAATGAATATACATTCTGTCTAAATTTAATTTTTTAATTTCCCAGACTTTCGCTCCTCGCACCCAGGTGTCCACCGTCCACAATACTGAAAATCAGTCCCATGTTACAAGCAATTGCAGTGAGACCTGCGATCGTCCCGATCCTCTACTTTGCATGGCTCATTTGTAGCGGTCTGCTGAGGTGGCGCAGCGGCACGTGCTCGTACCATGGACCTGCAGGGGCTCACATTGAGGATAGATGTTCTTTGCTTCTCGACACATGAACGACTGAGCGTATTTATCAAACACGTTTGGCTGTGTTTATCATCAGTTTTATGGAGGTTCATATATGGCCTTATGATTTAATAACAAATGCTGGCCAGTAAAAACAGTAAAAAACAGTGCAGTTTTTCATACAAAGCAAGAAAAAAGTTACGCAAAAGTAATGTACTATTTGTAACACATTGCATTTAATAATAAGTAGATATAGACCATATTTATTACCTTCTTTGGTAAGTACAGGTCGACCCATGGATGCTCAGGACTTATATAAAAGCATAAGGACTGCTGCATGCAGGAAGCAAACACAAGGGCTGATACAGTGGGCCTGAGGGTCGGCCGGTGTGGGCTACATGGTGACTAAGCAGCATCAGTCTGCGCACGTTGTTTCTTGTGTGTATTTAGTGGGCAGCGCTACATGCAGCAATTTCTAATTTTCATTATTTGGGAACAATCTGGATTTTTGATTTTTATAATTTCGAACAGCAGTTGATCAAAACCTGCCGACTGTAATGAATTATGTAACTAAGTTACTTTTAAAAGTAACATTCTGCAAAACTGCTCAAGAAACAGCAGATTTCCAGGAGTCCTACCACTGCTTTATTTGCAGTTTGTATGTTGTTCCCAGTCCGCTGATTCCACCAACATCTTAAATTTGCACAAGCCAGCTTAACTAGCAGCTGTGTACTGTAATGGACGGTCATCCTGCACGGGGCTGAGCCATCTTCCATGAAAGAAACGGGCTTTAGGAAAGGGAATGTTGCTTTGTTTTGTGTAAGCGCTGTCTAGCTCATGGTCTGAAAGTCCGCACTGTTTACGACATTAGAATGAACTGTTATGTTGAACATGAATTGCTATGGCAGCAGACTGTTTTCAGCTAAGGTCTCACTTTGCTCAGTGATTTTGTCCCATTTGTAGCTGAGTTTGAAATGTCCTGCTCCTACGATTTGGCTGTAATCTGGAACGCTTCTTAATGCTGCATTGACAGAGGTGATCTGCTGATGGCTGTTGGCAGTGCACATTCATGTACCGTGGATTTTTTAAAGTGTCTCAATACATTTCAATGAGTAATGGTCACTGTACCAAACAGCTCAGAAAAATGATAAAGTCAGCAAGTGGAAATCAAGCTGTAACAATCAGTTCAAAAAGGTGTACTCTGCGTTACGGGCTTTGTTAAGAAGGCAGTGTGTGCGTGTCGGCAGGCATAAGTGCCATGAGGGACATGGCTTTGGTCAGGACCTTGTGACTGGGCAAAGGCCAGTGAGGCTCAATGTCTCCAGCTTAGCTGGTGGGTAAGTTAGGAGGAGAACAGTGAGGTGGAGCACATTTGGACATCCAGGAAGACAAACCCCTATGTTCACGATGCCAACACTTTTAGGGGGCACAATTGGAGCCCACTTGTCCAGGTCAAGAAGAAAGAAACATTTCACAGAAACCCTAAGATGAATTTTATAGAATTTTCAAAACAATATTTAAACTCAGTTTTCACAAATGAATGTTTGATGTCCCATGCGAGTGTGGGTGTGGTGCTGTGATGGACGTGTGGACCGTCCACTGCTAGTTTCTATCATGTGCTCAGTGGATTGAGTAATTTTGAAATTGTTGTGTTATTTCTAATAGTTTTTGCACTGTTGACACACTTTATGTTGGAAAATGAGTCTTTGCTACTTTTTGTTAAAAAGCTGTATGTCCCGATTCCCGGAGTGTTTGTCTGTGAATTTCTGTGGCAGTGGTGCTCCTGGATATGCCTTTGGTATGAGCTGTATGGCTGCTGTCAGCGCCTAACTTGATTCCCACTTTCTTCTGCACTGCCCACTGGCACACAGTCATCCACTCCAATAATTGTGCCTGCATGTCTGGTAACTTATCTTTGACACTGCCAGCCATACATTTTACTTTGCTACTGAAGTAGAACCTCAAAGGCCTATGTAAGCAAACAAAAGACCATTTAACGCAGACCTACAATGCTAAGTTAGATTCCCAAAAAAAACAAAAGCAGAAACAGCTTGGTTATAAAATGTTAAAATGTACCTGTCACTGAGTAAGAACTGTGAGAAGTACAGGGCCGGTTGGTTAGTGGAGTTATACAGCACCACACAATGTCAAAACATCCACTCACAGCTTGACTGCTGTCAGCTGTTAAATGTGCCGTCTTCAGTCCCAGCTGCCTAAAATGTGTCAAGCCCGCACTGTTTGTCCCCCAGAAAAACAAAACAGTTGCCAGCTCCAGTGGCAGCACTTGAGAGAGATCAAAGGCGATCTGTAATTGGACCACCCTGGAATTGTAACACTGTTGATATCTTGGATGCTGCCATGGTGGTCCTAGTGCACTGGAT
The DNA here is from genome assembly GCF_900747795.2 of Erpetoichthys calabaricus. Lineage (NCBI taxonomy): Eukaryota > Metazoa > Chordata > Cladistia > Polypteriformes > Polypteridae > Erpetoichthys > Erpetoichthys calabaricus. The sequence continues at coordinate 48,871,167 of NC_041406.2, read as the reverse complement.
ACACAGGGTCTGCTGAGTGACTTGATCTGATCGAGTATTTACAATACTGTAGCCAGCACATTTCCTTACGATGGCTGCTAGTTCCTGCATTCCTGCATTCATTCTCTGTTATTCTGACTTTTTGGAGCCCACCCCTATAATTCATTATAAACACAATACTCAGGATGTGGACAATGGGTGTGTAACGCCTACTGTACATGAGCATACAATAGCAAGACACTTCCTATCCCGGGTTTGTGTCTCTCACAACCTGATTTTGAGCTCCCAGTGTACAGTGTTAGTTACCTGTCCTGTGCTCACACTTACCACTCTAAAAACATTCGAACCAGCCTGACCTTGAAGAGTGTGGAATTATAGCACAATTGATATCCTGAATCCCACAGTGGTCCTAGTTTAACTGAAAGCACAGGGTCAAATGACTTAAAAAGACTAAAAGGTATAATCTGTGCGATGGAGCAGCAGCCTTTAAAGTGCCAGAGCTCCAATCCAGTTACTCAAGTGAGACGTCTTCTGTGTAGAACTTGTATGTTCTCCCTGTGTTTGTTTGAGCTTCTTTAGTAGACTTGTTTTTTCTTCTCAGCCCAAAGACATGCTGGTGGAATGTCTAGCAAATGTAATTTAGGCAGAAATGAATCTGTGCTTGAACATCTGTCTTTTAAAGTACTGGCATCTCTTCCAAGTCTGCCTGCCTAGCACCATTTTCTTGTTCCTGTAATCGGGGAATTTAGGATGAAATTAAAAAGCCAATAGAAGAACATAAATACATTTATAAGGAGTGGTGTGGTCTTCTGTCAGTGCTGTGCTGCTACCACCTCAGTATGCCTTCTGCTGCTGTCTTCTGCCACTTCTTAATGCTCATTCTGGCCCAAGAGGTTAGATGCTGCAGTTCCCTTCTTCAAGTCATGGCTTCTCAGCCTCATCACACAGCTTTGGCTTGACAGACTGGGTCTCAGCTTCTGGTCGACAAAGATAAGAGTTTGTCGAATTCGTCTCTTTGAGGAAGAGCAACTCATAGCTTTTATGGTCAGAGATCAGGATTCAGATGTTTTCATTCATTTTGGGGAGTCCCCCCTCCCCGAGAGAATCGCTCAACTTGTCATTCTCTTGTCTCTTTGAGATGGGGTGTATGTGGATTTAAAGGAAGGTTAAACCTTCTCCTGATTGGATTAAAGTTACTTACAGCTACAAAAAAAAAACAAATATCGGTACCTTTTAATAGATGGATTCACATGTCCATCTTAGTTGTCACCCCTTAAATTACAGGTCTTTGTCCTTGCTTGAGTACATTTGGTGTCTTCTGGCTCAAGATGTCTGCGGAGGGGCCTCTGGAGAGATGTCAGGTCACCTCTGATTTACACTTTAGTTATCAGATGAAGTCCAGGCTGAAGTTCAGTTTGGAATGCAGCTGGATGCCTGGATTCTTAACAGGCCTGATGTGCCACGAACGCCTGGCAGAATGGGCAAGGCTGACTTTGTCCTACACCGTGAATGAGGCCTTTGAGCACAAAGCCATTGGTATCCAAAGGTTATTGGCACAACATTTTCATTTGTGTAATGTAATGTATTTTTATTTATTCATTCATTAGTGCAGCAGTGATATATTTTGGTAAATATGATTAAGGTGGTTGACATGGTGATGCTGTGGTAAGTTCTTTTGACTCACATCTTCAGAATCTTGGCTGGACTCTGCGTTTGTGCAGCCTGAATGTTCTTTCCATGTCTATGTGGGTATTCCAGTTCTCCTTCTACATGTCCATGTTAAGTTAACTGGTGACTGCTAGTAACCCAGTTTGGAGTGAGATCCTGCAGTGGACCAGCACCCCATCCAGGCCTAGTTCCTGCCTTATGTCCTGTGATAGACACCAGCTCCTGGATGGATGTGATTAAACATATGTATACCACCACTTTCTGAAAACACACACACACACACACATTAATCTAGAACTGCATAGAAAGCTTTAGCAGAAACAACTATTCAGATTATACTGGCCTGTAGTCTAAGGCTAATGGAAGCAGAAGAAGAAGTGAATTCCATGATGAAAAATAAAAAGAAAGCAAGAAGCACGACTGTAGGCCCGTCATCAGGTGTGTAACATAATGACAATCGCTTTTCAAGTACAAGCTTTTCGGAGTAAATTGTCTGATGTAATGGGTGTAATCAGGTTTCTAGGATACCTGATTGGTGTGCTATTACTGGAAACCTGTGCTTCAGAGACAAAAGCACTTGTGGCTAATTACAGTGTTTGGCAGAGAGAATTGGCAAGCGGCTTTAGAAAGACCGAAGGAAGTGGGCCAGTGTTTGAGCGTGTTCTGCTGTGCATTTTGGGTCCAGAGCGTCCCCCTGCCTTGTGCTTGTTATTGCTAGGAAAGGCTGTGATTCAGATCTGAAAAACAGTGAGGGGACAGTGTCTGGATGTGAGGGGTCTTTTTGTTGATGTAAGGAGTCACAAAGCATTGGTCTTTGCATGTGTTGTAGATCTGAGTTCTGCTAATGCTAAGCCAGTGTGCTGATCCATTTGAAAAAGCGAATGAGAGCAAAGACCTGGGATAGCACTAGCATTTTTACTTACTGTAAGTAATGTGTGAGGGTTTGGTGGGGGCTCTGTTCCTAGTCCAGGGGTCTTGAACTCCAGTCCTGGAGGGCCGCAGTGGCTGCAGGTTTTCATTCTAACCCTTTTCCCTAATCAGTGACCAGTTTTCAGTGCAAATTAACATCTTTTCCGTCCATTTTAATAGCCCTGTTTTGAAGGATTTAGTCCTCTGAACTGATTCTTTTCTTCATTTAATGGCAGCCAAACAGAAATGAGACTTGAAATGAGCCATCAGATGACCAGCTACACTGGGATTTCAAACTCCAACCAATTTCACTCCAACCTGTCTCTTAATGAGAAGCCGATCCTTGCTGTTAATTAAACCCGTTATTTAATTTCATGGCTTGTTGCTGCTCTCATTCTGCCACAGCAGACATTTCCAAAACTATTGATTTTTCAGTTTTTTATAAGAACACTGTCAAAATGTTTTGGTGACCTGAGAGATCAACCTTACTGAGACCTTCACCTTTCTTTATTTTCAGATATTGCGTGATGGACACTGGTTAGTTGGTCGGGTGTCAGCTCTTTTTCTGTCTCATTATTGTTTGGCTGCTAATTAAGGAAAAAGAAACAAGTAAGACGCCTGAGTCAGGTTAATTAAAACAAAGGCAAAAGAAGTTAATTAGTAGCAAAAACTGGTCACTAATGAAGAAGATGGTTAGAGCGAAAACCTGCAGCCACTGCGGCCCTCCATTGGTCTGTGTATTGTCTTTATGCCCTCCTGTCAATGTCTGCTGTCACCCAACATTAATAAGACAGCACTCACATGATGTGAGGTGCCAAGTAAAATAAATGGTGAAGGCATCATGCCTCTCATCAAGCTCCAATCACATAGTGCAGGGGTGGGCAATGTCGGTCCTGGAGGGCTGCAGTGGCTGCAGGTTTTCATTCCAACCCAACTGCTTAATTAGAAACCAATCCTTGTCAATCTCAGACCTTCTTTAATTTTATGGCTTGTTAGTCTCTCTAAGGATATCATCCAAATGATTGGAAGCCTAAAATGGATCATTTTCAGTGTCACATTTTCTATTACATGTTTTATTAAACCAAACAGTGCATGATGAACACACACAGATGTAAATGGAAACAAGCAAGATGGAGAACTGCTGGCTGCTTTGTCATTTACATCTTATTGCTAATAAGGAGCCATTAAAACACTGAAGGCAGCAGTTTAAGATTGAAATAAGCAATCGAGGGTGGGGAACCTTAACAAGTGAGACCACTAAAAGTAAGTGCAGTAAGTGCGTCATCAGCAGCAATAATTGACTTCTCATTAAGAAACTGGGCTGGAACAAAAACCTGCAGCCACTGCGGCTCTCCAGGACCGACATTGCCCACCGCTGACAGAGTGCACTTCGTGATTCTAGTGCTCTATTTGCTCTCAAAGTGTCACCAAAGCAGAAGAAGTTCCCTACTTTCTCCAAAACATCTCCATTGCTGGTATCTAAATATACACTCAGTACATCAGCATTCTGCGCTCCTCCCAAACACTTTCAGTTGAAAACAACTTGCTGTCTGTAGAGTACAATTCACATCACTACTTCTTTGGTGCACCCATTTCCAACATCCCCTCCACTTGATGGAGTATCTCCCATCACCTCTACCACACACGACACGTGACTATGCACCCTCCTCTTGTACGCCTCCCGCCCTACAGCTCCAACAGTCACCTTGGTCTTTCCTTCGATGCTTTTCTCTTCAAAGGAAGCTTTCTATTTCAGCATTTTCTTCTTCAGTTCTGCTTCTCTTTTAAGCATCAATACAAGAACTGCCATTACGATCCTTCATACACTTCTCTGGACACAACCTCCATGTTCATTACAAAAAGCAATGGACTTTGAACGGCTCCCTGGTGCAGCCCCATCTTCAAACCAAAACTTTTCACTGTCCTAAACTGATGCTCTGATCAAATATGTGACACGACAAGTGTCCTTGTGAATTTGTCACGTAGACGGAGCACATGACACTGGAAATCATTTCTATACCACAGGTGTTTGAGGGTCTGTCCAGCAGTACAAGATGTCGTCAGTATACTTTTAGAAATTTTCCTGAAGACATGACTGACTTTGATATGCGTCCACTTTGAAAATGGTTATAATAACAGTTTTGTGATCCTTCGCCCCAGAGATAAGTTACACATAAATCTCCTTACCAAATCTCAATAGAAGCACATTTATGATGATGTATGACACTTTACTTTTATGAGTTTATTTTCCATTAAAGGTTAGGAAATCATAATGCATATTGAGATTGTATTGTTAAGTCTTATTATAAGATGCTATCCTTGTTTCCTTTGACAGTACAATAAACGAGATTATTAAAGAACACAGTGGGAGGCATTTTCAGATATGAAAGTCAGAATGTTGCTCCCTGAAAAGTCACAGCAAATAACCGACTTACAAACAGAAAATACACGTCAGTGGGAAGGTCATGGCGGTTTCATCAAATTAAAGTCTGTTGTTCGTGGCGGCTGTGCTGATTGTCACATCTGATGAAGATCTTTCAATATTTTTATTAGGCTTAGAAGTAAGTGTGAAGATATACAAATAATTAGCATTAGAGTAAGTAATCTTTCATCAGTGACCACTAAAATAGTCGTCTTAGTGATGACTACCTTTGTGGTACCATGAAGCTGGTGGACTGATATGTAAGGAAGATTGTAACATCATACAGGCAGTTTGTGGGCAAGCCATATACAGCCTTCAAGGCTTGAAGATACGGCCTACGCAGAATTCACTGTGACTGTTTTTTTATTATTCTGAAAGGGCAATGACCACAAATCAATAAAGATATGAATAAGAAATGATGACATGTCAGTCAACTCTTGTACCTTTGTTTACTCCTTTACAAATCTCTATCTTAATCGATGTAGCTTTGGCACAGTTCTAGAAGTCTGGATTTCCTTTTGTTCCAGCTGTGTGTTAACAGCGATACGCTGCTATGTGGACAGCCTCAAGTTTTGTCCGTCACTAGCATTGCAATCACAGTAAGATGTTGTGGCGACATGTCTTTGTCAGTCAGTTTATCACATTAATGTCGTGAACTGAGAGTTCCAAAAGCACTTACATTCCATAAATGCTTCCAAAATTGCCATCTTGGGGGGATTACTGTCAAAACCCTGACTTTATAAAATAAAAGATTTATTTTTAACAAAGATGCTCTATAGCAGGGGTAGGCAACGTCGGTCCTGGAGTGCCACAGTATGTACAGGTTTTTGTTCCAACCCAGTTCCTTAACGAGAACTCAATTATTGCTGATGAAGCACATATTGCTTAAGTGACATTTTAATGCTTCATTTTAGTGGTCTCGCTTCTTAAGGTTCTCCAACCTTAATTGCTTATTTCAATCTTAAACTGCTGCATTCAGTGTTTTAATTGCTCCTTATTAGCAATAAGATGTAAAACAGGGGTAGGCAATGTCGGTCCTGGTGAGCCGCAGTGGCTACAGGTTTTCATTCAACCCAATTGCTTAATTAGAAACCAATCATTGCCAATCTCAGACCTTATTTAATTTTATGGCTTGTTAGTCTGTGCAATGTAAGGCTCTTATATCGTAGATTTTTTTCCTTTCCAAGGATATCATCCAAATGATTTGAAGCCTAAAACAGATCATTTTCAGTCTGTCACATTTTTCTATTAAGTGTTTTATTAAATCAAACTGTGCATGATGAACACACACAGATGTAATTGGAAAAAAGCTAGCTGGAGAACTGCTGGCTGCTTTGTCTTTTACATCTTATTGCTAATAAGGAGCAATTAAAACACTGAATGCAGCAGTTTAAGATTGAAATAAGCAATTAAGGTTGGAGAACCTTAACAAGCGAGACCACTAAAATGAAGCATTAAAATGTCACTTAAGCAATATGTGCTTCATCAGCAATAATTGAGTTCTCGTTAAGGAACTGGGTTGGAACAAAAACCTGCACATACTGTGGCACTCCAGGACCGACGTTGCCTACCCCTGCTCTATAGCACAAGAAGCACCTTAGAGCATAAAAGGGATTGCCTGAGAAGCCCTTAAACAAAAACAGAGCATGGGGTCCAAAATCATGGAAATCACAGTAAGCACAATAGAAACACAAGTAAACGCTGCGATAGAGTATTTGAAGAGAACCGCCAGGGACTATGGGAGAGCCTCCGGATTCATAGGGAGGAGAGCAGTTCCCAGTTGTGACTGGCAGGTGGCCCCTTCTCTTACAGGACCACCGACAAAACAAATGGGACATAACCAAGGCATTTTATAAATAGTGACAGGCAACAAACCAAGAATAATGGACATAATAAACAAAAGAAGCATTAATATAAATAAATGATACAAAAATTGATCCCCAGCCAGGGAAGAGACGCTGGCTGAACCATGACGATTGAACTAGGAACACCAGTGTGAGGCTGTGACATCACTTGTCTTTCAGGTGTAAAACCATTGGTGGAAGTTACAGTTCTGGTCATTCGAATTCTGTTACATGTTTCTTGGTAATTTCAATACACTCGTTATGTTTACTACGTCCGTCATATTTCTTAGTTCACTTTAGTTATTTCTCAGCACGTCGCACTTTGACTGTGTTCTAACCTGCTCAGCCACTCTGTCTAGCCCCCTGAACATTCATATTTGTACTCTTATGTGTCTGTTTTTCCATTTCTGGATTTTTTCAGTGCCCTTTGTAAAGAAACAAATCAATAGAAAATCCTAAATTCTTATTGTAAAGAAAAATGAATGGAAAATGCAAAATGTAAGCAAAGGAGCCAAAGCGGTTGTATAGTGTGAACACAAGAGAGGGTGGGGGAACCAAAGGTTAATCCCACTGAAGAGCTGGTGAGGAGGAGGAAGAAAGAAAAACAAGCAGCTGTAGGTCATCCCCAGCGTTCCTTCCTGCACCTCAGTCCAGCGACTGATGAGGACTTCATGTTTGATGAGAGTTTATATCGCAGCGGACCAGAAGACGCCTGGTCATAGGCAGGGCTTCATCTCTGGGGACATAAGAGGAAAATCAGTAAGAGACTGTGCCACACCAAAATGCTTCCCTGGTGTACCCTTCAAACCTCAAACCAGCCCACACTACACTCACACACATGACAATGGTGAGGGTGTAGCCAATGTCTGTGTGGTGAATACATGATAATTAGACAACTGAGGAGGTTGACAGTTGTTATTTACACACACAAATAGCAAAAGACGTGAAGCAGTGAAGCTGCGGTTGCCAGGAGGGGTCACAGCCTGGCTTGCTACGCCTGCTGTTTGTTTCTAATTACATATCTCTGGTCTGTGATAAAACACTTTTCACATTTTGGCACACCAATGTAAAGAGTTCTTGTTGCTTTTCTTCATGGCTGTAGGCTGCCCATCAGTGACTGTCACAGCATGTAACGGGGGCAGTGATGTGCCCCTCTGTAACACACAATATGCTGTAGAATTGTCATCAGTATAGCATATCTTCATTTACTCTAATGCAGCATGAGCACTTGTGCATGTTTAACTCCTTTGTTATTGTATCTCCAATAGGACTGCAAAACTAAAATTATGAAATATTTACAAATTAAGCACAGAGTAAGCACATTACACAGGTCTTCGAAATTAAACTCATAAAAATGGTGTTAATTGTGAACAGTTATTTTTAGTTGAATTCATGAACACAATAAAGGTTTACAGGGTCACTTTGTCACAAGTATGAAGTAGCCCTACTGCCACACATTTTACTAAAGGTGAAAGAAACGACATCTCCTTAATAATAGTATGACTGTATGAAATCTGATTTCTATATGCACTGTATTATGAGTTGGTACTGCGCCATCCTTACTGAGAGCTGAATGTCTACCGTAACACAACAGCGCTCTCTGCTGGCCAGACTGCCTCAACAGTTTATTAGTTTTGGTGTTGCTCTCCAGTATCCATGTAATCAGCTTTCCTTACCTTTTCTTTGCCAGTTTAGAGAAATTCACTTTTTGTGGCTAAAATCATAAAGAAGGGGCCTCTTATGGGGAATAAAAAGGCATTTTTTTCTCTTGTTATATATGTGTTCTTGGCAGAAGCCAGGCCCTGTAATAGTTCTCTGCACAGGGATTTGTGGTTTGTGGAACTCAACTGGAGCAAAGTCAACACCATTGAAACAGAATAAAGCTACAGCCCATAGTCAGGTATTTTTATGTGACCATTTTGTCATATTTAGAAAGATAGTTTTCTTTGGGAAATGTATAAGAAGTACATTACTTGATTTTAAAGCAACAAATACGAGCAGACTGCCTGTTTGGAGAGGCCTTCAGCATATCTTTGATAAAAATGAAATTCAAACTCCACTGGCAAGTCATCAGAAAATAAGTGGAACAGTTATTAAATCCACAGCCATTGTGCTTTAGCCTGAAAAACCGTTATGCAATTCTGTCATGGATAACAAACTAATGGAGTTTTACTCAAATGCGTCCAAGATACACTGAGAGGTCACTTCATTGCTTGTAACATCTCAGATTTATTTGGCCCCCATCTGCCTCTTGGACTTGCCTCATTAGTAGTTGTTTGGATATAAAGTGTTGAATTTGCAACACAGGGCGCCCAGACCAGGTTCACTCTCATCACCCATGTGCCTCTTTCACTGGACATGCTAGTACTAGACGGTGCTTCTCTGAGGTGGTTTTAGTGGACTGAGGAACACAAACATCGGGCACCAAAGGACTGAAAAATGTTGCTTGATCTGATGAATTCTGTTTCCTGTTGGCGGTAGGACCAGCATGTCCATCATCATAAGCCACGGTCAAAATACTTGTGCCGCTCTGCAGTATATCGTACAGCTCAGTTTAATTCATTTTAACTGTCCGTAGTGCTTAGCTGTGTTTTCCCATTCAGCACTTGTTGCCCCACTGCCTTGCCAAGAAGCAGTAGGTGTTTCTTAGTAGGCACAGGCATACACATCCCATAAGGGAGCATTTCTGTTAAAATGAATGACAGCCCATGGAAGTGTGTGTGTGTCTGTCTGTGTATGAGTGTGCGCACAGGGGAATTTGCTTCATGTTGTGCTGAAAACAGATGCTCAGGGGTCCGCGTGTGTGCATGCGGGCTGGAGTGTGGGAGCTGTCCATGCTTTTGATGAACTCAAGAAAAGGATCGTAGTAGTGAGCATTGTCTGTCATTAATGGAGTGTCAGATTTATTTCCACTGCCTTTTTAAGACTTAACTGCTATGCAGCTCTGGCTTTCTTCCTTTCTGTCTGGGCAGCAGTAGTAGAGCTCAGACTACAAGGGGAAGACCATCCATCCATCACTGAACTTTTTCAGTCCAGTACATTAAAAATGACATTTTCACAATTCTCTGTTTAAACATGTGTCCATTTTCAAGAGTTACACAAACTTAAATTCAATCATAGATGGAATGCCAGCACATCACAGAGTTCAGGCAGTCACATCCATGTCATGATGGGACATTCCCAAACCCACATGATCCATTTCAGGGTCACAGGGGGCTGAGCCTATCATAGCAGACCCAGACAAGACTCCAATCTTGATGTTCCAAAGGAGAGTGAAGAGTAAAGGCCCTGAAAAAACCAACACATAAAGAAGGAACTGGGGATGGCGTCCTCTCGCTACAGTAGAAGTACCTGACTGTCCCTGCACTATCCATGTCATGTCCTATATGGTCCTCACCTAAAATGGTTTGTCGTCCCCAAAGCTGTCCACAGCCCTGTTTCTTACAGTCCTGTCACATGTGCAGATGTCATGACCTAACGTGACTAGACTGTACTGGCTTTTGCTCTACCTTAGTTAAGAATTACCTGAGCAGATTCTGACTCTTTACTGTAGACAGTCGAGGGTGACCAACTCTTTTAGGTACTGCAGACTTTACCTTTGAGTTTTTATTTAGATTTGCAAACCCCCAGATGTTTCTTTTTTGTAATATACTTAATATTCTGTTACTGTATATACTAGTCTTATCTGGGTTACCTGTAGTGGTTAGTAAGTGTTTGGAGGGTCAGGTATACCACCAGCTGAAAGTGCCACAGAAAAGCCCCTCAATGGAAAGGGAGGGAGCCCTCGAGTTATAAACTGGGGTCAGTAGGAGGCAGTATGCTCTGTATATGTGCTGAATCTCTTTAAAAGGCAACAGGCCGAGGCACCAGCACAAACTAGAGGGCCATGTTACCTGAGGGTACTAGAGAGTTAGGCAACCCAGCAGGTGAAAGCCATGCAGTACTTGACCCTCTTACCCAGAAGTGCATGACCATCTGGGGGACAAGTGTTATGCCAGCTTCGAGTATGCAGTGCCGGTGTTGCCACCACTTCACACCCAGGGCAGCCATTGAGGAGCAGCTTCGCTGATCTCAACTGCATCACTTGTTTTTTTTCTTTGCCACATGATGAAATGAAGTGATGCGGTCACCGTTTATGAAGCCGTGTGCATGTGTGTGCTTCTTTGGGGGCTGGAGGTACAAGGGGGACATTTGCATTGTTACTGTCAGAAGGATCTCAACTGCTTTTAACTATTTATGATGCTCTTGGTTTTTAGTCACTCTTTTTATGAACATTCATTTATCGTATACAGTTGTGCAATGTACTTCAAACATAATTCGTTTCAGGAGGCGGTTTGAACTCTGAATCAAAATCTGAATCAATTTTCCCCATTAGAAATAATGGAAAGTGAATGAATCCATTCCCAGACCCTAAACAATACCCATTTTGATAAAGCTGAACAGCAAAAACACATAATTTAAAGTAAAATAACACAATTAAATGTCCTAAATAATACATTAAAATACAGAAATACTGTATAATAAAATGAAAATTGCGTTTACTATACCTTACTTAGGACTGGTGATGCCATAGTTAATAGATAGGGGTTATTTACATAACCAAACACACCAAAAATAAAGCGAAAAAAAGCACTGAAAACACAAGCGTAATGTAAGAGATGCTTTCCCAGCGAGAGCGAGAGACGACTTGGGCACACAACAGATAACACTTATACTTGCCGCGTAAGCGCCATTTGTTGCTACTTTTTTTCACTGTGCGTGTAAAAGCATCATTCAGACTCTTGGACCAAATCTCTCTTGAATTTAGCGTTTGAACTCTACAGATTCAAAGTTAGAATCGTTTGAAGTACGAGGCACCACAGTATTTATTTAACTACACTTTGGACACTTTCACCTTATGCAAACTTGCACTTTGCACTTTTGGACAATTTGAACCGTGCTGTTTTCTCTCCCTCACTGATGGCCCATCGTGAGTTATGAACTACTAGGGAGTCATGAGCAGAGTTTGTGACCTGTGACAGTAATTTTGTTCCATTTTTGAAATGTTTCTCATTGTGCACCATTTTGTTTTTTGGATAGTTACCACCATTTTGCCAGGTGATGACTATGTTGATTACGGTCACTATGCCCATTGCTGCACACATGGTGTGGAATTCACCTGGTGGTACAAATCTAATGGGAAAAGATGGCAGTACACCACTGGTGGTGTCCTTGTGTTGGATCTTTCTTAAAAACAAATCTTTATTTGTAGTGCTAGTTGAGGGAAAGAAACCCAAGCTAATGTTAGGACTTCCAGCTTTGAACCTTCTTTAGTTTTGACTTTCTTTTTGTTTTTGTGCCTTTGTTTTGGTTTGGGTTATTCTGGCTTTTAAACTTACCTTACCCTTAACTGTAAATTCTATCTCCTGGTTATTTGACAGTGCTCAAAATAAAATTCTACACACCCGCTTTTCTTAGGTGGTCATAATATTAGTTATCCCAAGACTTGGTCATAAGTGACCCTTAACTTGAATTTTAAGCCACCACACAGCCAAGGGGACTTTGAGCCTGGAGTTGAGTGGGGAGCTTGTGTTATGGTCTCGATCCTTTGGAACTTTTTTCAGCCATTTGTTGCACCCATTTTTGATTTATTTGACAGTTTTGTTGATTGAAAACCAATTTCAAACATTTAATTTCACATGTAGATTATTTTCTTGAAATTGACTTAATTTCACATTTTACAGCAATGCAATAATAGTTTATACTGTATGTGTGCTGCCATTTTGTGGAGCTTTTTGTTTACACTTGCCATAGCATTACTGTGCATGTATAGCCGAAGGGTTATTCAAAATTGTAAATTTTGTAAATGTTTTTGAGTTTATTATGTATTTCAATACCTTTCTTTTGCGTAGTTCATCTCCAAACTTAGGGCTCTACCTCCACTGGCTACTTTCAGGACCAACCCTGAAATCACAGCTGGGGTCTGAGGCAACATGCTACAGCTACAGCACCACCAGTTCTAATGACCATCTGGTGACCCCTGACCCCTCTGTACGCTTCCAGTGACTAAAAACTTCAAGGAACACTGTCTGTCCATCTCAGGTACTATGATGAAAATGCCATCAACTGGAAAGGAGAAACTGTGGCCTCCTGCCAGTCCTTCAGGGCCCCATTCTTACTGTAGTAACCTTTGCATCTCTCCTCAGTTGTCCAGGAGGACATGATGCAGGCTTACTCCTGAGCCGATTCCTTCAGTGCTCTTGGAGTATTCTATTCTGGGACATGGCTACCGAATGCACCACTCCACATTAACTGTGCATCCTGTACCAAAAGAGCACCTTTAGAGCTATTGTAGAAATAATAAATATTCTAAAGTAATGAGTGTCAATGTGAAGTCCCTCAGAGTGACAGGCTAACTCCAGCTGTATGCCAGCTGTACATTAACGTTCTCATAGCCTTGCATTTTAAAAATAATCTACCTCCAGAAGTCACATCACTCACATCGACAGCGGCAGTTCGGGTTTCCACACATTCTTACCGTGCATGCCTGTGCTTTGTGTCAGTGCGCTTGTAGGCGCCTGGGTGGCCAGAAATCAAACCATTCGGGAGGAGCTGGGATTCTGGCAGCGACCAGACATGACTGGGCTATTTAACCTGGTACCTCAGACAGACCGCTGAAGGGCACATAAGGGTTTTCTGCAGGATTTCTAGTCTGAAGGCAGCCACACAAGAACATTGTGTTCATGAAATCTGTGGCTATTTTAAAAAGCCCGACTGACTTATCCTCTCCATTATTTTATCAGTGTCCATTTCTAACTGCCTTTTTTTCTCCACACTTGTGTTTATCCTTGATAGAGTGTATAAGTATACTGGGCCTGCCTGATTTGGGCGAGTGATTATTGTACTTGATTGTGTGCTTAAACAGATCTGTATCTTTATGTGTATGTGTTATGTAATTATTAATTTGTCAAGTCATATTTACATTTTACCTGTGAACCTGTTACAGTGCTCTGAGCCTGCACTCATTGAAGAGTGTTATACAAAAATTAACTGAGTTAAATTGAGTAGATAATGAGTGTCTTTGCACCTCTGGGCATTTGGTAATCTTGTACTCATCAGTCATAAGGAGGCAAGTGTTGATTCTTTTTATTTGTCAGACTTAAGACAAACATTCAGCCATACTCATAAGTTCATGGTGTCTTGCCTTATGGGGGATCCCTGAAGGGCAGAATGGTGGGGTCTCAGTTTATCACATTGGTCCTACTAAATACAGGGACCCATTCAGAGCAGAAGCCATCCTTGGAGGTGTCCCAGTCCACAGCCTACATATCACAAGCTCAGTAAGTTTTCCTGGTGTGCACTATCACCAGCTGGCTGTATTCTCAGTATTGTTTGCTTGTGTGTGTACAAAATGTTCAATTCATGTTTTATTCGAATGTATGCACTTACTGTGACATTATGACACTGCCAATGCTTTGTTGTCTTGTATCTTTTACACTGTAAGCAGACTTTCATTTTATTTTTATTTTATTACTGTACTAGCGTGTGTACCTGGGGGTGGAATCCCCAGAGAGAAAAATTTTCCATCAAACCAAAATTTTATTGAATGAACCAACCATGGGGACCACTTTTCTGTACTTGTGCTTTGTTTCAAAAATGCCTCATACCGGCACTTCCTTAATAAAGTGCAAGTGCTGCCACTAAACAAAGTTCAGAACAAATCCTGGCCTTGAACAAATGGGAAATCGGTGCGCGACTGAGTGGATTTTCATAACAGACAAACACATCAACACATATTACATTTTATGTATTAGACTGATTTTATATTATTGTTACAACCTAACAACAGGGCACGGATGGTTGAAAAGCAGTGTGGAGTATGTAGCTTAGACATGTGCACTATTGCGGAAGACGTTTTTATTTTACAGTCCTGCATGAGCTGTCTTGACACTCAAGAAACTGGGAGACTAAAATACATTCACATGTGCAGCAGTTTGCTTTCTTATATTATTGCCATTATTCATTTCTAAGTAGCTTCTGTTTTGTCTAATGTAATACCATAATGCCGCTGGCCGTGAAGTCAGCACACCAAAGTGACGCTTGGAGTAAAAAGCAGTACAGAGACAGTCCTAGTCATCTGTTAGAAAAAGAAAGGCCAATCCTTGAAAACTCACATGCCTGCAATTACAAACAAAAAGGCAGAAGTGAGTTGTGTTATTTATTGCAAGTAGCTATACTATAATATTTATTATTGCTGTAATCTTATTATATTTGTACCTATTGATAGTTACTTATTTATATACAAGCAACTAAACTGTATATTTGCTCATAGTTCTTGAGTCTAATGCTACAATGAAACATGCTTCTTGTCTCCCTGTGTCCTTACACACCCCCAGGTTCGTCTATCGGTCCTTTCATTTTCTTGAAGTGCTTACTCCAAGTGCAGGGTCTCAGTTCAGAGCTTATCACAGCAGTGCAGCGTTGGGCACAAGACACAAACTGACCCTGCACTTTGTAGGTGTAACAAGAATGTTGGGAGGAGCTGAACGCTGTTGGAGTACGGAGGCCTTTAGTGAGGGGCATGTAGATGTGCGGTTGTTACTTAAGTAAAGATGGTGAGAACTAAGACGCGCAGGGCCATCTTAGCTTATGGGCACAATGGGTGCTGGCCAGGGGCTCCAGGAGCATAGTGGCCCCCAATATTTCTGATGCCTATGTATGTTTCTGTTTTGCTATCAAGATAGAAGCCCCAGCACACTATTTTGCCTATGACGCTGTTAAGACGGCCCTGGGTTAGTGTGAGGTATTTGATACAATTATGTTTTAGAAATTGAATAAAGAGAATACCATAAAACTTGTCCATTGCAAGGCACATTTCACACTCACTCATACTGGGCCAATTTCGAGTCGTCATTCAAACTACGACACTCATCACTGAGATATGGGAAAAAAAACAGGACTGCACACATGAGGACAACCATGGAGAGAACACAGCAATTACAGATAGATTGTGACCGAGGTTGAATTTAAATGCAGTCCCCTGAAACTCACCACTTTGCCTTGACAAAGAATTGCAGAAGTTCATTGAAATATTACCATGTAGTTAAAATACTGTATGTCTGTATTGTGGATAGAGTATTGAATTATTTAATATTGAAATTTGCTTAAATTAGCACTGTGCGGGGCGGCACGGTGGCGCAGTGGTAGCGCTGCTGCCTCGCAGTTAGGAGACCCGGGTTTGCTTCCCGGGTCCTCCCTGCGTGGAGTTTGCATGTTCTCCCCGTGTCTGCATGGGTTTCCTCCCACAGTCCAAAGACATGCAGGTTAGGTGGATTGGTGATTCTAAATTGGCCCTAGTGTGTGCTTGGTGTGTTTGTGTGTGTCCTGCGGTGGGTTGGCACCCTGCCCAGGATTGGTTCCTGCCTTGTGCCCTGTGTTGGCTGGGATTGGCTCCAGCAGACCCCTGTGACCCTGTGTTTGGATTCAGCGGGTTGGAAAATGGATGGATGGATAGCAATGTGCGCCATGAAGGGACCAATTGTGGATGGTGCTCCATTCCATTGGTGGGTCCACTTACACATTCACACTCACTCATTTTCGGCCAGTTTAGTTTGACTGCTCAAATAATATGCATGTCTTTATGATATGGAAGATACTCAGAGACCTGCACAAGGAAAGGAAGTGTTAATTGTCCATTTAATTCATTCTTTTATGTGCTTAACCATTTATTCACAATTAAGAGGAGCCTGAGCCAATCTTGGTAGAATAGAATGCAAAATAAGGACCAGGGGCCTCATGTGTAACGCCCTGCGTAGAACTCACACTATAACATGGCGTAAGCACAAAAGCGGGAATGTGCGTGTGCATAGAAAAATCCAGATGCAGGAATCTGTACATACGTAAACTTCCACATTCTTCCGCTACATAAATCCCGATCAGCGTGAAAAGTAACGCACATGCACGCGCCTGCTGTCTCGCCCCAACACCTCCCAGAATTACGCCTCTTTGAATATGCAAATCAATATAAATAGCCCTTAAGCTCAGCCTTCTGTGAAAAGGCAATGGAAAAAGCACGGGGGAAAATAGAAGAATTTCAGTGAATACCAAGTGGAGGCAAAGGAAAAACGTACTATTTGTTGGTTTAAACAGTGGCATAAACAAGGAAAGGAAGCTGATCGAGTGACAGAGAGTGTTGGAGAAACTCGAAAGCTCAAGTTCACAAAGTCGCATAGTGCCCAAAATAAAAAAGAAGTTGTCAGATATCAAAGTCGCCGTGAAAAGCTGAGTCGTAGCCCACCGTCTGAGTGTCATATGAAAGCTTATTAGGGTACAGAAAAAAAAAATAGGCACAAAGTGGGAGAAAAGCATGAAATGTCAACTTCAATCTCGAAATTTCCACTTTAATCACGTAGTTTATTTTGTAATTAAAGTAGAACATCATAAACTTCATCTTAAAATCGTTTAATTTACTAGTTTCTCAAAACCCATCGTAACTAAAGTAGCACGCTAAATGCTTTGTTTTGTATTTGATCTTCTATGTGCTCCATGTGTGTGAATGACTACGTGCTGCCGGGTTTTCTCTTCCTGCGACAGGACACAGAATCCATTACATTCGTAATATTACAGCTCTCTGAATAATTAAAATACTGAGATGTATACTTGATATAATTTTCATGATGATAGGAGTTAAAGCATATTATTAAACATGGGAACACGGTGGCGCAATGATTGTTCATATCTCACGCAAGAGGCTTGCTGGGCTATGTGCGACCTTCGAAGAATTTATTGCAGCAGTGCTGTCTCTTTCAAACGTACTAACCCCCAATTCCTGTCCTTCCTTTTCTTTCTCCAAATACCCAATTGCCACACAATCAGCTCTGTAATAGACGTTAAGCCATCTGTAAGCTCATAATGCCGATTCTTCAAAACTTTTAAGGAACACTGAAATATCTTCGTAGTACATGTTCAATTATCCTATCCTTCATGCCAGTCCCAGTGAAGCATACAGTGCGAGGCAGGAACGAGCATCAGATCCTTGCTAGCATAGCGACACCATGCCCTTTAATTATTAACAATATAGATTATTTAAATGAAGTTAAAGTTTTATCTGTATAATATAATAAACATATTTTGCTACATTTCATCTTAAAAATGATATTGTCATCATATGTAAATATGTGCTTTATAAAGTGGCTCAGGTTGTGAAATATTATAACTGTAGTGCAAGTTTACAGTGAGGTGATTGTACTTACGTATAAGTCCAAAAAGTTCTACAAGGAGCACTTGATGAACTGATTGATTGCGTTTAGAGCTCTTGGGATGAAACTCTTCCTGAACCGCGAGGTCTGTACAGGAAAGGTTTTGAAGCGTTTGCTGTGTGAGAAGCAGTTCAAATAGGAAGCATGGCTGAGGCAGCGTGTGCTTGATGCTGTATACCGATAATTCTCTTTCTGATCAGCTGCTCCGAGTGGTACAGTGAGAGTAATATGGAAAAAGGTGATCCGCTGTGGCAACCCTTAACGGGAGCAGCTGAAAGAAGAAAAAGAAGGTGTAGTGAGAGTAACAACACTAAAGCAGTTATGGTATTTGGAATAGTTTGACCATTCTGTGGAACATTATATAGTTACAGGTTAATTACAATCAGATGCATTAAACTAATAAACAATATGCGGTTAATTTCAGTGTATTTATAAAGCCGCGTCAGGGATGTGGATCTGAAAAAGAAAGGGTAACCACACAAGAACAGTAGCACTGCTTTGACACTGGGTGCCACGTCAACTTGCGTATGCCAGGGTATGAGGTACCGTGGAAATGTGCATGGTTTTATGCCAAGTTTAGGTTTTATACATCGCGATTTGAGCATGGAAACGTTCGTACGCAACATTTCTGTGCGTATGCACCGTTTATACATGAGGCCCCAGCACTGGACGGGACCCCCTCACGGCCAATTTAGGGTTCTGAAACAAACATTCATGTCTTTGTGATATGAGAAGTCATTATTTTGGAAAATGTTACTTTTTAACTTATTTATTGTGTAATACTATTTTAATTTTACAGACATTTTATTGAAGGTTCTGTTGCCTAAAACTGTGAATGATGTATTGATAAATGACGGGAGTAAGATAAATGTCAAATACTTGCTAGTGGAACTGCAATGGACTGCTAGAAAATAAGCAAAACACAACAAAGTCCTTCTGTGCTGCCGTGAAGGTAATTGTCTTTTATGGGGAATAAAGTAAGGAACTAGTGGCAACCCTCACATCATCCATTAAGTGCTAGTGGGTCAGAGGCCCAAACTGTCACAAATGCTAGTGTGCTGGTATGTCTCGACTGTCATTTGTCATTTAAATATTTAGTAGTGTGAGGCATCCAGCAAGTCTTTCTATCACAATTACTGCATTGCTGAGGTGTGCCAGCCTGGCATAATAGTCTGTTGGAATGAGCAACAGTTCTTTTTGTGTTAATTGCAATCCCTCACTGCTGCGTAGACACTTGGCAACATCGTTTTCATCACAAATGCTGTGGGGTCCCAGAGGGCGGACTTTGGATTCTGGGTGAGCAGGCAGCCACGGTCTGCCACCTTAGCACAGTAATTTCTTCATTTAGGGAACTTCTTTCCCTTTTAGTCTTCATAAGATCTTTGCTGATCTGACAAAGGATGAAATATCCCAGTTTTGTCCCACACTCTCAAAAATGTGTGTGTGTTAGAAGGCCGGGAGTGAAAAGATCCTCTTTGACGCTTTGAACAATGGCACAAATAATCCTTTTGATCTCTAGAATGCCTCTTTGATGAACTTTCTCCTACCCATTTCTTTATCTAAAGAAACATTTTTTTTCTTTGCCCTTTTTTCTTTCATATTAGTGGGCTGATGGTTTCAAAGGGGTAATGCCTGCCAGAAGTGCGAAAAGGCAAACACTCTGGATGCTCACCATAATATGAAAGGTACTGCGCACTTGTATCAGAGCAGCTTGGAGCTGTAAAACGGCCAAACTGCTGGAAAGTGTTTTGTGTTCTGAAGGCACAGGCATCTTCTGTGAATAGGATGTGCTTGAAAACAGGCTCGGACTACATTTGAGAAACTGGAAAATATAGTCAATAGCTAATATTGAAAAATCTGAACATATATTAAAGTGCAATAAAGTAACTCCATCAAGGGGAAGAGCAGCATAGTTATAAAATTTCAATAAATGTGTATGATGAACTTTGGTCTAGCAAGGCAACACATTTTAATTGATTTGTTTATTACATTAAAAATCAAAATTTTGTTTTTCTTTTTAATTCCAAGAATGCTCGGCATATCTGATGTAACCTAAGAGACTGCTGACTGATGTAACCTAAGAGACTGCTTTGGCTAGTCTGCCTGAACACGCTAAGAGCTCAAAGGGTCCATTAGTCGTTTCTTATGTAATTTTCTGTTGATCACCACAACATATGACAGGTTGCCAGCTGATTCCCTTGCTACTCTGAAAAGATATATTCATTCAACTTGGGAAACTTTTTTTTTTTAGCAAAACGTTTGTTCAAATGTGACATTTCACCCAAACAGCACTGTATTTATGAACATTCTAAAAAGACTTCCTGTAAAACAGTGGACACTTTAGGTGAAGAAAAATTCCATGATAGAAAAACATAATAAAATTACCTTAATCACCAAAATATTGTTTTTCTAACCTTATTTTTATTATGTTCACCTGATGTTTTCCTTTTGCAGATGAACACTCACCTGGAATTTGATTCATAAAACATCGCATGGATTCGAGTGTGAATATATGAGCATGCAAAACACAGGAAAGTAAAAAAAATCAAATTTATAAAACGTGGCGCACGCACATTTCCACACAGCTTATTCTTTATAAATCACAACCACCTTGCGTCTACACGCCTTGATGCTAATTCTTTCTTTTTAATTCTTTGCATTTATATAGCGCTTTTTTCACTACTCAGAGCACTCAGCAATTGCAGGTTAAGGGCTTTGCTCAATGGCTCAACAGAGCAGAGTCCCTATTGGCATTTACGGGATTCAAACCGGCGACCTTCCGATTGCCAGTGCAGATCCCTAGCCTCAGAGCCACCACTCCGCCTAATGCTAATGGACCTCAAACATATTGATGCTGCAGACGTTCATTGGCTGTTAGAGTAGCCTTCCACCTGACATGTCGAGATCTGACTACACTTCACAAGCTCATGTGTGTCTTTATAGCGCCTTTCCTCTTTGTTAAGGTGCCAGCATCTGGGTGGGTAGCCATTAATACTTAGTACAAGTAATGACACGATTGCTGATGCAAAGAATAATATAGAATATATGAAAAACTGAGGGAAGTTTTTCAAACCAGCCACCATGTACAGTACTGTTGCACCTGCCAAAGTTAGTCTGCCTTAAAATAAACGAATCACTGGTCCATCCAGGCCACAGAGATGTGATGTTTGTCCGTGTCATCTTGGCATCACATATGACTTATATGTTAATGGTTTTAAACAGAAGCTTCATTCTTGCTACATGCCCTTATTGCAATATGATTACACTAAAGTGATCGGATTATATTACAAAAACCAGACACTGCTACAAGAAGTGACAATGGGTAGCCGATATAAATTGACGATTAACCAAAAAATTTCTTCAGTGCAAATGTGTAGCATTGGCCCTCTGAAAAGGTAACTGAAATACAGTCTGTACGTCATATTTATCACTTTTGAGGTAATATGTTTGTCATGTCGGCACACATTATAATAATGGCTTGGTGATATGAATATGAATTATTACTTTTATATCACCAAACCATTATTGTAACATATTATAACTACATATATTATAATAATGTGTACATGTTGTCATTTTTGCTGGTTTGACTGCATTGCCCTATTTGATCAAGGGTGTCGTCATTTCCCAGTTTCTCTGAAATGTTGCATACGCATAGGTCACAGGTGCCCTAAATATATGCATGCTCACCCCTAAACATTTCCTTTAAAAAATCCGGACGTTTCTGTGGGAAGTTGTGTATGCACATCTTGAGCCTTGTTTTGTGCGTACGCAAGCTTACTAAATGAGACCCCAGGACTTGTTATGACACGTAAGGATTGAGTATTGATGATCAATTATTATTATTAAAAGCTATAAAATAACCAGGAAATAGAGGGATCAAAAAGAGGGAGGCAAAGAAATTGTTAGAATGAGGTGAAAGTAAAAGAAAAAAGCAATAAATCGAAGCACCAAAAACCAGAACATTAGATTAAAAGCTCACTGAAGGGCACTATACAAAAATAAACTGAATTGAACTGAACTGAGTAAAGTATTTTTGAACTTTTGAAAGTATCAGAGCTAGGCTGATAATAATGTAAAATGCACAAAATGCATTCCTACTGTGTGAGGGCCTGGTAGAAATGGAGCCAATGTTTAACTCCGAATACACTGAATGTAGATGCCACTCGTAAACATTGTGCTGTTTGGGTGGATGTTGTTAGCCAAAGCCCTGGCTGGGCCTGTGCCTGCTGCAGTCTGTTGCCTTCTCCAGTGCTGGAATAGGAGAGGTGGTTGGGGAACAGGAGGACCATATGCATACGGTCCAGCTTGAGGACAACACAAGTCAGCAACATTTGGCCATTGAAACCTCAGCTCTCTCCCACCTTTGCTACATCTCAATGGCCAAATGTGTTTAGCGAACTTGATCAAAAGGACATTTCAAAATAAAGTGTCTTTAGGACACTTGGAGTCCGCTAATTTTAATTTTGACAAAGTGATAAAACTAATGGGAAAACCAAATATTCCAAAAAAAAAAAAAAAAATTGAGGACAGACACTTCCACCTTGATGTTCAAATGCAGTCACCCATTAGAATTTGAGTCCTTGGGACCATTTTTTACTGATTCATCCTCTAAAATCTTGTGTGATAACCAATAAAGATTTGAATAACAAGACATGTCCCATTTATAATTAGTGAAAAACCACAGGCAAAGTCCATTAACTGCTTGAGTTGAGTTAGTGCTGAGCAATAGGATTTACTCTGGGAAGAAGGCCAATAAACTGGATGAAACAGAAGTGCTGTGTGGTGAGCTTTAACATTTTCCTAAATACAGGTCTAGGTTTTCGTCAAAGCATTAAAATAATTAGGATACAAGTAAGGCTACAAATTTGAAAAATGTTTGACAGATGGCTTATTGGACAAATTCCAAAAGGGTGTTTTTACAAAATCTCAGCCAACATATTGAATATAGCAGTAACAAAACATACTGTTTTCTATCCTTTCATAAAATACAAACTAAATAAATTATCTACTGAGTGTAACTCCAGGTGCCCACCACAGCATATGCCCATGATTCCTGCTGTGTATGCATATTAATTGACGATTACATCAGATGGAGTACACGAAAGCCTGTAGAGCAGATCAAATGCATCTCCTTCTTGTGCACTTTAATACTGTGATTAACATGCTTCACATAACATCCAGCACTTCATTTTATGGAAACTGGCCTTAAGCACAAAATGCTAACTCTAAATCCAAGACGTTGTTTTACAGTGTGGGACTGCACAACATGGTACTCTCCTGTAGTTCTGTGTAGGGCCAGATGTTATCTTACTTTAATGGCAACATTTGTTTAATCTGTCTCAGATATAAAGAATTAGATTTTCTTAAACAGAATTTCACAGATTTACATTTAAATAGTCTGTTTAGCAGACACTGGAAGATATGATATTTCAGATGCAGTGTGATATAATGAATGGCGCTTTGATGTTTAAATGCATGGGGTGCTCATTTGTCAAAAAACGCATTCCTTTTTTAATCAGATATCTACAGATAGCCTACCTTTTTTACTCAACTTAATTATCTGTGCTCCATGGATCTTCCAGTTAGCACTCTTGGTAGACATCAGTGTGTTCAGGTGTCGATCAGGACTAAGACTTAGGAGAATATTCAGCCTAGTCTCCTCAACTACATTTTCTGCCATGGCAGGGGACATGGCTGCCATTGAGCATCTGAACAGTTCAAACTGAGAATCAATTGCTTTCTGGGTGGAGTATGAATGCTCTCTCTGTTTTCATGTGGTTTCCTTTGAGAAACCTGCTTTTCTTCCCACAGTCCAACAACCTACATTAACTTTGACTGGCTCAGTGAAAGAGAGAGTGTGCAGGTGAGAGTGTGCTATGTCTAGATGGTTCCTGCCTTGCATATCAAACTTAAAACCTTCATGTTTTTTCAGAATGTTTTGCCAATCCTTATACCCGTGTGTGTGTGTGTGTGTGTGTGTGTGTGTGTGCGCGTGCGTGCATACAGTGGATTCAAAAAATCTTTAGACTCCTTCACTTTCTGCACACTTTATTATGTTATAGATTTAATTTTAAATGGATGAATTTACCATTTTTGATCCTCACTCTACACTCAGTAACTTATAATGATAAAGTGAAAACGTGCCCAGAAACTTATGAATTTATTAAAAATCAAAACCTGAAAACTCTCATTCATGTAAGTATTCAGACCCTTAATTCAGTATTCTGTAAAAGCTACTTTGGCAGCAACTATAGCTTTGATTCTTCTTGGGTAAGTCTCTACAAGCTGTGCACACCTAGATTTGGACAGTTTACCTTATTCTTCCTGGCAGATCCTGTCAAGCCTTGTTAAATTGGATGAGATGCGTCTGTCAACTGCCATCTTTAGGTCTCTCCACAGATGTTCTATGGGGTTAAATTCTGGGCTTTATCTGGACCACTCAAAGATAGTCCAGGACTTCTTCACAAGCCACTTCAGCATTGTCTTGGCTGTATGCTTCAGGTCATTGTCGTGCTGAAGATGAATCATTGGCCTAGTCTGAGGTCATCTTCACTATTGAGCAGGTTTTTTTCAAGGTCTTCTCTGTATTTGGCACTGAGAAGCACCACCATAGTATGATGCTGCTACCTCTATGCATCACCATAGAGATAGTATTAGGCAGGTGATGAGCAGTGCCTCATCTTCATCAGAGATAGTGCTTTGAGTTCTGCCTAGAGCAGGGGTGGGCAGATTCAGTCCTGGAGGGCCGCAGTGGCTGCAGGTTTTTGTTCCAACCCAGTTGCTTAATTAAAAAACAATACTTGTCAATCATTTAATTTCATGGCTTGCTAATGCTTTAACTCTGCCATGTCAAGTCATTCTCATATCCTAGATTTTGTTTCCTTTCTAAGGATATCATCCAAATGATTTGAAGTCTAAAATAAATGAGTAATTCTCAGTTCTTCACTTTTATCTCTTCACTTTCCTTCTAAGTATTTAATTAAACCTAATAGTGCGTGATAAATACACACAGGTGTAAATGGAAACAAGCTAAATGGAGAAATGTTGGTTTCTTTTGTCATTTGCATCTTATTGCTAATAAGGAGCAATTAAAAACCAAGAGTACAGCTGTTTAAGACTAAAATAACCAATAAGGGTTCAACATCTTAACGAGCGAGACAACTAAAGTGAAGCAGAAGTGTAACTTGAGCAATAAGGGCTTCTTATTAAGCAATTGGGTTGGAGCAAAAACCTGCAGCCACTGCGGCCCTCCAGGACTGAATCTGCCCACCCCTGGCCTAGAGAGTTCAGTTTTGTTCTAATTAGATACAGAGTCTTTTTCCTCATAGAAGTTGGCTGTCGTATGCCTTTTGCTGGACAGTGGATTCCTTCTTGTCTATCTAAACACCTGATTGATGGAGCGCTGCTGAGATGTTTGTCCTCCTAAAAGAGTCTCCCATCTCAGCAGAGGACTTCTGAAGCTCTGTTAGAGTGACCGTTGGGTTCTTGGTCACCCAGGCTTCTTCAGTTTCACAATCATTGAGGCCACTGTGGTCCTGGGAACACTCAATACTTTAGAAATGGCTTTATACCATTGCCTTGTTCTACGCCTCATCACAATTTGATCACCAAGGTCTATACAGAGTTCTTGGACTTCATGGCTTAATTTGTGTTTTTACCTGTAGTGTGAACTGTGGTACTTTGTGTACCCAGGTGTGTGTCTTTCTAAAGATGTCCAGTCGATTCAGTTTGCCACAAATGGACTCCAATCAAGTTCTAGACACACCTCAAGGATAACTAAAGCACACAGGAGGCACCTGATCACAATTTAGAGAGTCACTTCAAAGGGTCGGATTATTTATCTAAATGAGAGATTTCAGTTTTTGACTTTGAATAAGTTTGCAAACTTTTTTGAAAACACGTCATCATAGTATTATTATGGGTTGTTGAGTGCAGATTGATGGGCAGAAATTGCAAATTTATCCATTTAAAATTAAATCTACAACACCATAAAATGTGCAGAAAGTGAAGGAGTCTGAAGGCTCTCTGAATCCACTGTATGTAAGCAGCACTGAAAACAAATGTTTTCATGATGGAAATTGACACTTGTACAGTATGAATCTCTGCCAAGAATAAGCTATAGGGAGGCAATTCACAGGTTGTTCACTTATTTATGAAATTGTGTTAAATGTAAAGAATATACTGTTTTTCTAAATGAAAACTTTTAGCATTTCCAGCTCTTTAAACCATCCAGAGATTTTAAATGTCTACAGAACTGAGTGTTTAAAAGGAGCTCTTGGGCAAGGAGACGCAGTGTATTTTTAGTCTGCTGGAAGCAGATCACTGATTGTTTTGTATAAATATCCAGTTATGGCCCAACTGGTTTCTCCCGGCGGTGCACCAGGACAGCTTATCAGAAGTCGATGGCTGGATTCACTTAAATTAACTGCTTGACTTGACTTAGTGCGTGGTGATAGGATTTAGCCAGAAGAAGCAGCAGAGTTTCAAAGTACAACTGAACATTGCATCTTTACTTGTAAACAGAGCACTTTACAAAAAAAAAAATAAAATTAGACAGCAGTGCTTTTCTTCTCTGAGCACATTGACAGGTGTTTTATGATTTAATAACATTATTTTGTTTAGGGCCAACATGCTGGAAAAGTGTGGTGCTGTCCCACAAATTCAGGGTCAAGATTTGAACCCCATTCCTGGCTACTGTCTGTGGAGGTTGCATGATCTTTTTTTGTTTTCTGGCTCTTCTAGCTTTTGACCAGACATCCCAGAGACCTGTATGGGCAGGTGCATAAGTGGGGCCTGTGATGGACGGGGCACCCCCATCAGTCTTGGTCCCTGCATACAAGCATACAAGTGAGAGACGCATCAGATTGCCCTCACTTGCCTCTTCCAGTGAGTGGAGTGGATAAATCTGCGTGCCGACTTTACTTGTTTACTGTTGTGAAGGAGTAGCCGTGATGATCACGGTGGCGTCAATATTTTTTTTTCTCACAGCAAAGGAGTGCTAATCCCATAAGAGCATTATAATTGTTTTTAGTATTCATATCATTCTGCAAATAAGATATATCATGTAATACTTTTAAAGAAGCTTCCTGTTCATGAAAAATGATTAAAGAAAAATTATTTGCAAAATACGCAAAAACTAAAAAGTAAAAAATAAAATCATTTTATTTACTTTAGTTATAAATGCACTAAAAAGCAAAAAATACATTTTTCTTTAACCACAATTTTCGTGGTTAAATGTGATTAAATAAAATCATGGGGCGCACATAAATTCATTCATTCAATCAATTAATAGAATAGCTACTTTCATCATAAAATATATAAAAAACCCCACCAACATTGTAATTCCCCACCATGCTAAACAAGTTTCAAAAATAGTTTGAATTAATTAATTTATGTCCACCCCATGATTTTATTTAATCACATTTAACCAAAAATTGTGGTTAAAGAAAAATGTATATTTTGCTTTTTAGCACATTTATAACTAAAGTAAATAAAATCGTCATACTTAAAAAAAAATATATATATATATATATATTTTTATACCATGTGTTTGAAAACAATTTGACAAAGCACTATACAGCATAAAAGATTTCTTTTCTAACGTTGAGAGCTGGTGTTGAGCATTAGGTGCACATCAAGAGCAAATGTGGCAGGAGACACCATACTATCACGGCTGTCACTCACACAAACATCAGCCCTCACAAAGCACTTTCCCAAACATGGCATACATTAGATTATGATGCTTTTTCTGCTCCTGGTCCAGGTTACCCGCACTGCACACAATATCAGGGGACCTCATGTTCAGGGAAGGTAATTTTGCACCTCAAAGTCCATCTGTGAGCATTAACATGTACAACACGCCAACTGACAAATCCCCCAGTAATGGAGTGCTAACCAAGCGCGCTACTGAATGCACAATGAGATGTTAAGTGCACTTCTTAACTGGAGCGCAGGAGACACAGATTTTGTTTTTCATTTAGCTTAATAAGCACTTAAAAGATTTAGTCATAATCTTCAGTTTACATTTCATACACATTCCATCAGAGCTGCAATAAGCAGATCCAATCTGCCCATCTTTATTTGTGAAAGGCAGACCCATAAGGATACTGACAGAGGCTCATAAGAACGCATAAAACATATGATAAAACTGTGCTTTTATGATTTGTTGTCAGACAAACAAACTTGCTAAAAGGCTTATAGAAAATGAAAAGAAAAAAAAAACCTTTATCTGATTCCTGCTGAGTCAGTGCAACTCCTAATTAAACATCCTTTAGAAATGTATTTCCATTATGCGTAACCTGACATTTCTTGAAAGGCAAAACAGAATGAATGGCAGTTAAAGTGAACAGAATTGTAGCAAAGCAAATAGTAAGCGAACAATAGACAGCTGGTGTGCTGAATTGTTTCCTAAAAACAAACATTTGGCTTACTGCAATTTTGAGAGAATATGCCCTGGTAGACACCAGCGACTGAGCCTCAGGTTCATGTAGAGTGCAGTTCTTGAAATGGCACAATAATACAAAACATCAAAGAACCTTTACTTAACATCGGTGTCACATAGTCCCTTGTCGTGCATAAAAAGACCGGTCTGCTGTTTTAGCCTTTATTGTTTTCTGTTTCATCTGGCCCCTTTTAATGTATTAACTAATCAGTTCACTTTGTGAAAATAAAATCAATAAATTGTATTAGTTGAGTAGTGGCTCCTGATTACAATGTAATGAAATGGGGGCAGCAGCCCCGGAGTCCTGGGTTTGAGTCCTGGCCTGGCCACTGTCTTTGTGCGTTTTACTCTCGGGATTTTCTTCCCACATCCCAAAAGCAGGTGTGTTCAGTTAAAGTGGCCCTGTGAAAGTGAATTTGAGTGAGTGTGCACCGAGATGGATTGTCAATTGAATGCTGCCTTTGAGACCCTTATCTGATTAAAGCAGGGTCTGAAATGGATTAGTGCAGTGATAGATGGGTTTGAAGATGGATGGATGGATATTTTCCATACTGCAAAGACATCAGTAAAGCTGACAAACTCCATGCTTTTTGTTCCAATCCACTAAATACAGCATGTGCATTTAATTTCCCTGTACTAAGCAGTGAACAAATTTAGTCCTTTGTCTTCATGCGTTTCCAAGGGTTTTTCACTATACAACATTGCTGGCATCTCCACCATTTTTCATATTTTTACTTTACTCTTGGCATTTTATCTTTTTTGTCACAGAGCAGTCTGCTACAGTTCCTCAATTCTTTCCATCCTGCTCTGCTTCTCCATCTATTCTCTGTCCTTAGTCCTCTGTCATATTGAATCATTGACCCTAAGTACTGAGAGGACAGCACTTCTTGTAACTCATCTGCTTGTAACTTCACTCCTTTCTAATAGTGATGGAACATGTGTTCAGCTTTTGATCTGTTTCTCTCCACTTCTCTAATTCCATGACCAGTTCCTCTTATACCTTCACATAACTCAAGATCATTTGCAAATAACAATCCCCACAGAGGCGCTTTCTTCACTTCCTTGATGGTTTCATCTAATACAGTATTAGTATAAACAGTAACAGTCTCAATGCTGAACCCTGATGTGAAGCCACTGTCCCTTAGAACGCTTCTCCTGTTCCTGCTGTACTTGCTTCACCATACATACATTTTATGAGTCTTATGTGCTGCCCAGGTCCTTCTTTTCTTCTCAAGCTTCACCGGGTCTCTTCTCTTGGCACTTTAGTACAGGCTTTCTCAAGGTCTACAAAAGCCATCACTGGATCCTTCCTTCAGTTTGTAGATTTCTCCATCAGGTTAAGGAATACATGTATCCCAACTCTTCCCAGTGATTTTCTCCATTATTAACCATTTTTATTATTTTTTATTTGTGATCTGATTAATATTACTTAGTTTGCCACATATTGGCTATTAAATAACTGCTGAAAATTATTACGTTTTTATCAGAGCAGTATCTCAGTACTCAGTGTGTGGGCTGTAAAGGATCATTTCTGTCCTAAACTGCACCTCACGAGCTTTCACCTGACTTTTTGAGGAATTGCTTGATGCCATCTTCCAGACCTTCTTTACTGTATAATTCTGAATGTATTTTTGTTCTGGTTTCTGCTTTCTGCCTGTCTTTTGCTTTCTAATAGCCACATTTTTTTGTATTAAGTCCACTCTTCTTAGGTATTTTTCCTTATTATTTTTTAATCTTATTTTAATTTAGTTTTTTCAGTTTTTAAATTTTTTGACCTGTGTGACTAAAAATGAACATGTTGTGTTTTGACAAAATAGAAAGTACATTTTCTCTGAAAAATTACATTTCTTATTAGCTAATTTTTGAGAAAGAAATGTTTGAAATTAAGTAAATTATTAATATTGTTGGTAATTACTACTGCATTTGGACACAACAAAAAATATATACTGTATTTTTTCTCATATTGGCAGAAATGCATATATGACAATGAAACATATTCTGGAAACATTAAACCTAAAATTGGACCCCGGCTAACAGAATGGTCAAAGGGCACACTCACACACACAGCCACACTCAGTTTCTCTGGAACAATTTAATGTTTCAGTAACCATAACCTTCAGCATTGTGGGAAGTGGAAGGAAATACAGAGTACACGTGGAGAACGTGCCGACTTTATGTAGACATTGTCCAGGCCTGGGTTTGTGTAAGTGAAAATATCATATCTTTTTATAATAGCTGACGTTGTTAGAAATAGACTTCAGGGTAAGCTGAATGAGGTCATAGTGTTACAAAGTATATCATGATTTTAGTGTTATGTTTCTATTTGAATACAGATTTTAAAAAAGAGTTATTTCATGTAAAGTCTCCAAATAGCATAGATTGAGAGAAAACAAAACTCACTTCAGGCTGTCAATTAATGGAGTGTAAAAAGTTCAGACTTGCCTTTGGATGCCACTACTACATTGGTGACCTCTCCCACCATTCTGTTTTCTACACTCACTTTATTCAGTACAGAAGCATGGGGCCAATGCAAGGCAGGAGCCATTCTTGGCCCGCACCTCAGTCTGTCACCAGGCACTGTGTTCTGGTTGTGTGAGCAAAAGGTGAAACCCAACAGTAGCCAAGCTAGAAATCAAACCCGTGTTTCTGGCAGTGCTTATTAGACATCAGCCTTTGCCACACTTCCATTACTCGATTGTACACAACCCTTTTATTTTTTAATAATACAAGTAAAACAAACAAAATGATTTACAAAGACAAGCACACATGCTTTGGGGTATTCAGTTATATATCTAGTAGATTTATGTCGTGACATTAGAGTTTCAGTTTGAATACATACAATTGAATGAAGGAGGCACAGCTGCCTCACCACTCCAAGGCCAGGATGTAGCTCACTGCCACTGAGCGGTCAGGACACCCTTTATTTGTGCTCATGTGGGATTCTTCAGTGTCCTCCAAAGTTTCCTCCCACATTCTTAAAATGTTCAAATGAGATTGAAGTTTGACTCCAAAGAATGAGCGAATGTGTCCTCAGGGCTGCCTCATGCTTGCTGTTGCTTGAGATACCCTGAAGTCAATTAAGTAATCGCAGAAAATGGGCAGACATTTACATTAACCAAAATTTCATTTTATTGCTCATAAAAATGTCCCCAGGAAGTGGACAATTTATGAAAGTCATCAGTTGTTCATGTTGTCATTTTCTATTTGCACATTGTACACTAATAAAAACTGTGTTAACGTTAAATCATAATAACAATAGTATTTTTTGGGTTTTCAATTCATTATTTCTTTTTTTAATTGTACTAAATATTTTTAACATTTAGTAGTACCTGTTGGATGCATGCAAATCATTCATTATTTTAAAATCATTAAGCAATGCCTGTCTTAAAAGTTCTTTTGCTTTTTAAGGCTGAAATGCAGTGTCATGCTACCTGTCCTCAACTGAAGGCAAACAGGCCATCTGCCAGCCCGACGATTCTGTGAGCAGCTGGACTTGTTGCGTAGTTGTGTACAAAATCATCTGATACCTTCTGACTACCTTCTGTTTTTAAAGTAGTCTGCTAGGGTGCAGGCCGCTGGGCAGATTGAAGACGACCAAGGTCAACTGATTTTCAACTCAAAGCTGAAACAAAACTCCTTAATCTTATTAGAGCAAGTCCGTTTCAATTGACAGCATCAGGGCCCACGTCTTTGTAAAGTTTGCCTGCTGTCAGTGCGGATACAAGGCGGTGGTGAATGTCAAGGAGTTACGTACATTTTTATCAAACATGATATACTTTACCTTATGAACACGTCTTAAGAATTATTTGAAGGCTGGCGATTATTTATCCTTAATTTTTACAGACTCCACACTTTTTTTCAGTCCTCTCTCTAGCTAACTTACTACAATAGTCATGTCATGTTTTTGAAATTTTAGATGAGCCACAAATGATGACTATATAATCAGTAATATAGATTAATATAGTGTCTTTTGTAATTAAACAATTGAGTCAAAAATTAAACAAAAATACTAGGACATATATTTACAAATGCAGTATATAAAGGAAAGCTTACTGTATATAAAAAAAATATTATTTACTTTTAGTAAATGTGTTATCTTACATTGTATAGTTTCTCACTTGTTTTGGGCTATATTCTGTGTGTGTGTGTGTGTGTGTGCGTGTGTGTGTGTGTGTGTGTGTGTGTGTGTGTGTGTGTGTGTGTGTGTGTGTGTGTGTATGGGTAAATATACAAAATATTTTATTACACACAGCAAGGGAGGGATAACAGAGGAGGGAGAAACGAACACAAACAAAGCAATGAGCAGCCAGCGTACAGCCCCATGGTGCCTGTGTGCCCAGACCACTGTCAAGTCAACTCGCCCCTCTCCCATCCCTCTTTCAGATGCCCCCCCTCCACCAATGGACCTAAGACTATTCTACTTCCTTATAGGAGGTCTATTGACATGTAGCCATTTATTCTTCTAAATGTTGTTTATTTCAGGTAAAACGACCAGATTGCCAAAATGACAGATTGGTGGATGAGGCAGGCTCTTGCATGGAGCTGTGGGCTTTGAGTTTAGAGTTACTGTACTCCCTCTGGCTTTCACTGACAGAGAGTAGACCTTTTCAGGAATCTGAGAAAAAAAAACATGGATGTGCATTTATGTAATTTGC
The DNA here is from genome assembly GCF_900747795.2 of Erpetoichthys calabaricus. Classification (NCBI taxonomy): domain Eukaryota; kingdom Metazoa; phylum Chordata; class Cladistia; order Polypteriformes; family Polypteridae; genus Erpetoichthys; species Erpetoichthys calabaricus. Next base: position 48,838,009 of record NC_041406.2, on the reverse strand, counting down.
AATTGAAGAGAGACTTGACACTTTTTCTCTTGGCTGTAAAAATGAGTATCCAAGGAACAAATTGTGGTAAACGTGGTCAAAGGTTACAACATTACGCTAATATGGCTTGAACCCTGAGCTGTCCTGAAAAACCCTTAACATCCAGGGCCTGGAGAGTCAGATTAACTATCAAATTTCTTTATAAAGTCCTTGTGCAAGACTTTTTCCTGGAATGTCTGCACTACTGTTAGAATAAATCTTGTAAAATAAATTGTCTGGTTACATTTTGTAGCAATGGAGGAATATCTCATAACCTTATGTTAACGACATAACACGACATTCTCTGAACTGTTCACACTGATGCAGGGCCTCAGGAGAAGGAGTGTATCAGAGAAGCAGTGGGCACAAAGCAGGAGACAGGGCACCAGTCTGACCAATCACATATAAACCTATACAAGGCCAGTTTGGAAATGCCTGGCAATTTAGCGTGTACAATGATCCCCCGCCTATCGCGGAAGTTACATTCCAGACCCACCCGTGATAGGTGAAAATCCGCGATATAGAAAGACCACATTTTTTTATAGTTTAAGCCTTAAAATATCCATCCCACACGCTTTAAACACATGTAAACATATTAAAACACACTTTGAAAACACATATGCTATGTGGATGTCGGGCGAAGGATATGAGTAACATCTCTCTATTATAAAACATTTAAACTTCACGCAAGTCAAGGCAGTGAGACAGGATAAGAGCTGCTGTAGAGGCTTTTAAATGATTGACACGCAGAGTGACAAGCTGAAAAACAAGCAGCACAGAGCCAGCACAAAGTCCACTTCTCCTTAGAAAGAAACTCCACACAGAGAACAACCGGGGATGGAAATCAAACTCTGGATGCCAGATCTGTGGGGCGGCGGCACCACTCACTGGGCCACCCGCACCTTCATATTATTGAATGGTTTTTAATTTCACATTATGCTGGAAACTGAAAGTGGATTTTATGAAAAACTGTGCTATTTATACATATTTTAAAACAGGCCAACTCTTCAGAGTTTAATGAACCCCAGTCTAACATACAGTACATATCTGATTGCAATAAATAGAATTCTTTATGTTATGTGAAGCAGTTAGAAGAACTAAATCAAATGGGGTTAAGTCAGGCCAGTATATAGGTAGGATCTGACTCCCAGTGACACTGAACTCGAACAACCAGGATCAGGAGTGTCATTTTGTTCCCCCTCAATAATGTTTTAATATCTGTACCCAGTACCTTATGAACTATTAGAATTCAAATGTTTGAAGTAGAACACTGTGTAGAGTTAAGCACTTAATTTATTTCTAGAATTATAGTAGCTTCTTACATTTTTTTAATAAATATTGTTCAGAAAATAATAATGGGTATATGTTTTGTTGCTCCCTATGTCCCCAGTACTTCACATTTGGGGTTAGCACAGTGTTTCTAAATCACTGGGTTGCATATTCATCGATAAAAGAGGGCCACCTCTCCCCCATCTCTGATGTTTGTGCTCGATTCACCAAGGGGAACGCTGACATTGGCACTTGTCTCACCAATCACAACTGCATACCCTTTTGGCTCATAAATACACGTAGAGAAAAAATACTGGGTCACGACATCATAAAGGTTGAGAAGCACTGTGTTAGAATAAGGCGACTGGCCCTCTCTGGACTGTAAAATGTGACTGAAGGAGGTTATCGTCAGCAAGGGCATCATTTCTTGCCTTGACAATGACAAAGATGAGAGTTACAACATCTCTTTACACTCCTGCATTTATGTACCACTTTAGCAACTACATAGTGAGTGCATTTAGAAAGTCTTCAGAAAAATCATAAACCAGTTGTATAAACCTCAACAGTTCTGATAAATCTGTCATTTATTTTCTTAATAGCAGAGTGTCACTAGTCAGAGAATGTACCTTGAATATAACATTCTGCAATGGTTTTGGAAACTAATTGCCATTTTTCAATTGGCATGGGAGGAAATCCTAATTTTGCGTGCATGATCCGTAACTAAGCAGATTGTTTTAAATAAATGTGTTGCTTTCCTAGTGGTGCTAATTTAGTTTTTTCCTTTTCCTGTTGTGAGTGTGTTTGAACAAAGGAGAGCTGTTGCTGACTCACGCCAACCCCAACAAGATTCTTTGCTTGCAGGTTTTCTTACCCAGGGTGGCTGGGTAATACTTCAGTGACTGGAGAAACTTCCTGTTGACCTTGACAGGAGAATCAGGGCAATAAATTATGACAGCAGAGACTGACATTAGGAAAGTGCAGTGAAGCTTACAAGCACGTTTTTAGAATAAAAGGGAGATAAAATCACTGAAGTACTGTTTCCATTTCAGCTTCACTGAGGAAGCGAGAATGTGTTAGTAAATTATCAGCAGTATCCATTATGCATTGTTCATTATCTTTAAGCAGATTCATACCGATCTGAAAAATTTTTTACCAAATACTTCACATGCAAAAAATAGATGCTTATTTGATATGGTATAGTGCCTTTCAGTGTGGTGTAAAGAAAAATGACAATTGTTACACAGAAAAGTAATACAACGAAACATTTAGTAAATGCGAGCAGACATACAGATCAGATTGCCTTTATTATTCATTTGCTTGTTCAATAAAGACCAGCACAAAACAATCGTGCATGTAATATTGTTGAGACAAGTCAACTGTCACAGGTCATCTGTAATGTAGAAATTGTGTAGACTCACACTGTGTAGAATTGTAAAGTTAGCTTGATTTATAAATCATTCAATTCAATTCACTAAACCCATCCATAGCAGTAGAGGCTTCTTGCAGGGGGCACTCTGACAGCATTGCGTGCTATGCAAGGACCTGAACTGTCACAGTGCCCATTCAGGAGCATGAATCGCACTTACATGGAGGTCTTTGAGGTGTATGAAGATCTAACCAGAGGAAACACCCAGGGCAGCATTGGGGGTGTTTGGGGGGGGGATTGTCGGCTGGGATGTGAGCTCTGATAACCGAGGCAGCTGTGCTGTTTGTTGTGTCACCATATCACACAGTAGATATGTTACATTCCTAGTTGTCTTTAGAAAATGTATTTCTTTATCTTGGATTTAAATATTAACACAAACAATGCCTGAGTAGAATCCCAGAAATTAGCCAAAAATTCTAAAAAGAAAAATGTAACTAAAAAGCAGATACTATGAAAGTACTTCAGATGTCCATAAGGTAAGTTACACAGGCGGGTTTTCTGGGGTTTCATTTTTATTTAAAGAGTCCCCTAAAATCAACTGGGCATTATTATAAAGGCAGTGTAACATGGTGGTTAAGACTTGAGACTTCAACCCTGAGGCTGTGGGATCAAATCCTGCTACTGTGTGACCATGAGCAAGTCACGTCACCAGCCTGTGCTCCAATTGGAAGAGCAAAGGAAATGAAACCAATTGTAGCTCTCAAATGTTGTAAGTCACCTTGGATTAACACATCAGCCAAATAACAAAATGATAAAGTAATTAAACAACTTATAGAGAGTGCTCTCATTTTCACCAAGGCAACGCACTCTTGTACCCACATAACAGATCAGTTAAAACTGCATTTATTTTTCTTTATATCCATTCATATACTGTATGCATAAGGTTGTGGTGAGCTGGAATCTGTCCCAGCAGTTGTGGAAACAAGGCAGCAATGAGCTGAGAATGGGATGTTAGTCCACTTGGACATTCATGTACTTGGCGTGTGACCGAGTTTAGGATCACCTGATAATCTGAGACATTGTGTTTGATTTGTAGGAAGAAATAACAGCCTTCAGAGGAAACACACAAATACAAAGAAGAACTCATGCAAATGCCACACAGAAGGTAGCCTGGGTGGGAATCAAGCTGAAGTCCAGACACTTTGTGGTGTCTTTGTTACCTGCTGTGCCACCCAGCTAGTTGTGATCTTTTATGTATTAGTGAAATTATAAGAACGTAAATCAAAATGTATTTTATACACAGTCCCACATTTTGCAGAAACAGGTGGATGGATGGACACTTCAGTGTTATACAATGCAGAGTGCACAATGGCAAGCTTCATAAAGCACACCTAACTACATTCCAAAAAACAAGACCACAAAGTGCTTGATTGTTTAAACACATAGAAAGTAAAACAGTGGAACAGATGGGGAAAAAATGAGCAGATTAATACAGAGAAGTAGAGTAAGGTAAGCCAGCTCCAGTATGAAGTGCAGTAGAGTCCAGTAGAGGAGTAAATAAATATGATCTAAAATTAAAGAAACAAATATAGATTTTCAGGTATGATGTAGACTCGAGGACAGGCCCTGGAGAGAAATCCACAAAGTGGAGGGCACAAAGCTGTAAAGTATCCGCCCAAGGCTGCAAAATAAGCATTTGCTGTTTCTAATAAATAAATCAATGACAAATGCAACATGTTTAACCCTTTCCCAAACAATAACTGACAACCCCCCAGTAATAAACAATTACTGACATGCATTCTCCATTGAGCAGAGGCTGACATGGTAAATACAGGATGTGACAGCAGGGAGGTATCTGCATCTCATGGTGGCCACCGTAACACCTAATCTACAGTATGTTGAGCATTTGGGCCACAGAGATTGCAGTATAACCAGAAAGATTTATAAGTATGGACATGATAAACCCTACTCGGAGTATTGGATTCACATGGAGTGAGGGCCTAACCTGGCACCACTGACACACACCAGAACCATCCCTTACAGGGAAGATTAATAGTACTAGGGTGTTGTACCGTGTTAGCCATTATGAATGTAGTGAGAAGTCAAGCAAAATTACACCTTTTATTGGCTAACTAAAAAGATTATAAACATCTTGCCTGAAGAAGGGGCCCGCGTTGCTTCAAAAGCTTGCATATTGCAATCTTTTTAGTTAGCCAATAAAAGGTGTCATTTTGCTTGACTTCTCACTACAGGGAAGATTAATGAAATTCAGTGTACTGTCGCAAAAGGAAATTTAGTTCGTACGGTGTTGCAAAGATATCACAATATCACATTAAAACACAAAAACAATAGCTGTTAAAAATAACTTTTTTACAAATAGAGTACAGTGGTAAACATAATACCTATGGGATAATAATATACGTGTCCTGCGGTGGGTTGGCACCCTGCCCGGGATTGGTTCCTGCCTTGTGCCCTGTGTTGGCTGGGATTGGCTCCAGCAGACCCCCGTGACCCTGTGTTCAGATTCAGCGGGTTGGAAAATGGATGAATGGATGGATATAATAATATACATATTATATATAAAAAATAAACCAACATTAAGACTCAGCTAATGAATGAAAAGAACAGCTATTGTTCAGCCCACAATATACGTCTGTGGGTGTTTATTACAGTAAGATATATTTAAAAGGCTAATAGTTACTGGGGAGTGTTTGAACCAGTTGCTTTTTATCTTTGGAAACTTGAACATGCTACCTGATGGGAATATAGTGAGTGGATTCTGTGTGTGCTTTCTTCAATATTTGCTTAGTAAACAGGTCTGTTAGATTTTACTGTTGAGACCTAGTTATTGTACTCCTCCATTTTACTATCTGATTTATCCGTTTTTGTTGCAAATGTTAGAATTGCTAAATCAAGCCAGCAGAACATGAGGTAAGCAGACTCAGTAATGGCCCGGTCACATCAGGTGACATTTCCAATGATTTCCATTTAGATGGTATTAGCGAGCCACAGGCAGTCAATGGTGCACTCCTGCTAAGCTAGTCGCCTAATGTGACATACACAGTGACTCACTGCAGCTACAAAACAGCTCACTTCGACAAAATCAAAAGATCTGATGTTGTCTTTAATCAGTAGTGGTGGACTTTGTGTGCATGAGAACTAACAACCAATTAATAAAACAATTCATATAATGCAGCATATAAGGAATAAAGAATGTGGATACTTAGGACCTCACAAACAGTTGAGAAGCTTGTCTATCTGATGTTTTAGAAACCACGACAGATTGGAAAAATATAAAAAAGAAAAAGAAAAGGGCAGAGATTGTGGCTGAACTCTCTGTACCTGTTAGCCCTTTGTACAGAATGCTATTGGCTGTCAGAAGAAGGGGCGAGCTTGACTGTATTGCAAAGTCGGCACGTGATTGATAACCCTAGTTTGACATGGCCAGTGATTCTCAGTCGTGTTAACTGACATTGTATGGCAACGAGATCAGCAAAGACAGTCACCAAGCCCAACATGCCCAACAAGTAGAAGCTGCATGATGTGACATCGGTTTTAGATGTGTTTCTTGAGGATGTACTGTGGGAGAGGAAACACAAACAAACACAGGGAAAACATGCAGACTGTACACAAGCAGAGAACAGTGTGCTACAAGAAGTTGAAGTAATATTTCCGTGTGCACACTTGACACCTTTTTTTGGTGAAGATCTATTTTTAGAAGGAGAGGGTGTAGTGTCTTGGATGATTAACTCAATGTTTATGATGGCATTAATTGTGAAGTACAGGATGTTCAAATATTAATAAAACATGACCAGTTTGGAGTTTCTGGTTTTTAAGCAGTTCACTACACATGATTTTCTCAGAATGCTGCCTGTCTCTGTGGTAGTGCCTTTTATCTGCACTTAACAGGCTACACCCACCATAATGCTGTATGCTTTGGAAAGCCTCCATGTTTAGTCATTAAACATTCCAATCTGGATGAAACTGCACTATGGCTAACACTTGTTCTCTCAAGGACTTTTGATATCAAGAAAAAGCCTGTTTGGGAAATATGGCTTTCACCAATTATCTGGCCTTTATCTCACAGTCCTTTGCTTTTCTGCATGCTTTGCAGATTTCTCCCACATGACACAAGCCTTGTTAAGTATTCCGTGACTTTGTATTTCAATCCTCTCACTGCTTTTTTAACTCCTGTCTCCTGGAACAGGATACTGGCTACAAGAATTAACAGGGGGCATCACATATTTACCCATACTCCACCATAGAACTCCACCAGAACTCATTAATAAGTGTTCATCAAGAACGTGGGAGCACAGTTGGTAACTTGTTACGGGTAAATTTCACACAAACATTTCACACATTCCATTTTCATAATGAATACAATTCTTTTCACCCCAACATAACGCTAAAGCTGAATTACTCAAAAACAGAAGTCAGCTTCCTTGACACCACTGTTCAACTGAAAGAGAACACCCTTGTAATTTCTGTTTTTCACGAACCAACAGACAGACAGACCTACCTAAGAAGTGATAGCTTCCACCCCTAGCATATAAGGATCTCCATTATTTTCAGCCAAGCAATACAGTACAATCATATTTGCTCAGACCCGACAGACCGGGATCAACAACTGCAGGAGCTCAAACAAGATTTCATCAGACAAGGTTACACCCCCAAAACAACAGACACTCAAATAAGAGCTACTGCCATACCCAGAGACAACCTTCTGGAATATAAAAACAAAGACAACAACAACCGCATCCCCCTTGTTGTCACCTACAACCCACATCTTGAAACACTTCGAAAAATTATAAAAGAACTTCAGCCAATGCTAAACAATGACCAAACACTGAAAAATGTATTTCCTGAACCTCCCCTCCTGGCATACAGACAACCACCAAACCTTCAACAACTAATTGTCCGAAGCTCCCTAAGTGAACCAACAGAAAATGGCACATCTCCATGCCTACAGAAAAGATGCAAAACATGTGCCCACATTTATGATACAGACCATATAGTTATACCACACTGCCGACTTGAACATCACATCAAGGGATCATTTTCCTGCAGATCATCTAATGTAGTCTACCTAATTCTCTGCATGAAATGTCCTGACACTGCACTCTATGTGGGAGAAACTGGACAAACACTCCTCCAGAGAATGAATTTACACAGGTTTCACATCAAGCATGGCAACACAGATGTTCCTGTAGGGGCCCACTTCAACATTCATGGACACTGTGAGAAGGACTTTAAAGTCACAGTGCTTATGGGCAACTTCAGAACACAGCAAGAGAGAAAAGAATGGGAAGTTAAACTCATGCTAAAATGTAATACTTTACAACATGGATTGAATAGAGACAAGAGTTTTATGGCCAGATATGAGGATTGTTTACATCTCTCAGAATGACAGACAACCTGTCTACAGACCCACATTGTATTGAAAAACTCATTACAAACTTCAAAAGACTTTGTTGGACAGTTATCTTATCCAAAGATCTTGGCCATACATTGTTCTTCTCTCTCTTGTTAAATTAACCCTAGCCTGAATGAATCTATTAATTTTTTACATTTAAGATTTCTTATTTAATGTTGAGAAAACCCAAGCAAAATGACACCTTTTATTGGCTAACTGAAAAGATTACAATATTCAAGCTTTCGAGGCAACTCAGGCCCCTTCTTCAGGCAAGATGTAATTATTTAATGTTGTTATACCAATGTTGTTTCTTGTCCTAGAGTGTGTATATAAACACAGGGAACTCCAGTTTCTGTATTACATCTTGCCTGAAGAAGGGGCCTGAGTTGCCTCGAAAGCTTGCATATTGTAATCTTTTCAGTTAGCCAATATAAGGTGTCATTTTGCTTGGCTTTTCTCTACACAAACATTAAGAAGTTTTTCTTTACACAGAGAACTACATACACATGGAGTGAGCTACCAAGCAGCATGGTAGACAGTGGGATTTCATGGACTTTTAAAAAGTCGACTTGATGGTATTTTGGAAGACTTAAGTGGATAAGACTGGAGAGCTTTGTTGGGCTGAATGGCCTGTTCTTGTCTAGATTGTCCTAATGTTCTAATGTCATGCCATGCAGATACGGAGTGAACATGGACTCTTAACAAAGACACTGACCTGCTTGAAAATTGAAGGAGAGTCCCTGGAGTTGTCTGGCATTAATGCTAACAACTACATTACTGCTGTTTTGTTTTATTGTTCAAAAAGGATTACATTTTTTTAGAATCCTTGGGATTAGACCTTAATCTTATTTTTCAATTGTGTTATGTTGAAGAAAAGGTTTAAGTGGCCGTGACATTGCACAACACAATGTGCAGGTTTGTGAACTTTCTACTGGGGGTAAAGTAGGAACTAAGTCCCTGTGAAAAGCTTTTGATTTACAGGTCAGTCTACAAGTCCGTCACCAACAGGACAGTGACCTGAAAGAATGTGATCTCAAGCACAACTGGCTGAAGTGAGTTACCTATAGAATTTTGCTGGGTTCGCTGTTCATGATAGGGTGAAGATAGTGACAACACAGGAGGACCCTGGAGTAATGCCGTAGCTTTTCCAAGCTGAGATGGTGTGTAGTAAGAATGCCATCCAAAGGAGACTTGATGTGACTTGACTTGACACTCACTGGATGGAGACTGAAGTGAAGTACGTAGGTAAAGCACTTATTTCTCAAAATCCTATCATACTGATATTACTGATTTAAAAATCCTTTAATTTCATTGGTGTTGCAAAGATTGCTTTGCTTTTTATGTAAGTGAACCACTCCACTCAAAAGTTAGTTAGCATGATAAATGGTAAAGGCAAATACGGACTTAAAGTGTTATGATTAATTTCCTATATGATGTAGTAAAATATATACAGAAGGTAAAGAACAACATTTTTTTAAAGCTAGATGTGAAAATGGTATGCAAAGCTGGAAATACCACATTGCATTTTCAGGACAGTATTATACAGTATTCTATTGGAAACAATGCGTTCATACAATGGTCACCATAATAGAATGGGAACAAAATGCAGTTTCAGTTTCAGGGCCAAAACTGGTGAGATTTAAGCTTAATTATTTCTGTGTATTTGGTAGACGCCTTTACCCAAGGCAGTTTACAAGAACAGGATACATTACTATTGTTTAAATATATACAAATAAATTGTAGCACAGAAAGATCAAGTGACTTGATAAGGGTCACATAATGAGTCAGAGGCAAGAAACAAACTGACAGCCTTGTTTTATAAAGTCCAGTGCTCTCTCCACTCTGCCATTCTCTATCACTGGTTATTCAGCACAATATAGCTTGCTAGTTCTATTCACCTAATGTTGGTCTCCATAGTACTACTGGCTACCAAACTGCTTAGTAACTTATTCCACGTATCTATTGTTCACTGCGTGATGGAATTTAAACAAAATTTACACATAGTCAGCTTTCATCCGTACCCCCACATTCTTCCTGATGAAGTCACTTTAAAGTAACAGCTGGAATCCACTGTACTAAATCCCTTCATATCTTATCATGTTTTCTTTTATGCTCAGTTTGTTTACACTAAAATGATTCAGCTCTTAGAGTTTTTCATCACAGTGTGTACCCTGTAGACTTTCTTTAGTTCTGTTATGTGTTATTGTAGTATAGAGGCTAAAAGTGTACACAGTACTCCTAATGAGGCCTCGCTGCTGTGTTGTACAGCTTAGGAATTACCTCTCTTGATTTGTATTCGACACATTGTGCAATATAACCTAACATCCTATTAGCCTTCTTGGTCGCTTCTCTAAACTGTCTTCAGGTAGTGACAAGTCCACTGTGATTCATAGTTCTTCTCATACAATGTATTTTCATGGTTAAGACTCTGCAATGTGTGCTTGTGACACCAACTGTGCAGGTACATTATCACAATGTTCAAATCTAACATTTTTACTTCCTATACATAATGCTTTATATTTACTCACATTTAATTTCATCTGCCACACATTTGAATTCTGTTCAGATCCACCTGATTCTGCGGACTCTTTGGACATCAGCAAATATAACAAGCTTGTTTGTTATATTTTTATTCATTTACATAAATTAAAGCAACCTGTGACCCCATCACTGATCACTGAGGGACTTTTAACAGAACTAATCAGAAAAAAATCCTCTCACTATAACCTATAACTTACTTCTTGTAGGCTTAATGAAGTTCTTTTTGAAAATCAAGTTGGTATTGGTATTGGTAAATGGTATTATATGTTTCATTCTCATCAGATAAAGTTCCAGTATGGTAAATGTTCACTAATACTCCTGCACTTGGCATGCGCTGCTTGATCCTTTCCTTAAAAATTGCTTCCATTAATTTGCTTGTGATACATGTTAAGCTTCCTGACCTATAGTTACTTGGATAAGCCTTATCCACCTTTGTTATAGAAAGGGACAACATTTACTAGCTTTCACTGTTTAGGAATTTTCCCATAGTGGGGCAATTTTGAGTTAAGCATTTATCATGCAGCTCCCAGCAACCCCGGGAATATTAGGCCATTGAGCAGCTTCGTATTATCATGTGGGTTGCTGGGAAGAAACATAACAAACCACTACTTTTCAAAAGGAGCCATTACATAGTATATGGAAAGCTATTTACTTGGGACTTCTGTGCATTTATCACCTTCAATTGGCATTGGCATCTGCATCTGGAAATGGACTGTGTTTCAACTTTGTCTTGTCGTGTTTATCGTTGATTTTTTGTACTTAGTTTCTTGTTGGGTTTTGTTCTGTATTAGTTAATTAAGTATCACTGTCAAGGTTATTGGGGGGTTCTTTTATGTATGTGTTAGTTGTTTGTTAATTATTTTTTATTCTCTTTGTTTAATATATTCCTTATTATTTACTCATTTCCAGCTGTTTTTTTTATGTCTCTGTGTGTGAATGTGCACTAGGTCAAGCCTGGATGTGTACCTGGTGTCTTTGTAATAAAATAAATCACCGATTCAGGATGGTGTGAATCTATGCATCTTTCATTCACTACACATAAAAAGGCTGTCACTACAAATAGAACTTAATGCTTTGACGGCAGGAGAATCAGAGCAACCAATCTTATTACAAGTGCAGTGAAAAAGCTAACAAGATTTTAGCTCAAAAACACAAAGGAAGTACAAAACGTAATTTCAGAGATTACAAATGTAAAAGGGGCAACATTTTATGAGCATAATGCAGTAACTAGTGTATTTAAGAAGTATAGTAACTCTCTTTAAACATCAGTGTAATGAAGTAGAACCTCATGATAATAACCTTTCCTGCTAAATTAAAATTGCCACAATTTAGCACAATGCTTGTACAGGAACTGGATAAACAAACCACTGAAACTTATTGAAATTCAGAATACTAGAATTTCTGTACAGTGTGGAAAAGCTACAGGTCTAGATGGTTATATAGTGTAGTTTTACAAAAGCATGTCTGCTAAACTCACTCCGATCATGCTAGCTATGTTTGAAGAAGCAAAAAAATGACAATATTTCACCCCACATGCTACACCAGGCATTGATCACGGCCTTTCCAAAAAAATCCTTTTGGAATGTGCATTTTGTAGACCAATCTCATTACCAAATAATGATGTCAAGATATTGGCCAAGGTTCTAGCAAAATAATTTAAAAGTTCTTACTATATTAATATCATTAAGACCAACCTGGATTCATTAAAGGCAGGCAGCCATCATCAAATGTTCTCCGTTGATTGAATTGTACAGTCCCTCAGCATCTGAGCTCCCAGGAGTTTAAGTGTTTCTAAATACATAAGAAGCCAAAGTAGAATGGGGATATCTCTTTACTGTTTTGTGGAAATTTGGTATTCGTCCAGATATTGTCACCTGGATAAAGTTATTGTACTCAAGGCCCAAAGCCTCAGTGCAGGTAAACAATATAAACTCAGATTATTTCAAATTAGATTGAGGAACATCACAAGGCTGTTTGTAATTTCTGTCAAACTGCTGGCTATCTGTTTTTGGTAAATCTCAGAAACAAAAATTACAAGGAAAGGAATGGTACAAAAATATCTCTCTGTGCAGATGATATGGTTTTGTTCACCTCACTGATTGAAATGTACATTGTCAATCTTAATAAATGCATTAAATAATGCTACATGATCTATGAATTCAAAATTTATGTGGAAAAAAGCATGTTTATCCAGTAAACTCATTAACATGCAATGGTATATTAGAAGGCTATCTGCTGTCTTTTTCAGATCAAGTTCAAGTATCTGGCAGCTAAACGTAAAAATGACACGTAAAGATCTCTTTTAAACACAATTTTGTCAGCTTGATGAAAAACACTAAAGAAGGTGTCAATCGATTGTCAATATAATTAAAATGAATGCCCTTGCAAATTTTTTTATATTTTATAGTTTTCCTAAAATTAATAATAAATTCTCTTTTTTAAAACTTGATTCCAATATCAGCTGGTTTATGTGGAAGGTAATAAGAAAACATATTAAAAAATAAAAATTACAATGATCAAAGGCAGAAGGTGACTTTAGGCAGGTGACTTTATTAATCCCAATGGGAAATTCACAGTATGAATGATCAATGAATGATCTGTTATGATCAGTAACAGTTATCACCAATTTAGTAGTAAGAAGATTGTGCTTCACTCACTTAAAATGTGGAACCAATGCAGAAAACAATTTAAGGTAAAGACACAGCTGCCTGCTGCTTCATTACAAGACAAGTTTTGGGGTGGAGTGGTGGCTCTGAGGCTAAGGATCTGCGCTGGTATCCTGAAGGTTGCCGGTTCGAATCCCCGTCACTGCCAAAAGAGATCCTACTCTTCAGGGCCCTTGAGCAAGACCCTTAACCTGTAATTGCTCCAGGGGCGCTGTACAATGGCTGACCCTGCGCTCTGACCCCAAGGGGTATGCGAAAACTAACAAATTTCTAATACGAGAAATCGTATAAGACGAAATAAAGAACAAAAAAAAAAAAGTTTGTACAGTATGTGCACGCTCCCTCAGTTGCACTGTATTTAATTCTTGGAAAACACTGTGTATCTCAGCTTTCTGAGATCTTTATATTGAAAATGTGTTTGCGCATGTTGATCAATTCTGTTCCAAATTGAGTTCTTTCACTTGTTTTTCTATTTACAAGTTAGGAGTCTTATAAAAAAAATAAGTTTCTTAACTTCCCTAATACTCTACCATGGCTCACACATGAAAATATTTTAACTGGTAAGAAGATGAATATTGGCAGTATTTCCACACTTTATCAGTTATTGTCATAGTGCTTACCATTAGACCACCTTCAGCAATGCTGGGAGAAGAGACCTGTCTAACAATATTTCTGGGAAGTCATGGAATTCTATAATTCACAACATTCATTTCTTCACCAGTTTGTGCAAAGCATGTTGTAGTCAGATGAAAATCATACACAAGACACACTTCTCTAAATCGAAATGATCTAAAATATACCAGAGATTGAATCCCAATTGTGAATGATTCCATGTAACTGTGGCCTCACTTGAGGATATGTTTTGGGACTGTCCAATATTAAAACCCTTTTAGGAAAAGATTTTTTCTTATCTCTCAGACAGTGTTGCATTTTTGCTGAATGCAAATCCTCTTACAGCAGTGCTTAGAGTTATTCCAGATGGGTTTAGACTGTTTTGTTAGCACATTACCTAATCCTGCTTATTTGGAAAAATCCTAATGCATTTCATAACTCAATAGGAAATCAATGCTTTATATTACCTAAAATTGGAAAACAAATCATTTTTTATGCATGGAATTATTCAGAGCTTCTTTAGAATTTATTAATACAATTCTAAAATAAGTCTGCAAGACTCTCTCTAGTATCTCTGCTAAACTCCTATTGTTCTAATTAATGTGAAGTTGTACTTTTTTTTTTACCAAGTAGTTCTCTGTTCTGAGTGAAGATGGGGGTTTTAGTTTGGTTTACAATTACCAAAAAAAAAAAAAATTTCCGGGATATATGACATTAATTGAATTTCTGATTGGACAGACTTTTAAATCACTTAGTTTTGTTTCACCAAAACTGAAGACTGTAAACTGTCCAGGAGACAGAGTTGTAACCAGGACGTCAAAGTAACTGCTGCCAAAACCCAAAGACTAATCAGAATCTGAAGACAAAAGGGTTTGCTGTATCATTCAAGAGATCAAAATTCACAAAAATAGTACACACAACACACTTTAGTTTATCTCCAGTTGTCTTTAACAATGCCTTTTATACCATCGCATTTGTGATGTAATATCTATCGTGTAAACCCCTAAAGCTTTGGCCCTACCAATGGGTCATTGCATCTAGAGAGTGGTACAACAACATGGTGGTGTTCACAAGAAAATAAAATGTCAATGAGGTAAACAGCCAATGAAAAAAAAAAAAATTGGTGTGTGATCTATCTATCTACTTTCTGCTCCACATTATTGTGGAGGAAAGAGCCTGACCAGAACAACAGCTCAATGCAAAGCACTCTCACACACACACACACACACACACACTCACACACACACACTGGGTGACTTTAGAGTTGCTGGTCCAACCTGCATGCAGATGCTTGGGAGCTGGGAAAGAAAACCAGAGTGTCTGACTAAAAATCCAGAGAGACCAAGGAAGAACGTGCAAGGACCACTCAGACCATAACCATGCTGAGATGCAAAGCTGAGAGGCAATAGCACTAACCACTGTGCCATACTTCTACTTAAGCTACAAGATGCACAAAGATCTAAAGGAGTGGGAAGCTCAAAATTATATTGCATCACAAAGCAGTGAATCCACATGGACATTTTTTGCATTTTGTTGATGATACTGTATGTTTTCACTCAATGCTTATGTGGAACAAAACATGTTCTCCTCTGGCCTTTAATGTTAATCTGGTCACAATCACTTTGCTATCAAATTGACCTACTAATTGCAGAAGATCATTTTATTATTGAAAGGCAAAATAAAAATGAAAAGATGAGAAATTAGCGTCAATTTACAATCCCTTCATGCGCATGATTTTCTTTTCCAAGTGGCCAGTAATTTCTTCATATAGATTACAAGTTCAAATTAAAGGGGAAAGAGAGGCATCTTCTTTTACTGATAATTTGATTTGTACTACTCACCAGGAAAAAAATATTTATTTATTTATTAAACCTGCGTACACTGTGAAGAATGTGGTAAGAAGTAGAAGTGTCATGTATAATCTGGCTGTCCATCCTTGTGAGGAGTGACAGCCTCAAATTGTGGCACTAAAAAGCAGCTTCCAGCAGAGCAGAAAGCCCGATGCTAAAAGTGAAATCATATACCAGGAACCACAGAGATTGTGTTCTCAATGATTCTATGTGGGTTTTCTTTAGATACTTTGCTTTCATCCAATATCTCTTAAATGTGTGTGTTTTTAGTCATCTGCCCATTGTACCGTTTGCTCAACCCAACCAAAAAAAAACTGTTTTGGAAAATAGGTGGGCAGATGTATGTCACCTACTGTATTAGGTCTCTTATTTTAAGCATACTGTGCAAGATGAAGGGCATTAAAGGAGGAGAGCAAGATGGAGGAAATGGTTCCATTCAGCAGCTGAACAGCTCAATTCTCAGAACTGCAGGCTAAACTGAACTGCAACAATAATATGTTCAACTGGCAGAGCGACTGCTAACAAATGGCTTTATTGTAAAAGATATTTTGGCACCATGGGACTTATATTTGGGTACATATTTATAGCCTCTGTGCTTTTAATATTAGGTGAAAATTGAAGAATTCATGTCAAATCCTTCCACACCAAGACAAACTCACATGGTCAGAGTTCACATACAGTCTTCACGAGCTGTAAGGTAGCATTTCTACATACTCTATCATCCTATATGCATTTATCTAATACTTTTTATTGTAAAATTGATGTTTTTTTTTTTTAAATATGTGCAACTCCAGTTTTCCAATCTGCTCTGCTTACCTGTCTGTGCCACAACTGCTCAGTAAGCAAGGATGTCTCGCCACAGTGACAGGGACTCTATCTAGTCAGATCAACATCAATGAGTTTTCCTTTAAAAAATCAAATAACTGTACATTTTTGTGAAAGCCTTCATCTGATGGTCTGTGATCAATATTTTTCCATTGTTTTACTTGGTGAGGCTACTTATTTATCTGTTGTGCTGATCTGACATACCTTCTGTGTTAAATGTGCACATTGATGGAAAACGCATGTGACATTTAACTGGAAATAAAATCGGAGAGGAAGAATCCCCTTGTGAACACTCGGGCCTCTGTAAAATCACAAGGTTATAATCACTTCCACACATTTCCAGAAACTACTCTCCACTACATTGGCAATGTATTCTATATCGGGAAAATATTTTGCTTTTTAAAAATATCAAGAAACATATATAGCAATGGACACACCATAAGAAGTCAAATCTGGATATTATGATCACATTCTTTGGTTCAAACTGTTTCTCACTTGTAAGGCTAAACAGTGAAGTTCACTAATAGGGAGTGTTATATAAAGAAAATAAAATCTAAACATAAACTTTTACTTTCACACACAATAAGTAAGAAAGCATACAATCAGAGCTCGGAAGAGTATTTATTTGTGGAGATGAACAATGATGATCGGTCATTTACTTCCATCCATCCATCCATTATCCAACCCGCTATATCCTAACTACAGGGTCTGCTGGAGCCAATCCCAACCAATACAGGGCACAAGGCAGGAAACAAACCCTGGGCAGAGTGCCAGCCCACCACAGGGCACACACACACACACACACACCAAGCACACACTAGGGACGATTTAGAATCGCCAATGCACCTAACCTGCATGTCTTTGGACTGTGGGAGGACACCCACACAGAGACGGGGAGAACATGCAAACTCCACACAGGGAGGACCCGGGTCTCCTAACTGCAAAGCAGCAGCGCTACCCACTGCGCCACCGTGCCACCCATCATTTACTTTTGATCTGGAAATCTCTGTGTTGTCTGTAGTATTCCAGTTTTAGAGGGCCACATGCCAAATGAATGCACATGTTCAAACTTTACAATGGTCATCCTTTTATCTGCTATCAGAACTATTTAAATCCAGTTCAGGTCCATCATACGCTCTGATACAGTTACAATTTGCAGTTGTCAGTCAACCTAACCTGCAGATTTTTGAAGTGTTTGGGGAAAACCTACCCAAACATGGGATGAAACAACAGAGATAGGTGCTCTGCCAGGCAACATTAACCACAGCACCAACATGCCACCCCTTAGAACAAAAACAACAATTTTAAATGGCATATAAAAAGAGCCAAAAAAACACAATCAACTTCATGAATATGGACAGCATAGAGTAAGTGTTACAGGATTGAATATAAAATTCTATTAATAACCTACAAAGCTTAAAATGGCCTCACACGGACTACATCAGTGACCTTCTCCATCACTATGCTCCTGTATGGCTAAGGTCCTCTGATTCTGTTAATCTTGTTGTGCCCCACACTAACTTGCACTCTATGGATGACATGGCCATCAGCTGTATAGCGTCCAGACCCTCCAAAATGAATTAGATGAGCTGACTCAATTCACTCTTTTAAAAAACACCTTAAAACCTCGTCTTTTCAGCAAGATGTTCAACTTAACCTAACATTCTGCACCTTCTTTCAGTTTACCGGCCTGTCCAGTGTGTGTTATATCACAAATTATGTTATTTGTTAAGGCTTTTGTTGTAATATTGAATTTAGTATTTTACTCGGGTCTACATTATTGTTTTTTGTTCTATATAAAGCTTTGTATATCTTATATTTGTTTTAGTATTCTATGCAGAAAATATTTATATTAATTTGTATACTGTATATACCCTGCTGTTCTTTCCGAGACTCTGTGAAGCGCCTTGAGCATGGGAAAGGCACTATATAAATAAAATGTATTATTATTATTGTTATTATTATTAAGTGCTTCAGAAGGCAAGCTCCATAAAGCAGAAATGATGCAACCTCACTTTCACGCATTCATCTTTTTTCTTTTCTTATTTCTAAGAATGCAAACTCTCTTGATAAAACTGCAGTATCACACCTTAACAGAATGAGAGTGTCAGTACAGAAAGACAATACACTAATGACATGAATGAAGTGTCCTGTTACTTCCTGAGGGCTTTAACTACCGAACATTCAATATGTGCCTGTGCCTGGCTTGTTCAGAGAGCTGTTTCCTCAGTGTTTAATGCATTAAACAATGGACAGACTTCATTAAGCAACATTTATCCTGAATTATTAAACATGCAGTTTATCAGTTCTCCAAATCCCTTTCCACTGGAGATTTGATTTTTCAGATATTTTGGATATTATATATTGCAACACTGGACATCAGATTATTTTACCAGCAATTTAACACATTTATCAACTCCAATTCTGGAAAGCTTCCTTCTCTTTATTGATGTTAAACATCAACAACAATAACATTTATGTATATAGCATGTTTTCATACAAATGATGTAGTTCAAAGTGGTTTACAATAAAGAAAAAAGAAAAGTATAAAAATAAGATTAGGCAACACTAAGTAACAAAGAATAAAGTAAGGTCCAATGGCCAGGAGGACAGAAAAAACAAAAAAAAACAAAAGTTGCAGGGGTTCCAAGGCTACGAGACCACTCAACACCTACTGGGTTGGGTTAAAGCAAAATGTGTTCATTTTTCTTAGTTGTTAATGGAAAGCAATAAAATTGGAGCCAAAGATGAAATGGGGAAAAAAAAGAAAATTCAGAAACCTTTGCTTATGTTGAGATTAAGTGTGCCCTGTAAACTACATTTTGTGCATACATTCATGTTAAAATTAAATATAAACTTTTTAAAATTCTCTTGTTTTACATATAAGGACATAACTATCACTCATGTAGTCCTTACCAAGTCCTAAATTAGACAAATGTAATCTCAGGTGCCTAAACATGTGTAACACATTTTAGCTTGTCATAAGAACATATGAAATTTGACAAATGAGAGGAGACCATTCAGTTTGTCAAGCCTGTTTCTTTAAGCTAATATGGCTAGCTGTCCCAATATCTCATCCAGATCTCTGTATTATAAAAATAAATCTTGGGAGGAAGACTAGGGAGACGAGACGTGATCTTCTCGGAAGACAATTTGACATCCCGCCAGACAAGGCAGTGAGACAACATTTAAAACAAGTCCACAGACATCTAACCTAGCAGTTGTTGGAATGCTTTTGGCAGACACACTTCATGTGCTCCCAGCTCTTAAAACAATGACAAGCGACACGCAGAACATGCAGCTTGCCAGCAGCAGCAAGCCAGCAGATAATCTGACTGCTTCTCCTTAAAAAAAACCCTCCCCCCCACCCCCCCCCCAACACACCCATTTCCAATGCGAGCGGCAGAGACACGAAGTGGCAAAAGGACAGCTGCTGTACAGGCTTTGAAATGATCAACGCACAGTGCGACAAGCAGAACGCGCAGCTCGCCAGCAGCAGCAAGATACCCCACCCCACCCCCCCCTTCACAACACGAGCAGCGTTATACGTCCTGCAAGAAAGAGATGTAACCACACCTGGGGCAGGAAATAAAGGACAAGTATTGTTTTTACAAAAGTTTAAAAGTAAAAGTGAAAATAATGCATATGTAACAATTCCCATGAAAGTAACAATCTCTTTAAATTGTATATCCGATAAACCAAACCCTGGGGTGGGCGAGCAGGGGGCTGAGCCCCCTAGTACTTCATAAAGGTTGTCAAGGTTTCTGCTTTAACTCCATGTCTCGGTAGTCTGCTCCAGATTCTCACAACACTTTGCGTAAAGAAGTGCTTCCTGGCTTCAGTCCTAAAAATGTGAATTTCCCATTGGGATTAATAAAGTATCTATCTATCTATCTATCTATCTATCTATCTATCTATCTATCTATCTATCTATCTATCTATCTATCTATCTATCTATCTATCTATAAGTACTTCCCCTTATTTTCCACTGATGTTGTCGAGTATGTGATTCATGATTCACTGTTTAGTTGAAAAGAATTCTGCTGGATCTACTTTATTAATGTCTTTGAGGATTTTAAATACCTGGATTAGGACTAAACAGGTGTAATTCCCTGAGTCTGTCAGAGTAGGACACGTCCTTAGGTCTTGGGATGCACTTGGGTGCGCTCCTCTGCACAGCTTCAGGTGTTGCTATGTCTTTCTGGTACTTTGGTGAGCAGAGCTGCACACAATACTGCAGATGTGGTCTTACTAGTGTGTTGTATAGTTTGAGCATAATGTCCCTTGATTTATATTCAACTGTTTTTACGATATAACCTAACATTTTATTTGCCTTTTTAACTGCTTCTGTGCATTGCTCAGTATATAAACCCCTAAATCCCTTTTAGAGGTTGTTACCTGTATGACAGTGTCTCCCATCTTATATTTATAATTGACGTTCCTTTTGTCCAGGTGTAGCACTTTGCACTTTTATACATTAGTCATTATTTAATCATGAAAAAATTCGAGAGTAGAAGGCAGGACTAGATCAAAAGATTGAAAAAGATGAGACCTTTTCTACCAACAGTGGAATGGAAGCGGACATCTGTGTTTGCCATTGTCAGAATATTCTGAACTAATTACAGGCAGCTGAACTCGACACATTTGTGTTAGTCAGACACAGTCAGATTAAAACAACAAACCTGCAGAAATGAGACAAGGCAGATAAGTCAGTGAATTTGCTCACATCAGCTTCGGCACCATTGAGTGATCAAAGTATTGTGTCATCCTTTTGTTTTATGTTTTAATGTCTATGCTTGGTTTCATTTTGACATAAATTAGTTTGCCTGCTATGCAGGCTGCCATATGTTGTAAGTTATTGAATGAAGTGAGATCATTAGGGTTCATGATAGATAGATAGATAGATAGATAGATAGATAGATAGATAGATAGATAGATAGATAGATAGATAGATAGATAGATAGATAGATAGATAGATAGATAGATAGATAGATAGATAGATAGATAGATAGTTTCCTTTTTATTTTGTACAGTGTGTTATTCCTTATTTTTATTGTGCCTTGCATGCTTTTATTTTGTATCATACGGTAAAAACCCTTTTTTGTACCTTTTGTGTTTGGGGGTGGCTCAAGAGCACACATAGAGCCCACACATATTTTTGTAAATACATTTACCTTCTAACGGCTGTTTCAGTAATGAAGATTTCTTCTTGTGTGTATCGGTGTACACCACATACTAATTCACACATATTTATGTACCGTATGGTACTGTGGCGGAAAGGCACAGTGCTTAACGGTAAACCTGTGTTTGGTCAGTGTTTGTTTGGAGTTTGAACCTTCTCGCGGTGGCTGATTTTCTACCACAGGTTACGTTAACTGGTGGATGTGGTTGTAAGTGGGCCGTGTCCAGGACTGGTTTCTGCCCTGCTCCTGATGTCCCTAGGATAACCTATGTCCCCACAAACTTAATTTGAAATAAGCAAGTTTGAGATTGTTATGTAAGCTGGTGCAGCATATCATAACATTATTTATATCCAAAAACAGAAAACACAGTAAAACCACCTGCTTTTAATTTAAAGATAGATAAATAGCCTTATGGATTAAACAGATTCAGAAAAATGGATGACTGGGCTTAAGTAGCATCAACTGGCGAACTGACACTATCCTTCCTTAAGTACCCTTATCTTTGTAAAGAAATATTAGGTCTCATTAACTAATTAGATTATAATTTTACCTTATAACTGATGACATCATATATTGCATGTCCTCCACCTTTTTTATCTCACTATTGCCACACACAAACGGCGCCACAGTTCCTGTTCTGTATTTCACTTGACACTCTTAATTTAAGGCAGATCTGGCACTGCAATTCAGAATAAGCTTCCTTCTTATCATGCAGGTTAAAAAATACCTTTTTATTTTCCATGATTTTAGACTGTGACCTTGGAAGGAAGATCACCAATAGAACAGGGTGACTGGATGAAAACATAAAATGAAACAGTTCTCACAGTGGAGAACAAATATTTGTGAGAAGCAGCTGTTAAGCGCAAAACTTTTTTCTGGTTAAATATTTCTGAATTCAGAGGTTGCTACTTAAATTGATTCTTGTCTCAGAAGGCACTGTGAAAGTTAAGTTACACCTGCTAAACACAAAATGGATCAGCCTCAAACATAGCAATGCCAAAAGTAAAGCTATAAAAGCTCAGAGAAAATCAAGTTTGAGCACAAAGTTAGTGTCTGTGAAAGGGCGTTGTGTCCAAACAGTGAACATGCGAGGGAATGGGATACAATGTTTGTTTTATTAAAGAAAAAAAATAATCAAGATAATAATCATTTGAACATAAATCCTTGTTAGACTTACAGTATGAACAGCATATGCAGACCTTTAGAATTCCTGGGAGCTTTCCTCAGTGCAGCGCTGATGTAGGTCAGAGCCGCCGAGTCCCAGTCCTCAAGAGCCATGGGCTGTTCTGGTTTTCATTTCAGCTTAAGCTCCCTGTGAACTTAATTGATCTAATTATCTGTCCTCTTCCACATGCAGAATCCTGAGCATTTGTGCTGCTGATTTAAAAAATTTGCCTCATTTCATTCAGGTAATGTTATGTTTTCATTTGGTTAGGCCATGGAATATTGATTACACATATTAAAATGTAAAACAAAAAGGAAATTGAAATGCTGTGTTCACAGAGGGGAGTGTGCCTTGTCTTGATCGCCATTATGATCATCACGTTTAACTGGACTGACTCAAGGTTTCTTGACAGGAGACCTAAACATCCTGTCTTTGTGCAGTCCTCTGCTATGGCTACATGACTGATGGCAGCTCATTATGTAATAAGTATGTCTTTAGCATGTTATACTGACTCTGTGGAGATCTCGGACCCGGGCACAGACAGGCAGACACCAAATATCTCAAAGCACACACGTTTTATTCTACAACTCACAATAACACCACAAACAGTACACCAACCAGCAATGATACAGTCCTTTAGTCTTCTCACTTTCTTTCTCTCTCTCTCTCTGTCACCTCCACTCCTCTCTTCCAAGCTCTGTCCACTTCCACCCGACTCCAGCTCCTCGAATGGAGTGAGGTGGCCCCTTTTACCCCCCCCCCCCCCCCCCCCAGATGTGCTCTAGGTGCCCTGTGATGGTCTTCTGGCAGCACTTCCTAATGTGGTGGAAGTGCTGCCCTTGCACCCGGAAGCACTCCAAACGTACTTGGTTCCTGATCTGGCCCCCACAGGGTTGAGCTTCCATGCTTCGTATCTGTGGCCCCTAATGGAATCCAGGGGGGGCTGCCCTCTTGCGTCCAGGGGACATATTGCCCCTCTCCTGGTCCTTCCCTGCTCCAGGCGTCCCGGTGGAGCAAGGTCCCTGGTTGTCTGCCACAACTGTTAAATAGCTTAAATATACCATAGTTCTTCTAAGAAGAGAGTGCAGCAATTCTGTATGAGTCTGGCCGATGCCTCTATCCAAGGTGACTTACAAGATCAGGGCACAGTACAGTTGTGTAAATATATTTTCCATAGCTGTAACACAGACAGGTTAAGAGATTTGATCTGGCCAAAAGGCAAAAAGGAAGTGGAAAATGAACTAATAACCATATGGTTTAAAGTCCAATGCCTTAACAAAGTACCCCGTACTGCCTATCCCACAGATTTATAACAAGAAACATGCCACTGGGCATTGCTTAATAGTAGGCAGGTATCATTATATAAAAGGGTCTTATCCTACTTCCTTTTTATACAGCAGATGGACAATAATCTGCATTCATGAGAATATTTTAATTTCCTTCCTGCATTTATCATGCAATATTTAAAAGCTGTGTTTAATCACAAGGTTTAAAAAGCATCCATTTGAAATGTATAGATTTGCCAAATGCCAACGGATAATCTGGCAGCTTCGGTGTCTTACCAGAGCAATGTTTGGCTCAGTCAATAGACAGTTTCATTTTTTAACTCCTTTGTGGCCTGTGAATTTATGTTGTGCGTTTTACTTACCAAGGCTCTCTCTTTATGTAATAATTCTTACCTGTTTTTGGTATATATTGTGATAGCAGAGGCAATCCCCTGCACTCATGAAGAACACATGGAGAACACCAAGTGCCAACAAAGAAAAAAACCTGAGAACATAAGAAAAACCTTGCTGCTCCTCTGAGCCTGATGGTAAAAGATTTCAACCCAGTGTACCAGGTGGGATGACTAGGCCATTTGTCATCTTAAAAGAACCAGTGAACATTCACTTCATGGCCCCTTCTCTCTTGAGACTTTGAGCATTCTCTCTTATGCTCTTCAGAATAGGTCATCTACCTGAAGCTAAGCATGTCTGGGCCCGGTCAGTACTTGGATAGGAAACCATCTAGGAAAAGCGTGGGTTGATGCAGGAAGAGGTGTTGGTAAGGCCAGCAGGAGGCGCTTACTCTGAGGTCTGAATGTGGATCCCAATACCCCAGTGCAGTGACGCGGACACTGTGCTGTAAAAATGTTGCCGTCCTGCGGATGACACATATAACCGAGATTCTGATTCTCTGTGGTCATAAAAGATTCCTGGGCATCCTTTGTAAAGAGTAGGATGTATCCTGATGTCCTGAGTAAAAAAATGCCTACCACGGTTTGTCCATTCTGGCTCCTAATCATCCCTTCACCACCTAAAAGCTGATGTGTGGTTGAGCGTACTGGCGCAATAACGTCTCCCATCACATCATCCAGGGTGGGTGCTGCACATTGGTGGGGGTTAAAGTGAATTCCCTCTGTGTATGTAAAGTGTTTTGAGTAGTGAGAAAAACACTTTAGAAGTGTAATGAATTATTATTGTTTTTACTATTAGATCATTCTTCCCAACTCACCTCCTAATTCTGCACTCAATAAGCTCAATAGGGTGGTTATTAACCGAGTTAAAGGACCCCAAGCTGTAATTAACTCTAGTGACACTAGTGGCCCTGAATCTTTAGTTTTCATAAAGCATCAGATCAGCCAAGCAGCCTCCACTCTATTAGAAGACATGGTGGTCTTGTATGTTTTTCATTGAAGCATGTGCTTGCTGTCTTTCAGCCAGCAGGTTCACCGCTGCTATTGGCGTCACTCTGTCTCTTGTCATCCCTCCCATTGGCTGACCCATTGTGTGGTATACGGAGAATTACGTGCTTCTACTCATGCTGTCTCTCTGTCTTATATGGGCAGGTGCCTCTCCCTAATTTCCTTCTGGAGCATGCAGAACACCAACAAGGCACAGAACGCCCTGGGGGAGCCTCTCTTCCCACACAGGCATATGCAGCTGCCAGTGCGTCTGTCTTTCTCTGTGTAAAGGCCTGTATACTTTCTGTGTGAAGTCCTCCTTCCCAGTGCCATCCTGGTGAAGCCCTTGCTCTGACACACTCTTCAAAATGTGCTTCCTTTTGGCCTCCGCCAGTTTCATTTACTGTGCTTCATTGTAATGCTATGTCAGAGCTTTGTGCATTTTATTATGCTGTCTTATCTATACCTGCCCATGAGCCTTATCAGTATAATGGAGCCTCTCTGTTAATGCTGCATGAACACAGATTTAAAAAAAAAAATCACCTAAGCCTTTCATTTTATGATCAGTATTTTGTTTGTAAGAGGTCACAATTACAGTTAAGATGACCTCGACGTGTGAAGGTTTTATGCCATCTGAGTAGGTTCAAATGCCTGCCCAGTCACGCTGATGTGCATTTTCTTTTAAGATGAGCAGTGACTTGAACTGGATGGAAGTGGAAGTAAGTGTGTCCCATCCTGGGCACTTTTGGTTCCCTGTTCTGAATGAAGTGTGCTCAAAATGAATGGATGAACAAATTAGTTTAAAATAAGTCAAACTTAGAATTAACTGTGAAATATAGAAACAAAAACATTCACTATTATGATTTAACAATAAAAACCTGAGGACATTCTTGTCATCATTTTAGCTGATTACCCTACGGGACACGAGCACCAAAAATGTCAAAGTGCAGCCTCTCAGTGAAGGTGAGCCTATTAAAGTAATTAAGGATTGCCATTCCTGTTTTTCCTGCAGTTGCTGCATTAGTAAGCCTTCAAATGAACATAATAATTATGTCAGTAACGTTTAACAATAGAATGTTTAATAACTGAGCAATGCAATTGTAAACTCTGGACCAGTGAATGCTTTCCCCCACCCAGAAACATTAATTTCCCTGGTTCTTTAAAGACACTTTAATATTCAATGTTAAAAGAATAAGATAAAGAGTCTGTGCTAAACCAGATAAATATTTTTAAGGAATTGCAAAATTAAGATTTCTATTTAGCATAAGAAAAAAAAATGTCAAGGCAAAGACAGTTAGAGATGCACTCAGGAACGTGCTAGTAACCCAATACTCGGATGAATTCATTTATTCAGCTGTCATTATTTTCAAACAAAAGTTCTTCAGCATTTTTTATAAGTGACTCCATGCGTCGCTGGTACAGCTGTGTCATGGTGAGAATGCCATCGTGGTGATACTCTGCAGAGGCTTCATTTATACAAAAAAGAATGAGCCCACTTCATCTTATTAGAATCTCATGGAATGAATGAACATTATCTGTGCTAATTGGATATTATAAGCTTTTGATTGTGTAAGCTGTTTACCAAAGGTTTTGTAATCTTGATTACATTTATCTGGAAATAAACTGGTACGTGATATTGAATATACTGGACATAATGGAAACAACCAGTACATTTTCTCTTTCTTAATACTGATGATAAACTGCCTAACAACATAATGCCTTTCTCAAAATGCATCCAGTTTTGCGATTGAGAGTTGCAAGGTTATTTTTCTTTTTTGACTTTACGTATATTTTGTAGTATTTTACAGTAATTACTTTTTTTTCTCAATGAATGTTCAAACACCAAATAAACAGTTAAGTGCTGACCATGGTGCCATCCTGCTGCACTAACAAACAGTATATAAATATGTGTTCATTAGCATATGATAGACACTAATACACACGAGGAAATGTAAAAGTTTCTTTTCTGAAAAGTAAAGATACCTTTACATCTTGTGGACTGCTCTGAAGCTACCCCAAACCTTAAAATGGCTGAAGAAACTAACACGTAAAAAAGGGATTTACAACAATATATGATACATAATAAAAGCACACAAAATAGGTTAAAAACAAAGAGTACCACACTTCACAGAGTGAAAAGGAAAACAAATAACCTGTGTCCCAAAGGGTCTTCCTACAAAGGTTAATGCCTCCTAGCCAAATGGGGATTTCCTGCACTTACAGTCAAAAGTAGCCATCCCTAACACCTCATTACCTTGTTCACCATTTTATTCTTCACCCTTTGGCCTTTACTTCCTCCATATGCAAGGCTTATCTTCTGACTCTAAGCTCAATGGCCACGTTGGAAGGGGTTGCTAAACGCTACATACAAACTACTCCCATGAGTCTCCTGGTTACTACTTCTGGGGTCTCAGAAGTCCTGTAGCTGCCTCAGTACTCCTGAACTTTCATGTCACCATCACAGACATATAATGGTGATCCTCAGACTGGTTGTTCACCCCAGCATGCTGGAGTAGCCCATACTGCACTGTGCCGTCTGGTACCTTGGGGGCACCTGGTATACTGATTGGAGTCCCCCTATTCCTTTTCTTGAACTGGTTAAAGCACTCAGTTTCTTTCTGTTAGCACCCTCTGTTAGAGAGAACTGGTGTTGTCACCTAAGTTCTTTCCCCAACATATATCACATTTCTTTTCAAGTCTGTACATACACTTAAAATGTATCATTGTTTTCTTTTGCAATACCAAATTTAGCTTTTCTCTCTTCCTCATTATTTTTCTGAACCTAACTTTCACATTAGATATTTGAATAAACCTGAAGCCAGTTCTTCCAGCATCCAACACAAGAGATAAACTAACCTGTTATAGGATGACAGGCTATCAAAGGCTCACTCACAGACAATTACTGCATCTTGCATATGTGTACAGTGTGAAAGTAAATTGTTTCACTTGAAAACCCCCATGTGGATAACATGCAAATGCAGCGCCCTGGAGCTCCATGAGGCACTTATACCTGCCACTGCTTCAAAGCATGAGTTTTGAATCCTGCCTGGTCGCTGACTGGGTGATATCTGCATGTTTTCTCCATAAATGTGTGTGTGTGTTTTTCTGGATACTCCTGTTTATACCCTCATTCCAAAAATTAACATTTTAAGAAAATATGAGATGGTGGATTATCAGAAGAGTACGCCTTATGATTACCTGATATCATGTCCAAGCTTAAATATGGAGCTTCTGAGATTGTTCTGCCCCAGTAGTTTACCATGTGAATTTCCTCTTGGGATTAATAAAGTATCTATCTATCTATCTATCTATCTATCTATCTATCTATCTATCTATCTATCTATCTATCTATCTATCTATCTATCTATCATGCTGAATTAGGAGGTGTGTGTACATGCAAATATGTGTATATACTGTGTGTATATATAGTATATATGTTTTCTATACTTCAACCAAAATTTACAGGAAATGTCTGTAGAGAAAAGCCAAGCAAAATGACACCTTTTATTGGCTAACTAGAAAGATTACAATATGCAAGCTTTCGAGGCAACTCAGGCCCCTTCTTCAGGCAATGTCTGCAACTTATTCTGAGATTTTGTCCTACAGCATGCACAGGTGCTCCAAAAAATAGTGTTGGGCGGTGATGTGTATTTTAAACATTGAAGACAATCTCATAACTTGTGTAAACAGATCGTTCCCATCCTCTTTATAGCGCTGACCTTGCTCCCTCTGATTTCCACCTCTTTGGAGCTCTCAAAAATGCCATCTCTGTAAAAGCAGGTGGTTGGGAGTGCTGGTGAAGGTACTAAAGAAGTGGGTACAAGTGCAGAATTCAGACTGATACAAGAAGGAGATAAACACTTTTGCTTTTTACTGCTGACAATGTGTAAGAAATCAGTTACTCTACTGTAATAAACTATGAGCAATAAAAAAATAGCATTGCAAAACTTTTTAGGTGCACAAAACAAGCAAGTCTCTCACCCCTGTTGTTCCTGTCCTCCTGGACTAGTCCCTGCCTTCCCTTCTGGGCTGCCTTAAGAAAGTCCTCAGGCTGAGTTTGCATCATGGTGTGCAGTTTAAGAGGAATACCATTAATACTGACGTGTGGCTTTTTACACTCCCTGTCAGGGGCTTCAGCTGAAGGGGAGGTCTTCTAATGTCATTGTGGATGCCCCTGAGCCATGCTGTACTCTCTGGGTTCGAAGTTTCCTTTCTTGGGGGTGCCTTAGTGGTTATATTGTCCCTGCTGTCCTACAGTGTGAAGGGGACAGCCCCTCGGGTATCCAGAGTTCTTGCTCCCTTTTCAAGGAGGTGACCTGTACGCTCAGGTTAGTTAGTTAAAGGCGCCAGAGTGGGCAGTGACAATATACATTTAAAATATATAAATCTAGTTACTGTCTGTGGACAGTTTTTAACTAAGGGATGTAACTTATGGCTCCAAGACGCAGAAAAATCCAACCTCACCACAAAGTTAATTGTTGAAAAAAATTCAGATAAAAGTGGAATGACATTTTTGCATTTAATAGTCTACAAGTGTTATCTTAGTGCCAGCCTAGAGCAATGATAGTCAGCCCCAGCTTTGTCCTCTTTTTATCTTTTATTTTGTGTACAAAAAAATTGCAAACAAGTAATTATCAATGCAGTGTGAGTGATCCAAAAATAAAAAAAATAATTACTAACAGCTATAAAATTATCTCTTATCATACAGCTTCACCTGGGGTAGCAAAAATGCTAGAGCCAGTCCTGTATGTATTAAGATATGCATTTATTTTATATTATTTTATGGCTTGGAAGCAAAATATCATGTTTTCATTGTCTTTACATTTTCCGTTTCCATTTCCATCTTCTGTAATTTAAACTGATTACATTACCAATGTTCCATTAGAAAGCAGAACTGTCACCATCTCTATCCATCCAGCCTAGTTTTTTATTAGATCACATGTCCTGTTTGTTTTTGCACGATTATTTAGCTGGAAATTTAAAGTGATCACTCCAGAGGTACATCACTCCAAATGTAGGGGTACAATTAAGAATTTTGAAGATATTATATAAGTGAGCACAAAAACGGTGTAATTGTGTCAGTGCAGGGGCCATATGATGACGCAATGAGATTCGAGTAAGAACACAGCAGTCTTTATCTCGGTTGCTGGCTGGGTAGAAAGTGTAGTCATGTGAGTCCAGCATGCCCCTTTTAAACAGACATTTCACACTAGTGATAGGTACAGGCCGCCAGGAGGCATTAACCACTGTAAATGTAAAATGTACGTTATCAACAGATTCCCCATGAGAACCACACCCCCAGTCCTCTATGTTTAACAAACCTGAAAGAGTTAATGCAGGGTTCTGGAGATCCTTACCCTTTAAATAAGAGTAGGATATCAGGGGCACAGATATCAGGGGCACAATGGCGTCCAGAGCCATTCTTTAAGATGGCAGTAGGACTTTCTAGGAGTGTCCCTGACCTCTGACTCATTCGTTTTAAAAGCTGTATTGTGCCAGTGTAGCAAGTTGGGCAAGCCCCCTCCACTAAGCCTTGTCTAGCTGCCCGCGTTTATTCTTTTGACAGTTTGTCTTCTCTGCCTTTGATCAGCCTTTCTCTTTGTGTTAGTTTTAATAAACACTTCACATTTTATTTTGCCATTTTGCTTGAAGTGTTGCTCGGAGGCTTCTGCAAAGAGGTAACTAGTTAGATTACCAGCAGTGTTTATTCAATTATGTTTGTTTTTGGAAATTGCTTTAGCCGTTACAGGAATGTTTTATTGGGTGATCTTGATTTCTGATTGCATTCAGTAAGTCTTTCTGGAAGTTGTGCTGTGATTTTCTGAATAACATGGCTCTCTCAAATTGTCTCAAGAAGACTCCTTGTTATCTTACTTTAAGGCATTTTCAATTGCAAAGAGCAAAGAGCATTCAATAAAAATTGACCATCTCTGCCTTTTGTGTTTGGATGTTTACTGCTTTGTTATGTAATGGCTGTACAGTCGCATTGCTCAAAGCCATGTGACTTCTGTTTACATATACACCGTTTGTTTGTAAAAAAAATTTAAAAATAAAAATCATCTAAGACCCTTTTTGCTGAGTATACAGTTTGGGCCCTGTGGTGTACTGCTGCTTCATCCAGTGTTGCTTCCTGGTCTGTGCTCCAGTCTACAGTGGGTTCAAAAATAGACAGTTGGACAGATAAGGTTTCCTCATCTAGACCCTGGATGAAGACATCATGTTTTTTTTTTATTTTATTAAAACTCCACCACTTTTTTCAGTATTAATACTAGACAGAAATTCATATTTGTGTGAGATCCCTCAGGTAGCTTTAGCCTGAAATGGAGTTTTCAGTGACTGCTGTCAGTCCATTAAGTACTCTTTCCTTGCACACCTTTTTTGTTTTAAGAAAGAGTTGCAACCTCTGAATATTTGATATTTTTACAGGAAACTGAGATTTGTACTAAGAAGCATTTGACTGTCTGAGGATTAGCCTTCATATTTTTCACCCATGAAATATTTCACTATCCCTGTGTTGCGGCAACACGCTATATCAGAGCATGTTCCCAACCTATGTAGCAGAAATGGACACATACTACCAGTACCTCCATAATGACGGAAATCACAGTATACCACAGGATTATTGTCAGGATTTCCAAAACGTTCTTTCCTTTATGTAGTGCAGGGCAAAACAGGTATGACAGGACCAGGGCTTTTACAATTTGTAGTTGGAGAGATCGTTTAGACTTCACATGAAAAAAGCAATTTGTGACGATGGTGGAGGATATGCATTTCCACTGGATAAAACATGGGATTTCCATGTTGAAGGATTAAAGTGTGAGTGGGGCTTACTGTGTTTAATCCCCTGCAACTCTAGACCAGATTGTCTTAAAGCTCCTGGGGTCTGATCGAGTGCATAATTGGATGCAGCACAAGCCCTGGAACGTCTATAGTGCTTTCTTTTAATGTGGTACCAAGCAGAACTGATCTTCTCTTTGAGAGCTGGTGTGCCGTGTGGCAGGGAGAGAAGACCCCCCTCAGCTCCCCCCGCTAGCACCAGCCTGTGCTGCTCTGCTCCTCTAACGTCTGGCTGGATACAGTTGCCGTGGATTCCTCTTCTGCTAGGCGCATGAATGTGATCTATTGTCTGAGACACACTTTTCTGTAAGAGCTCACTTTAGGGCAGACGCTTCCCTTATTCACAAGCTGAAGCCCCCTTCCATCACACAGGACAGCCCATTCAAATCACATGCCAGAGGTCTCAGAAGAATGGAGCGCAGCTGCTGCTGCAACTTTTCTTGCTGCCTTTAGGAGACGGTTGACAAACTTGAGGGCTGTCAGCCTGCACGGCTCAGGGGAGGAAATGGAGAGGCTTTGGGACCCTCACTGCTCTGAGGAAATGTGGCTGGAAAGCGAGTCAGGCTGTTCTCTCGTACCCCAAAAGTCCAAGCGGGATAGGAAGCGACAGGAACTGCTGGCTATGGCACTGGGGGTCAAAGTAAATGCACGAGCATCAGTTTTGTGGCAGCCTCTAAAACTCTTTGCCTATTCACAGATCACTTCACTGGTCCGGAGAGCAGCACTGAGGGAAAACGAGAATCACTTCAACTATGAAAAGGCTCACAATTTTAAGGTAAGCTCTGGCTTTATATCTAAATAGTTGTGCTTTTTTAAGAGGTATTTCACTTTATGAAAATAGATTTAGTTTGTGTGATGAGGACAAAGGGTTAAGCCTGGCACCAGTTCAGTATGCTGGTGATGGCTCCTAATAGCATAAAGTGCACACAAGGCTGGAGGTTCTTATAAAGAGGCTCTTCCACTATTTATATGTTGCTGCTTCCACTGGATAATTTTTCTCTCTAAAATAGATTTTTATTATTAGACTTTTTTTATTTTTGTCTTACTGTTATCAGTCAGTCAGCATTAATTCTACATAGCAATGTGATAGTCAGCACAAAGTCCTTTACAGAGCCTTTACATATTATAGCACTAAATTCATTGTCTGTGTACTTTGAGGAGCAAAGTACATTAAAAGGCTGCTGTCAAGAGGTCTCTCATCTGGAGCTGAGTGTTTGGAAGGAAGAACAGAAATCCAAAAACAAAATTACAGATGAGAACAAGAAGCCTTCGTAATATTTTTTCTTACATCTGTAGTATTCATTCTTGATCCTGGAGGACCCAGATGGCTGCAGATTTTTGTTTTAATTTTGTAATAAGAAACCAAGTCTTGCTCTCTTATTTAATTCAGTTGTTTTTTAAGGACTTCCATCCTGCTTTAACATACATTTCTTATATTGTAAATGCTTTTCAAAGGTCATCAATCAGACATGTTGGTACTTCTTGGTTGTTCGAATTTTCTTCGTCTTTACCTCTAAACACTTCATTGAACACGCACAAGGTAAATGGAATTCTGTCAGCTGGAGACTTGTTAGTTTCTTTTTCATTTGTTTCTCATTGTTAGTTGGCAGATGGTTAAGAAAACAAGTAATTAGAAACTGGGAAGGCAGCTGTTTTAAGTGTTAAAGAAGCAATTAAGGTTACTTCATTGTGACAAGTGACAAAATATAAATGAAGCCCAAAAAGTGTGTTGCATTAGCTGCAGTAATTGGCTTCTAATTCAGAGACTGGATTAAACAAAATAAGAGTAATAACTGTGGTCCTCCATGACTGACACTAAGGACCCCACAAATAGATCAATATGCAGGCCTCAGCAAATTGTAATGATGGAGTGAAAAGCTTTGGTGCAGAAGGTGTTCTTGTAGACAGTAACTTGAAATAAAAAGTATCACTTATTTAGTCACATGTGTCACCTTTGTCAAAGATGGAGCTCACAAGCTGGTGGAGTAGCATTGCTTTTTTTTCAGGGCCTGTTTTTAATGAAACACCCTTAAATCTTGAAGCAGCTCTTTCACAGGATACCTCTGATGTTGACCTTTTGTTTAATTATTGCTAATTATCCATCCATTTATTTTCCAACCCACTCTGTGATATTTTCACACTGCAAGCTGCCAATCAAGCAGCATGGTGGTGCACTGGTAGTGCAGTCTCACAAAAGGTCCTGTATGGAGTTTGCATGTTCTCCCAGTTTCCTCATAGGTTTTCTTCCAGGTGAACCAGTTTCGTCCCATAATGCAAAAGACATGCAGGTTAAGTGAATTGGTGTTGTTAAATTGGCCTGTGTGTGTTTGCATTGTGCTAGATGAGGGACAGGTACAGGGAATGTTCCTGCCATGTGTCTGTTGCTTGCTGGGACAGGCTACAGCTTCCCCATGTGTCTGCACTGGATAAGCAGGTTAGGCAGATGGATGGATGGATGCTGACAGCTTGCATACACACCTAAACACGCAGGGCCAATTGGGACTCACTAGTTAACCTAATATGCACATCTTTGGGATATGGGAACGGGAAATGTAAAAATTCCACACCGAGCGTAACTGGGTGGGATTTAAACCCAGCCAACCGGAGCTGTGGTGAGACAGAAGTGCCAAGTTCAGCACCACTCAGGTTTGCTCAGTATGAACGCACATCCTTTCAACAGTTCTTCTAATAAAGCCTGATGTTAATTGTACGGTCGGAAGAGTAAGCTCCCATGTGTTATGTGAAATACCTCCCACTCCATCCACACCAAACCATATGCTTCTAAGTCAGTATAACCTCCAAAACTGGGATCTGCTCTTATGCTAATGCTCTGCTTGGGGACGTCATTTAGTTATATTGTACAGCAATGTCACATTTTAAATGAGAAGGATACAATGGATGACATCATGACAAGGCAATATCAGAAAGCTAATGCCTTTCATGAAACAAACAGGTGATCATAGACCCACAAGAAATTGTAACCATTTACAAGACACTTTCTCTGCATGTGCCTACCACCCTGAGTAATTAATTTTCTGTTTTTCTGAGGTTTAATTAATGTAATAAATTAGCTCTGAAAATGGATTAATGTATAATTAGGTATGCTAAAAAGTAGTCAGAACAAGATTGCCGCTTTAGTCTTTTTTTTTTTTGGCTCTTCTGGGTGATGTGGAAGAAACTTGCCATTTTTAAATGATTCCAACCCCTTTTATGTCTCTGTGACTGAGGCCCAGATAATGAAAATTGGATGATTTATTAACTAAAAATGAATACACAGTGGGACAAATAATACAAAAGGAGTTTAAACACATGATAATGATTAAATAAAAGAGGTGTATGCATCTCTGGGCCTGCATGTTACACAACACAGACCAATGTGGTGGTGGTCCTACTTTTACACATCATTAAGCCTTAGCAAAACACTCCTTCCACCCTTTTCCACCCTCCTCTGGAGCCACACTGTCAGGTGATCCTTTGTCCTGGGTCTTCTGCCTTCAGATTCTTGTCCACTCTGAACCACTTTGAGACCAAACTGCCACTAAAACCACACTGCATGGGTCTGGATTTAAATAACTACTAGAAATCTGGAACTTTCAAAAAAATTTCAACCCTTAAATCATCTAATTTACATTTTATAATATGCTACTCATTTGGGATGGAGTTTATTAGCTTCACTGTTTGTCCATTATTCTTTAGCCCATTTCATTCTTACATAAGCAGACAGCACATATGTACCACATTCTATCCCATGACTACACTTTAGATGCTCACTTACAGTTCCATTGCATGCCTGTACTCCCTCCTTGTTTTCTGTCTCTTGGTCCAAGTTAGTAATTCACAGATTACTTCTTAAAGGTGTTTAATAAAAACCCACTGATGCTTTTTTTTGTCGTGCCGCCATTTAAATTAACTGACACACCTGTACTAAAATTGCCACCATCATTTTTTAGTCCCTTTTTACAATCCAGTATACAATCCAGTATCACTGATGAACTTCCTTTAAAATATGAAGCCAAAGGTTAGTGTAACTTAAAAGAAACTCAGAGATTTTGGTTACCGAGTATTCAGAATACTCTGCCACTGAAATTGTGTTTATTCAGAGCGCACACTTCAGCTTATTTTCTATACAAAGTACGGTTAAACTGTCATAGCTCAAGTTGGAGTAGTGTATATGCAAAAACGTATCCATTGTCCGGAGGCTGTATGATCTCCCTGTATGTGTGCATTTGTCATTGTTGGAGCCCATTACTGCTGTTACAAAACAACACGTTAGACTGACTGCCCACTGTAAATGAATGTTGTTTTGTTTTTTGGGAAGTTTTTTCTTGTCTTCTTAGGTAGTCAAGTCTCGGGGGCCTGTCAAAAAGTAGGGCCTATTAAAGCCTATCAAGGCATCCCTTGTGTGATTTTCGGCTATACAAGAAATACACTGTTGTTGTACAAGTGAGCCTGGCAAAAACACTGACATCCTGAACAGACTGCTTTTTTTAGAATTATTTGTTACCCGGATAAAGTTTATTTGTGTCGCCATCCCCAAAATTATTTGTGTGTGAACCCAGCAGTCCCCACAACCTTCAGAAATGTCATACCCATTTAGGTGACATGGAACCACCTTGATTTTTGAATACTACAAAATTTCATTTTAAGGGAGTTTATTTTTTGAAAGCCTTGTATACTTAATGAAAAATAGGCAGAAAAGAGATCAGAGATTGTGCGATAGGCACTGCAGAATGCATTTCTAACAGGGTGTATTAATTAAAGGCCAGTAATGTCTGACATTCAAGCAATGAAAGTGAAATGTACATATAAAATGTAAGACATAGGGCAGCAAAGTGATGTTGTACTCCACCTTGTTGCCTCATAGCACAGGGGACCGGTGTGCAGTTTCTTGGCTCGTCACTCCATCCTCTCGCTGGCCAAGTGAGTTTATTTGTTAAGATCCACCTGATAACTTAACTGACTGCTCTAAGTATGCTCAGTGTGTGTGTGTGATCGAGGGAGGGCACATGTGCCTTGTGAACAGCTGCTATCCTATCCAGCTTTGTTTCCTGTCCTGTGCCTGATGCTCCCCCAGCCCTAAAGTGAAGAAAGCAGGTCCAGAAATAGGAGGAATGGATCTGTTGTCCAGCCCTTTTGACCTTGCATGATGTCTTTGGCCTTGGGGGAATTCTTCAAAACTGAGAGAATGTGCAGCTTTAACAGAGTAGGCATCCAGAAGAAATTCAAATCTGAGATTCTGACTATTACTCTGATATGATGTATTTAAACATGTGATTGTATATCAATATCAATGGTAGATGCTGCATGTTAGAGCAGTGGTTAGTGCTGCTGCTGCTACATGGACTCTGCGTCTTCTGTCTTACACCTGGTTGTTGTTATCAGTGTGGGTTTAATTCTGGGTACACTTAGTTTTTTCTCCCACAGCCCCATAGATATGCCATGTAGACTGATCAGAAATTCCTCATTGAGCCCATGTGGGTGAGTAGGCCTTGCAATGCATTGGCACACTATACAAGGTTTATTCCTGCCAGCTCCAAATGCTGCAAGGACAAGCTCCAGCCGCATACAACTTTTGAGCATGTTATGTTATGACAATAGTGGCGACTTTAAAAAGAGACAATAGAATAAACACATAAAACTGTAACTAAATACCCATCGTTCAGTTAGCAAGATATTGAGCTAAAGATGTGAGCTAAAATCAGAACAAAGAAAAGTCTGCTTAAATTCTCTAGAGCAGTCATTATATTTGACATTGTGGCCTACAATGGTATGTTCTTGCTCTTTTTACAATCAAATTGTTATTTTTGATTTTAATTCTTCCTTTACTCTGATAGCACTTTCATTTACAGGGAAGTGTTTGTCAATGTGGTCACAATTTTGTTGCTCCAATGTAATTTTCAGAATAGTAATATAGGCAATTATGTAAAACATTTTTTGCCACCCATGTAATTTCACTCCATTTATAATACAAATGGTGTTGAAATGTAGACCACAAAGCTTGTAATGATTTTTAAATTCAATAGAAACCTGTGTTATATTATACTGAAATTAGAGAAATCCATCCATAATTCACTCTGGAAGATATTTTTCAGAATACAATAAAGTCAAAAAAGATCCAATTTCTTTGGATGAATGAGCATAAACTATGTCCCCAGCTTCTAGCAAGTCTGTTTTTTATATAACTGACCTGTCCCCATTTCTGTATTTATTTTGTCAATTAACAAATACGGTGGTGTCTTTTTTATTTGTTCACGTAAAGAAATTATGGTAGGGCATGTATATTTTTGTATTACCAATAATTTTGCTTAATGCAATCTTGTTCAGGGGCATATGGCATTGTAGCAGTGACAGTAGAGGTGAAGAGGCAAAGTGACACAATGGTTAGCACTGCTGCCACACAGCTCCACTAATATGAGGACAAAACTGCAGACAATACTTCAGATGTGGACTCACAATCAAAATATTCAACTTAAAGAAATTCTGATCCCCAAATGGGGCACTACAGTATATTACCCACCTTCTCATTAGTCTTCTATACAGTGTCTGGTTGTGGATAGTAACAAGTTCAATGGCAGTCCTCGATCTTTTTCTTAATGTTCAAGCTGTGCTACCTGTATTAGACAGATTGAAATGTTAATAATCAAAGTAGACCTCAGCATTAATTTGCAGTGCCCCGTCTATTGGAATGAATTTTGTAATGTGTGTAGCAAAAAAATGCATTTCATTTGTCATTCCAACAGACTGCGAATAACAAACATTTGTAGTAAGAGTGTTTCAGAGTGTGAGCCTGTTGCCATACTGTGAAGACACAGATCTCTGCAGAAAGTGTTAGCCACTTGATTCACAAAAGTTCTTCCCTAACTTGGTTGATTTAGTCACTTGTCTGTCTACTTCATTCCAAGGTTGTGAACATAGCAACTTGAGTCTGATAACATGCAGGAATGAGCCATCGTGGGCACTAAAAGTGTACCTGATCTTTGTTACAGCATCATACAAGAATGTATTAACTACAGGTATTACATTTTTGTGCTTACTTGCACAAAATTTATTTAGATTTATTTATTTAGAAAATACTGTATGAAGGTTTATACTTTTATCACGTTTTTACTTTTACCACATTTATTATTACAGTATCATATATTTCCTGAATTTAGTCCTAAGCTCGCTGTCCTGTTCCACCTATTTTAAAGTGACTTGCACATAAATCTGCCTAATGCATTAGTGCCCCTTTATTTCAAATGCAACCCTCCCTGGTGGTTAAGCCTTTCTAAAGGCAATGAAGCACCCCATAAACTCGTGCGCCTTAATTCAGGCCAAGATTGTAAAAATTTGTTTAAAGTTCTGATCTTTCCAGTCTTATGTGGGCCAGCATGTGGCACATATAGAATTTCAAACAACTTCCCCTTCCTGTGAGTTTTGCACACATAGTAGCTCTTCGATTGATGTATATGTTACAGAATTGACAGTCACCCGTTACTGATGTCATATATGGGCTGGTCCACTGCAGCTTGGGCCAGGATTTTATCCAGGGTCCTAATACTCCTGTACTAGGAAGGTAAAACACTGCCAGATACTCTATCACTGCTACACGTCTCCCTAATAATTGACTCCTCTACTGGAACAATTTCTTCTTTTTTTGGGATGAATTTAGAGGTGAGCTGCTGAGGTTCCCCAGATTTGGTAGAGACACTTTCATACAGAGTAGAATATAATTTTTTCAGATTGGTTTAACCCAAATTAGGGTTGCAGAGAAGGGGCTGGAATCTATCCTTGTGTCATTAGGCACAAGCAGAAACCAGCCTTGAACAGGATGCCAGTCCTTCCAGGGTGTAAGTGGAACAAACAACGCGGCCAATATGGAATCAACAAGTCATCAAAATGTATGTCTTTAGAGATGTGGAAACAAAACCCAAACAGACATGGCTAGAAAGTGTAGACTCCAAACAGTATGATTACCAGGCTTAGGATTTAAACCCAGAATGCTGGATATATTTGGCAGCAGTGCTATTAACTGTTCCATCGTACCACTGCTGTTGGACACTTCTGTCTCTGAAGTTGCTTGACCCTGAACAGCTATGTGGCCCGTGCTTCACATTTGTGACTCGCTTGTCCCTCCTTTTTAATTGAAGTGTCCTTCAGCATCACTGTTAGGGTACATGTTATTTTCCTACAGCAAGTATGTATGTGTAAGTTCCTTCAATTTCCTATTGCAGTATAGGTTGCACCTCCTCAACTAAAGTGACTTTGATCTTTTGGTGCAAGAAAGGAAACCCCTTTCACAGAAACATTCCCCTTAGAAGGCTGCTTCCATAGATCTGAACATGTACCATGTCCTCCGTAGCTTTGGCATAAAGACCCTTTATTCCTTTATTTACCCCTCTGCTCCACAGTTTAAAATTACAAATCAAATAATTCAGACATTGTGATTAAAGTACACATTGCAGACTTTCATTTAAGGGGATTTGCATACATTTTTTCTACCTGGTCCCCCTATTTCTGGGCACCATAATGTTTGGAATTGTTGGCATAACAGGTGTTTGGGTTTACTCAGGTGGGTTTCCTTGCTTCATAAGACACCTCGGCTTGCTTCTACCAATTGGAGTTTTCCATGAAATCGCTGCTATTCCCCTTGAAATGGCCGAATGAGTCATGCGAGCATTCAGAAATCGTCTTGAAGAGTGAATCACTAATGATGGCCACCACCTTGAAGACATCATTTTTAAAACATAGTGAAAAAAATCTATTTGTTCAATCTACCTTTTTTTGGCCCACCCTGTAACGCTTGGTATGGATGTTTACTTGAGGCTTGGTAATTTGGCTGCCACTCTTCCTCAAAATGTATGTGATAATTCAGCAGTCTGTTGCTCCTCCACTGTATAAAATTGTTCATTTTGATCATTATGGCCATTTCTTCTTGTGAGGCATAGCTGCACCTTTACTGTACTGTAGTTTGACAATTTGAATCAAGAGGAATTAAGTATAAGTTGTTAGTAGCAGAGTAAGAATCTTATCACCCTTGCATTTCTATAAAATGTGAAACTTTGATGAAGGAGTATCTCTGTTCTAGTGGGTAGTTAAGGAGCTCGACTGTAAGTCTACAGATTGCTGCTCCAAGCTCTGTCATTCACTATCCATGTCGACACTGTATGTTTTCCTGTGTCTGTATTATTTTTTCTTGCTACATCTTAAAGACGTAGACGCGAGGATAATTTGTAATTCT
Organism: Erpetoichthys calabaricus; assembly: GCF_900747795.2. Taxonomy (NCBI): domain Eukaryota; kingdom Metazoa; phylum Chordata; class Cladistia; order Polypteriformes; family Polypteridae; genus Erpetoichthys; species Erpetoichthys calabaricus. The sequence goes on along the minus strand of NC_041406.2, from coordinate 48,796,382 downwards.
GATTTGGCCAGGAATGAATGTGGAAGCTTATGTGACTGGATTAGATCCTGCCTTGCACCCAGTGCTGCCTGGATTGACATTGCCTCCCTGTTACTCTAAACTGGATAAGCAGATAAGGAAATGGGTGACTGGATGATTCACTATGTCACCTGAGCCAGCCATTTGCCTTATCTGTGCTCCGCCTGTTAAAAATTTATATGTAAATAACTACAACACAGTTGTGATGGGGTTCCCTATAGAAAGATGCTAAAGTATATAAATAAGAGTGTGTTGAGCTTGTAAGAACTGAACTGCTGAGTTACACTGACAGACTAAGACTGCTGGGACCTTGTAAATGATGCCATCCATGTTCTCTAGTTTTACAGTTTTGTTATACTGTACGGTGTAGCTGTTAGAGGACAGGTAAAATCACCCCAGCCTTTGTATTGAAACTGTGTAACATCACGACTGTTCCCATTGAACCTTAACATTCCCTATATATTCCCTATACAGTATATTCGAGTTTTGTTAGAATGTTTTGACTCCATGCTTTATGTGAGCAGTAACATCATGCATATATTTAACAAAATCTAAACATCAAACTGTGGCTTATAAACATTCCCCTCTTTTAATGCTGTTCCACATTTTTTTAGTAATAACAACAATAAATTTAATTCACTGCAAACAGTTCAAAGTGCTTTTATAAAATACAGTTTAACTTACGAGAAGTAAAAAGACTAAAACATCTACTGAACATAATAATAATAATAATAATAGTAATAATAATAATAATAATAATAGACTAGCACCTGGTCCAAGTACTGCCAAGATAGGCACCCTCCCTCCCTTTCTAAAAAGGATTCAATAGATTTGAGAAAATGATGTTATAGTAATAGGAATAATTAGAAAAAAGGTAGTCATAATTTTATAAATATACATTTTTTGTGGTAGAATGCAGAAATTTAAGAAAGTAACTGGGATTTTTATTTTACAATTGGTCGTGAAAGCACAAGCAAATGGTTGCACAGATTTTTCTAAGATATCAGAACATAGAGTACCTGCCTCTGTAAGTTCTCACTTGCCCTGTTTGCTTGAACACACATGAAGAGGCTGTAGTGACTGTTCCTGGATGTTCCATAAATAGCTGAAAGAGTGCACTCAAGATGTTTCAGATGCCTTCAGGTTAAAGACATCAATTTTTGGGAAGTCCAAGTAATAGTTCATCTTCAAACAAAACCTACATTATGAATGCAGTGTTTGAAAGAAATGTAGAATAAGGTTTATGAAAGGCACACATTAGAGAGAGGGTACTGAAACTCTCCTAAACCAAAGTGAATCCCTCTGTAAAAGAAAATATGGCAGAGGTCTAAATATTTCTTGAAAAGGAGATCTTCTGAAATTGAATATTCAGGTAAAATGAGAGGAAAGGCCGCCAAAGGAATTACTGACACAATCATTCATACAGTATCATCATAGTTTCTCGATGCTTAGAAAATCCGAATGAAGACCACTGTTGAATAAATTGCTAAGTGATCCGTCTGGCACAAGTGTGACACAGCACATTATCCTGAAAACACCATCCTTACTGTAAAGCATAGTGGTGGCTGCATCATAGTACACTTTTCAAAAGAGAAAGTAAATGTAGTAAAAAGAGAAACAAAAAAAAATCTGTTAAAAGTCTATAAGTGACATAAAAAGCTTAGCAAATAATCTTCGTCTATCAGGCAATTAACCAAAATCATAACATAGTAGCTTAACGTCAAAATGTCGCTGTTTTTAATCATAAATAAGTGGCAGACAGTGAAAACTGTTGTCCAGTAACATTTAGAAGCCAACTTGAAGCCTAAGCCTGAGATGAATGAGTGCAGACTGTAACATCCAGATGTGCAGAGCTGTCACATACTTAACCTCACAGACTCATGGCCTGAATTTCTGCTGAACGTCGTTTCCAAAAAATGTTAACCAATGTTTCAAGAGTCTATACCTATTATACATAATTATCTACTGTTTAATTACTGCATAAACAATTTAAAGGGGTTGGCAGAATTATTACAATTTATATATTTTCTTAAGTTTTTTTCTTTTGATTTGAATATTTCCCCCAAAAAAATCTAATAAATACATTAAGACCCATTATTTTAATAAAATAAAATGTGGACTGAATACCATATTACACAAATCATTGAGCACAATGTTAAAATGTTGACTGTGCTTGAATGGACTTTTTCTGGAGAGGTGCTGTCTTCAATGCCACATAATACTAAGGGTCTAAATGGACCATTTTGTTTTTTGTCAGCTCCCCACTCTTCAGTTTGGTCTTTTAAATATTCTGTTTCATGATTGTGTCTCCTCCTGGGTTCAATTAGCTTTTCACATTTTTCAGTTGTGGATGTAGCTGTCGTCTCTTCATGTCTTTTAATACAAATAGTTTGAAACCTTTTAACACATATACTGTAGTTAACACTGTTGTTATCTATTCTGAATAGCTGATTTGTTGCTTTATGCTTTATTTAAGTATGATTTGTCCATACAGTTGCTGTAAAAAAAAACTAATAAGAAGGTTTAAAATGGATGAATGTACTGATAAGTAGAATGCTATAGGTAGAGCACCACAGAAAAGCATACTGTATAGATGAACAGATGTGTAAGGAATAAAGAAATATTTTAATACTTTAAGCTGTAATACAAAGAATACATTTATAAAGGCTGGAATGATTAACTTGGGTGTTAATTTATTCCCACCCATTTAATGACTCCCAAAGAAAAATATATTTAAAGAACAGATTAGCAGTGATTTGTTTTTTTCATATATTTACCTTGCCTGATTCTAGTTAAACAAAACAAAGTGTAGCTCGGTGGGGTATTTCAGAGGGGAGCATATTTAACTGTCTTTGTCTTCACCTTCACCCACACATCCATTTTCTTAACACACGTTTGTAACAAACAGAGCCTAACCCCGCTGTGTCAGGCACAAGGCAGGAACCATACATGAAACAGCACCTAGACTTGGACTGTGTCAGTGCGTTCACCAATCAAACTAACATTCACATCTTTAGGAGCTCAAGCGTATTTATTCAGCAGTGGTCCAAACACGTGAGGCAGTACTGGGGAATTTTCCAGCACATCATGAGGCCCACTCATACACAAATACGTGCACACACACACACACACACTAGGCCAGCGTAGATTCATTATTCCACCTAATGTGCACTTCTTTGGGAAAACTGGAGAAGCCAGTAAATCCTACACTAACATGGAAAGAACATTCAGCTTTACCCAGGCAGCACCAACCACTATGCCATCCATTGTACAGATGTTTGTCAAACTGTGTTGTTGCCTTTATTGATTAGATTAGATAAATATTATTAATCCCAAGGGGAAATTCACATGCGTACAGCAGCAGAAACATAAAGCAAGGATACAGACTCATAAGGATGGGTAAGCACCATAATAATTTTGGAGCGTATATCCATTAACAATGGTGCTTGACTTGGTATTCAGTGACCCTAAGCCCAGTATCTTCAATACACCCCACACCTGGCAGTGTATACCATGTGCAAAAGGTCAGTGCTCTTAAAGCAATAAAGACAAGCCCATTGTAAAATATTATTTCTCACTGCTTATTATTCTTTTTGCTCAAATGTCAATGTCCATTTATTTATATAGCACATTTAAAACAACATAGGAATGCTGTGGCCAAAGTGCTTTACAATAAAAGAAGAAAAAAACATACAATTAACATAAAAAACATAAATAGAAATAAAATAAATGAACATAAATAAAATAAATAATAAATAAAAGTAAGATTACATAATCACAATGAGGAAACCATCAGTATTACTGAAGGTCACGGAAAGCAAGTGAATAGAAACGAATCTTTAATCTTGTTTTGAACAGTTCAATTGTCGACGACTCCTTTATGTGACGAGGTAAAGAATTCCACAGGCGAGGAACAGCTGCTGCAAAAGTCCTGTCCCCCTTAGTTTTACACTTGGTACGAGGGACAACAAGAGACAGCTGACCAGAAGATCTAAGCACTCTGGATGGCTGGTGTAAAGCACACAATTCAGATAAATTGGCAGGAGCAAGTCCATGTAAAGATTTGAAAACTAGCAACAAGATTTTAAAATCAATTCGAAAACTGACAGGCAGCCAGTGTAAAGAAGCTAATATTGGAGAAACAGAATCAGAGTTTCTTGCCCCAACCAGAAAGCGAGCGGCAGCATTCTGGACCAACTGTAACCTGGGCCCAGTTGTTCAAACTATTTAATAAGGATAAAAATGATCTGGATTTTGAAATCCCTTGTTTTGCTATCCAGGATCTGGTAAATCATTTTACATTCATGCTGGTTTTTCAAAGCAACACTAGATTGAATCACTGATTTCCAAATCCAGTTTACCAGTGCTTTAAATGGAACCCACAGGGTAGCCTACTGGCTATGTAAAGAACAACTGGCGGACCAAAAATACCAGTAGCCAAATAGCCATCATGTGTGTTACTTGGAAGAAACAGAAAATACCACAATAAACAAATATTTTTCCATTTCATTTATAAACAGCCAGATTCCATTTCAATCTCACAAGAATAAATGAATGAATGACTGAAAGAATAAAATATTTCCCCACATATGCACTGTGGTTATTTTTATATAATTGTAAAACAAAAAAGTCCAATAGTCAACAAAATAAGGAACATTTACAGTTCCAAATTGGTACCGAGACCAGCTCTTTCAATTTCTGCTTTTAGGAGTTGGATTTCCATTCTGACTTTAGTTTGTTGTAGTTGGATAAGGAGGAGTTGTTCCTTTGCCAGAAGAATCTGCACTTCTACTCTTTCAGTTTCTCTTGTAAGAAGCACCTCATATGCGTCACCATCCAGGTTTGGAGAATGCTTACGCTTTCTTTTTAAAGGTTCTGTGACAACAGCTGGCTCTATCTGTGAGGATCCACCTTTTACCTCAACCACTTGACTGAGATTGAGGACAAATATTTCCTCTTCATTAGGAGGACCAGGCCCACCCTCCTCTGTAACTGTGGGCTCACCATCGACTTCAACACCATCAATTCCATGCAGAGCTTCTGATTTGTCACCACCAATAATGTCAAGGACAATGTCAGTATACTCACCCCTCTTGAAAGGCTTGTTACCCGTTGTGGGGTTTTTGGCCTCAGCAAGGTCCTTTGTTGCCTTGGCTTTAAGGTTCTTCCATCTTAATATGACTTGTTTTGTGGTCCTTTTCTGACCAGCCCCTATAGCATTCACATTCTTGGTGATGTCCTCCCAAATGTTCTGTTTGCATTTCTTGGTCACTTCTCTCCCCTTTAATGAACTGAAGTGTCCTACTATGGAGGAATAATGGCACCTAACACCCTCCAACAGTGCATGGTTTTCTGCCACTGTGAAATTAGGCCCTTTTGAGTCCATGGTTCCATCTCTTTTGTGTAGCTAACACTGATTTTATAGGCCCTGTGCTTGATTGGGGTAATTTAACAAATGACAAACCAGTCAGCTCGTTGTTGCTTAATTGGTGTGTGACCAAATAAAATCACCAATTTCTTACACACCTTGGTCATAGGTTTACAGAGGCACTGGCATGGCAGGTGTTGTTCATCGCTACCACATGTTGGGAAGGAGAAAATACCGTGAAAGAATGTATGCTGAGCACGCCAAACCACTTGCGCAATACACTACAGAGGAACTGTATGCCCATTTTCGCTTTGGGAGGGATGATATCAAGTACACTGTAGACCTTGTCAGGCCAAAGTTACAGCACAAAACCAAAAGGAGTCCTGCTCTGTCTGTGGAGGAACACTGCCTAATTGCACTGCGCTTTTATGCCTCTGGGACTTTCTACCAGGTTGTTGGTGACAATATGGGAGTGGACAAATCAACTGTTAGTAATGTTGTGAAAGCTGTCTCAGTTGAATTGGCCCGTCTGGTCAATGAATTTGTTTCATTTCCCAAGGATGACCAGATGGCGCAAACTAAGTGAAGTTTCTTTCTTTTGGGGAACATGCCTAATACTAATGGTGTTATTGATTGTACTCATGTGCACATTCAAGCGCCTCATGAAAGGGAGTGGCAGTATGTGAACCGAAAAGGGAGGCACAGCATCAATGTCCAACTTGTGGCTAACGCTGACCTCATCAGCACAAACTGTGTTGTCAAGTGGCCAGGGTCTGTCCATGATGCAGGTATCCTGAGGGAGAGCGCTCTATACAGAAAGCTCCAGTCCAACTGACCAAATGGCATAATATTGGGAGACCGTGCTTATCCACTCCTACCATGGCTGATGACCCCTTTTCCAGTTGCAAACACACCTGAGCAGGCAGGCTTCAACTCTGCAAATTGCAAAACAAGATGCGTAATCGAGCACTTAAATGGAGTCCTGAAGAGGTGCTTTGCATGCCTTAACTACTTGCAGGTGGAACCCAAGGTGGCATGCAATATAATACTAGCCTGTATTGTCTTGCATAACATTGCCACCAGGCGTAATGTTCCTCTTGATGACATACATGATGGACCTGAGCCTGATGAAGTGCAACCAGAGCAACCTCCAATGTTCGCTCCAAATGAGGGCCAGACTGGATGTGTGATCAGGGATGCAATTGTAAGACATTACTTCTGACTGATGACTTGAGTAATAGTAATTGTCATTTTCATTAAAATACAATGGACAGTAGAGCTTTTTGAGCTTTGAGATTTTTTTGAGTACTGATATTTCACAGGGATTTTTTTCTTTTGACTATACCAAAAGGCTTCATGTCTTATTCCCTACTTTATTTACATTGTCACTGTCCTAGTTCAACAATTGTACAAAATATAAATAGATGTATACATCACCTGCAAACATAGCTTTTTTGATCAATTTTCAAGTTTTATTTTATTGTGTGCCAGAAATCCACACTGAATCCACCTCTGTGTTGGGATCAGGATTATCCTGATTTTTGGGATCAAATGTGTCCAATTCATACACAAACTTTTGCACAACACAAAAGACTGTCTGATCCTGATTAAAACTGAGACTGGATTAGGTGATCTGATCTGATTCCAGAATCCCTCTTTTCCTTTTGAACAACCCATTTTCAAGATTCAATCCAATCTGTTATCCCAAATCCCATTGGATTACTTTTGAACAACTGGGCCCTGCGTATCAGGGATTTGCTAATCCCAGAATACAGCGAATTGCAGTACTCAAGGCGAGAAAAGATAAAAGCATGAGTAACTTTCTCAAGATCCCTAGAAGATAAAAAAAACACTTGATCTTACCTAAAAGACGAAGCTGGAAAAAGCAACTCTTAACTACAGAATAAATCTGTTTCTCAAAAGAGAGGTTACTGTCAAAAATAACACCAAGATTGCGGACTTGAGGTTTGCAAAAGACAGAGAAAGAGCCGAGAAGTCCAAGACCAATTTGGGCTTTAGCTGATGGACCCACTATAAGCACCTCTGTTTTATTTTGATTCAGATCCAAGAAAATTACTAGCCATCCAGGATCTTAGTTCAAAAAGACAGTTGTGCAGTTGATTCATTGCAGAGTTGCAAACAGGAATATAAACCTGTATATCATCAGCAAAGCAGTGAAAAGAAATGTTAAATTTCCTAAAAATAGCTCCAATAGAGTGAAGGTATATTGTGAATAAAATAGGACCCAAAACGGATCCCTAAGGAACACCACATTTAAGAGTAGATGAAAAAGAGGAATTTAAAGTCACTGAAAGGTGTCTACCAATTAGAAATATCAAATATCAGAAATTCCATTTTTATGTAAGAGACTTTTAATACCCAAGACACATTGTTCTCTAGAATGTACTCATTTCTTTGATGGTAAAGAGTCCTTACATTTGCCATATCAGAAAAGGAGTGTAACTTGGCCATACATAGAGCACACTCTAGTTTTATATGCAACAAGCTTTCCATAATTCAATTAAAAGTCTTTCATTGATCAAATTTATCTCATCTAAAGTTTTCCCAAATGTACCCAAGTCAAGACTCAACCTGCAGGCTTTGTCACCTAGCTTCAGCATCACTAGCTCCCATGTTTTGGGAATGCACTAAATTAACATTATTTTGGACCAAAATCTTTACACACTCCTCATAGAGCATCACAGTAACAGTCTCTCCTCATCCATAAACTGTGGTATCTGGTGTACTCCCGGATGGCATTAAAGCGTATAGAAGTAAGTTGACTGTCACAGCCCATGCCACACTACTAGCACACAGACTTATTTTGCTCAATTGGAAGAATCCCAACCCACCTTCAATAACTCAGTGGGTAAGCGACATTCAGTATTACCTCAAATTAGAAATGTGGGTGAGGTTCAGTTTTTTGTTTTTTTTTATTCATTTTTTTCCCTTATATTTCTATTTTTCTTTTGTATTTTAAAATAAATGGGCTTATCTGTTATTATTTCTATATATGTCTGAATGCTACAATGCCATTGTAATGTTCTGGTTTTTCAAAATAATAAAGTGTTCATTTCTGTAATGTCAGCACATTATGTTTGCTTCTCCAATACACATTTTGGGGTTAGCAATAATATTTTTGTTTATGTTAATATGTATTATAGGTATTTATAAAGTGCAATATTTTAAATTTCTTACAAATAAAATACATCAAGTTGTCCTGTAATCAAGTCCGGGGACTGTAAATGATGTTTTGACTCCCCACTGTCAGAAGTGAGAAAATTGTCTTTTGGTTCAACAAAAATGGAAAGCCTCCCAAGATTTCACATTTTGGAAATTATTTTTTGGAAACACAGCATTAACCCTAATCTTCAGCCAATTAGACTTTGCCAGACCTTTTCATCCTGTACTTAAATTATTTCTAGTAACAAAATCTCTCATATCTGTTTTTTTTTTGTTGTTTTTTTGTTTCTTGCCAGTTGTTTAGTAAATATTTTTAAAGTGGGTGTTTGGTACAAGGAATTAAGTACATTATCTAATATCTCTGTTAACCAGTGTTTTGGGGACTCTGGGTGTTTAAGAAGAAATTAGTTTTAAGACATTCAGAATGCTATATGTGTCCCAACATATTTTAACTTATTAGAACCTTTTACTGAAACCAATCAAGGTGATTTTCTTCCATCCCCTATTCTGCCAGCTCCCAATGAACCCAAATTAGCTTAGAAATGTTACGATTTATAATATTTTCAATTTCACCATAAACAATTCTCATTTTTTGCTTTTTTTATCATGTATACTGTGAAGTGTAATCTGTTTTACATGAAGTCATTTCTTAAAATGATCATTTTTTTGTTCCAGGTATCTCTGGCCACACAGGCTCAGTGAACATGCACATTAGATAAGTGCACAAAACTTAATTTCCCTTTATCCCAGAAAATGTAATTCCTTTATAAAGCATCTTAAGTTGTTTCTGCATAGGTAATGTGTATTTATTTCTCTCTTTGGGTTTTGTAAACTTTGCAATTGTGTCATTTTCAGAGGCATCACTGTTCTACTACAAAAGGACATACATGCCGTCTGATGTGCTCAGAAAGGAGCTTCCTGCTGAGTGGATTGTTTTTCCTAGGCCTTTGTGAGCTCCATCTGTTGGGCCATCTGTCCCAGGGCCTCCCATCTTTATTTATTTTTATTCTTCTCTCTTGTCTCCCAGGTCCAAACATTCAGAGGCCCTCACTGGTGCGAGTACTGTGCTAATTTCATGTGGGGGCTCATCGCTCAGGGAGTCAGATGTTCAGGTAACAGTTTTTTATCTTTATGCTGCAGGACTGTCTACAATATTTAAAACATGGCTTTTTAAATCAAAACAATTCAAATATAATTTTATAATTTGTAATGAAATGTATCATACAACATCAAAATAAATTCAGATCCAAATTATGATAGAAAGATGTACAGAACTAATTATTTTATTTTCATTGAATTGTATATCTAATTTAGAGAATTGAGGATTGGCACAGTGGTTAGCACTACTGCCTAACAGCTTGAGGATCTGGGTTCAGTTCTCTGCCCCCTTGTCTTTGAGCAGTTTTCATTTGGTCCCTGCTTTTACGTGTATTTTCTTCTTATTTCCCACATCCCAGTCTATTTTTGAAAGCTCCACAGATAGTAAGTGAGCTGCCATTTTAGCCCAGTTGCAGGAGACTGGGTTTGAATCCTGGCTAGTATGGTGAATAAAGGTGTCTGAGATGTCTGAGAAATTGAGACTGAGATAAAACGTAAAGCCACCCAACATATGTTCTTTCTCAAGGATTTAATTCCTGCATCTGACATATTGCTTGTTTGATTACTTTTAATTGTCCTGTTTTGTTGTCAGCTATTCTACATATAAGCAATAAACTGTCCAGAAGGCAGTAAGTGGTGCGAGCATCAAGCCTTTTCTATATCTAGAAGACTTGCATTTAGGTTAATTAGCAATTCTAAATTTACTCGGTATAACTGACTTTGATTCTGGGCTTGTGCTTAGGGACCAATGCTATTATAATGGGCTCTGCAAATTTGTGATGCTTCAGTGAAGCAGACAGGTTTTGGGGAATGGATGCTTAACTCTTATTAAGCCAGCATCACAAGCCCACATACCAATAGTGCCAAAGTCTCCTTCATAGAAGAGTAAGGAAAAAAAGCAAATGGAAGCAGAGGAGAAAAAAGTATAGATCAACCACAGAGTGTAAAAGGTTTATTGTAAAAGTGTAATAGATATGGGACTGTATTTTCAGTTGATATCAAATTTTCATTATATCTGAAACAAGTTTAGAGATGTAAACCGCTTTCTTGGGTGTTTACTGTAGGTCTTGTAGCCAATCAAAATGTAAAGGAACTCTTCATGGAGTAGCAGTCATGCATGCTCTGATTATTCCTCCATTCATTTTCATCAATGCATACTTCCCCTTTTTTCACTGAAATCCTTTCCTGGAAACAGTGGTCAGTAAATGCTCCTATATGGCCTTCTCTTACCACAATGTTACACGTGGGAACATCAGCTTGGTCAAGTATCACCTACATTTTTGGGTTACATGTACAAAAATTAAGATAGTCCAAGGCCCTGGAAGGAATATGCGAATGTTCAGCTGTTCACAAGTTTGTATAAAATCAAGACGAAATCAGACAAGTACAGGTTACATTATACCTATAGACTTTTCCATTATGCTCCAGGATTTGTCCCAGTCTGCTTGTTGTAGTACCACCATCATTAACACATCAAAGAGAAAAAAGCAAAAAAACCTTCAGGAATCACTACCACTATCACTGATATACCACATATCAGACTGGTAAGGACTGAAGAAAAGAGTTACAAAAAGGCAGTTAAATTAGAAAGCAATGATAATATTTGGTTAGTCATTAAAAATGCAGTAGCTTGCTTCTTTCGGATAAGGAAGCTCTTTAACCTCCTTTTTATATTGGCATAAATGTTGCTACCTTAGTAATAATATGTTTCAAACACTACTAAAATATAGAAATATAGAGCTATTTGAGTCTTTAGTGCAAAACCACAGGTGTTTTACATTAAATAAAAATTCTATTAAACCTTTTGAGGCTGTACTACAATAGATTCTTTGCCCTTGGGTCGAAATAAATACTTCTTATTCTTTCCATTGTAATCTAAGAGGATATTGTAGGGTAATGATGCTTTCAGTCCTATCAAGTGTCGGTAGTAGACAAAGGCCAATGTCTGTCAAATTGTCTCAGAAGCTAAGATTTAATGACCGTAAGCTAAAGAGCAGCATTTCTGCATGCACTTACTGGGACTATTTCTGAATTTATCCATGCCTTGTATCAAATGGCACAAATCAGTTTGGACATGGCATTTATGTGACAAACAAAAAAGAACGTGCCAGGTGATATAGCTGGCTGGTTGACCTATGATTGTAACCCCAAAACTGGCATTGGATTTCACAAACATAATTTTTATTAATGTTGGTGGGATTTAATGACCCACAGTGATACTGTCTGATCAAATTGAAAGCTCAAGATATTTGGACTATTAATTTCGTGATAAAATTCTTAACTATTTGCAGAGGACTGTAGACCAGTTTTATAAACTATGGGTGCCTGTATTCCAAAGATTTTATTCAACCACATTTCATTGTATAGAACACCTTTCACAGAGAAGCGCATGGCAAGAAGTGTTACAGGCACATTTTCATAGATGTACTAGACATATATGTTAACTGCGTTATGAGTGCTGGTATAGCAAGTGACTTTTGCAAAATCAAATAATGTGCTGGGAATTTACATAACCCTGTACACTTTTAGTTTAAATACAGGCATTCTACCCGCTAGACCTTAGACCTCTCTGCCTGGCTGTCTTTGCAAACACTGCTATTGATTTTAGTTCCTCTGACAATTTTTGTAGGTTCACCTAAAGTTTCCATACAATTTTGATCATAGATTACAAATTCTTTTTTATGTTTATACTGTACATCCCCAACATTTAATATCTGAGTTATACATTGGTGTATTCGCGATGTTATATTTTTCAGCTAAAGATAAAAGGAAATAAAATTTCCTTTATAAGTCAGTGAATAATAGAGGAACATTTGGTTATTATGCTTTTCTGCCGTAGTGGGTCATGTGAAAACAAGTGATACTCCAGCCTTATTTTTGTTAGATTTACAGACAGTAAGATACAAGTAAAAAAGTGTAATTTTCTTTTCAAGCTTTGACTCGTTGCCAGCCTGCACTGGATTTATGGCATTGGGAGGTTAATGGATAGTTTTTAGGTAAGGTTTAAAAATGTTACCCTCTAAATTTTTTCAAGTACTTACAGTAAAATTTATATTATTTTAAAAGGTTGCTCTAATTGCTCAGGGTCTAACACAGGTAGCAAATCACTTTAATAAAATATTCTTTTTGGTGGTTTTCACTGCATCCTTATTTTGACAGCTTAAAACATTACAGGGTTGGGATGTAGAACTGTTAAGAGTAAAACCAAAGCTCGTCCTTATATTGTACATACATTGAGTCACTTTTTCTTGTCACAAAATATTGTACTGTATTTTGCCACCTGGGTTATGTCTTGACTGTCGCAATATTTACAGATGCGGTGTACTGAATTGAATGGCTGTTGTGTTCAAAATAAGATGGGAGAGGAAAAAGTACACAAGCACAAAACAATGACTAAGCAGTGTGTGTACATGACAATATCTTATTCTTCTTCTGAAAATGTGCAATGGCCTTTGTGTGATTATACAGCAACTATAGAGGGCCAACTGCTGAGCATGACACTGCACAGTGGCTATTAGTACTGAAAATGCTTAAGAACATTGCAGTTGAGTAGGCTTTACTTTTCATCCCTGGGAAACATTTATTTTTCTAATGCAAATGAATTAAGCAGCTGCAAAAATTGAAACAATGAAGGCTATAAGGAGAATTGGGGAGACTAAGTCAAATTTCATCTTAGCATAGACATTTCACAGCTTTTTAATTCTAGTTAATAAAATGAAGGTGCTGGTCCTTCCTGCTTTCTTGGTGGTTTTCCTCATGTTGTTTGCATTTCTTTATACATAAGTTTAAAATCCATTGTTTGCATATACTGCGATCACATTTTACAATAAAACACCAGAAAGCTTGGATACTTAATTTGTATAGTTACAGTTAAAATATGATATTTTGTGGCATTTGGGAAATAGATATTTATATGTTGAATGTGCACTACAATAAACTGAACAGAATCTCTTGTTGATGTGATATGTGGTGTGAAATGGAGTCATGTACAGTGTACCATGTACCAAGTTGGAGTTAGGAATGAAGACACCGTTTTTATTATTAATAGTAAAATTCCTGTATTAGCACACCCTCGTCACTGACAGGAGATTTTAGGAATAATTTGTTAATTATTGAATTACATCTTACAGTATATATAACATTTCTTTTCACAAAGTATTTTTTTAATATTGCTTGTATTGCCTATTTGTGCTGTTGGCACAGAGATTACTAGCTCTGCTAGCTGTGGGATCCAGCATCCTTGGTTTAAATCCT